>NW_025336598.1:32401934-32501977 GCF_004798865.1 Varanus komodoensis
AGAGAGAGAGAGAGAGAGAGAGAGAGAGAGAGAGAGAGAGAGAGAGATTGCCCCACTTCAGTCACAGAATTTTATAAGAGGTCCAGACAGTGTCATCTTCCATTTGCAGCCCTACTGCATCTTCCATCTTTTTTCCTCACCACAGAAAATCCACTAAGGAAAGAAAGATGGAACAGCTGTGCAATGACTTCTGACTGGGAGAGCTAGGAACTTTCACTTGGGAGCACCCAGGGAATGTATCTGTGTGTGCGCTTGAACCATTTCAGTTTTGGCACTTTTGCCCCTAACAGTCTTGGAGTGAATGAAATGAAGCAGACCTTGCTTCCAAATTACTGTGAGGCACAGCATATGAAAAAGTGGACTGTGGAGGTGTTTATTGATCTGTTGTCAACCGAAAGCCGTTCATCTGAGGTGAGTTCAATATCCTAGTTGTCTCCATGAAAAATAGTGGCTTTGCCAAGAGGAAAGTATATTCCTGACCATGTTCATTACAGAAACAACAAAGAAGAGGGATGAAAATCCTCAATGGGTGCTATTAGCATCAGCTCTTTCTATGCATTTGCAAAGCATTTTTGCACTTCTGTCAACATACAGATATTGTACATTCCCTGTATTTGGAGCGCTGCTTAGTGCAAGATACAGCAGTGGGATTATTCACTGGAAGTAGATACATAGAAAAACTGTTTTTTCCTAACAGTTACACCAGTTCCTCTCAGTCTGTTTCCAAACTCATTTCAGTGAGTTGGTTTCAGTCTACAAAGTGCTGAACAGCAAGAGTTAGTTGAAGGATGCCAGTTCCTCTGTGAACCTGCCTAGATATTAAGACCTGCTTCTACAGCCTTGCTTAAGGTCCCGCCAGACTTCTCAGGTGAGGCAAATGGATAAAGGAGACAGAGCCTTCTCCGCAACTGATTTACCATAATGAATGCTTCAGTAGGAAGGATATACAAGGGGTGGACAACGGACTAAATCTTTAGCAACATCTCTAGCATTTCTCCCCATGAAAGGGATGCCTGACTCCATCTTTGTTTTCTTTTCAGGACCAAAAGAAACATTTTTGGTCCATAATTTGATGTTTGTACCTTATTTAATTGGTCCACTGTGTCTTGTCTTAATGTGAGTTAGGAGACGGGGTTCTTTCTGTTAGAGGAAACATAGAACGGACATTATCGCAGTGTAAGAGGAATCATCTTTCTTCAAGGCAAAGCTCTTTAGGAATGCTCAAACTAAGTCACATGAAATAGGAATGTCCAGGGATACAAACACCACAGCTGGCCTTAATTGTGTCCAGATGTCTTTCACTCTTTGGTCAATCTCAGTTTTTAAGGCCTGACCATGAGTGATGGAGCTGAGGCCTTGTACCATCCTGGGAATCCCTCTAAGAGGTATTGCCTCCTGAAGCCCCTCTGTTGAATTGAAACTTCAGTCACATGATAGGAATGTTCTTCAGGGATTCTGCCAGCTATTCGGAAGAGCAAAAAACTAATACTAAAAGACAGGAACAGCAAGTTGCCAAGAGACCCTCGGTATGGCTACATGCCTACCCTCTAGTGTAGCAGGTCTTGTGGCTGAAGGAAGATAGAAAAGCAAGAGATGAAGGAAGGGGACAAGGAGCCTACCCAAGAAGGTGGATATAAAGTTGGCCTGTCCTGTGTGGAGCTGCCTGCTGACAGGGATTAGGAAAAGGCCAGGCTATCTTTTGCTGAAGGGCTGCAAAGGAAGAAGTGCGTTCAAGAGCTGCTGAGATGAACTGCAGCTTCTGGAGACAATGAAATGCTTGCAAACAGAGTTGCTGCTGTCGTCCTGCACTCTCCTGCACAAATGGTTGTAAGTTAGCATCTGTGTTTTTTTCCCTCGAACAGTGCAATATTACTTTATAGGACTGAGAGGGACCTTCAGTGCTGGACTCCAAATGTCCACACAGAATTTTTGCAGTGGATTGTAGAAAGGGATGGAGAAAATCTCACCAAGAGATCAACTGAATGTTCATGAGTGCTGTCCCTGAAGGGTCATTGCACTGTTGCCCAAACCATAACTGGCAAATGGTATGTCATAGTGAAGGCCATGACAACATCTCAGGATGAAAAGCAGTGCGCTCTAGATGCTAGTGAACCTGCAGCTTGATACAGCTGAAGGTGCCCACAGCAAGACAGTTGGGTCTGCAGCAGCTAAGTACATCTTCGTGCACGTACCTTCCTTGGTCACAGGTGGGCTGTCTGTTAATGTAGGCAAGAAGTCTGGGTTGGGGACTCTCTACCCACGATAATCAGGAATCTTCTGTCGCTCTACTCTGCTCCTGATGTCCACTTCATGAAGGAACCTGAAGAGAAGGCAGTTGCCTGGTTTCTTGCCTTCCTCCTTGAGGAATGTAATTTCCTTTCTTTTGCCCTTGCAGTCTTCAGTAGCAGCAATCCACACTGTCAATATAGAAAAGCTGACGATGTTGGTAAAATCAAAGTTGTTGGCAATGATATTTACTTAAAGGGTGGGTGAAGGCTTAAAAATGAAGCTTTTACACAGCCAGATGGAGCAGAAACACTGAAGGGAGTTCAGCTGGTAAAGCACAAGAAGGGAAGAGAGGAAACCTACAGTATGTATCTGAGAGAACAGATGTTGGTGCTGTCTTTATTGAAGTAGTTGGGTTTTCTTTTTTCATTCTTGAATCAACTCTTTGGAGTTGATACTGATCTAGTTGTTTCTGGTTATGAAACATTTTGTCACTTTGCATCCTTCAGTAAACCTGGAAGCTGCTCCTAAGGTACTAGGAACAGACCTCAATTTGGCAGAACTCTCCCTAAAATCCACGGAGATATTTTAATTTGACAGTATCAGAGATGTTTGCCCTATTTGGTCTAATTCTTCCATTACCAAAAATACAAAACTGTGACAACACTTATGGTGTGATTGCTAGCAGCTAATTCTGACGTTGAAGGTCTCATCAGCACAAATGTCATGCTGAAGTCCATATCCAAAACAGTTGAGTCAGAAAATACCTTTCCATTGATCACAATATGCCACCTCTTCTTAATGGTGTTCAAGGGCATCAAGCTCTTACAAATGACGAAAGACAAGCACAGAACCAAAAGCACAGCTAGAGCAAGTGAGCAGACACAGTTTTAAAAAAGTTACTCAGGGACCTCCATGCAACACTGCTCATCCCCCCCCTCCCGCCCCCAGTCTCAGTTGGTGAGATCTGCCATTTTATTATTATTAATAATAATAAAATAATAATAATAGTTATAGTGCAAGTGGCATTATGTCACATGACAAAATTCTGCATTTGTCTTTGTGGTGGCATTTCCCACTGTTGCATATTTATATATACTGTTGATATGCACATGGATAAATAGTCAGGTAAGAGGTCCCAATAATACACAAATTATGAAAACTCAGTAAGGTCTATAAGTTTATGATGACTGAAAGGAAGTAGGAAGCATCTTCATATTCCATTCTTTCTCATTGTATTTATTTAAGAAATAGATAAGAAAGAAAGATGAATGAATGAACGAACAGAGCGTATTCCCAACTGCCGCTGCACATTTTTTGCCACTACACAAAATGTGTCCTGCTGCACATTAGAATAAACCTTGCAAGATAATTATGAAGAAGAGGCAAAGGCAGCTTAGACTTAAGCGAATCGCTTAGCAACTGAAAAGCCTCTGTACACTCATTAGCAGATGTTGACCCCGTGCCTTGTGCTGCTTTGCCTCTGTCAGCAGACATGACTGACACCGCAAACAGTCGGAGGAGAGGAGAGGTGACGGCAGCCACCTTCACCTGCACTGCAAGGGGCTCCCGTAAGCTTGAGTTTTCCATCTAGATTTCAGCTGAACTTTCTTCCTCCAGCCACAAGTGGCTCTTATTGCTAATGCCCTAATTCTGCTGGGAATAATTTACCAGAAGCCATTAGGTTGCTGTCACAACTTCCTTGACTTTCCCTTGCAGCATCATGGTTGCAGCAGCCGCGTGCAAAAGGTTTCCAGGACTGCACCTTGTTATGACGCAGTTTGAAATTATAATTTGAATGTTGCCTGAGTACAAACAAAGCAATATGTTTGCTGGGGCCTTGAGGGAGAGCAGAATCAGCGAGGGACCAGCACTGATGGATGGTTTCTGCCCACTTCCTGCAGGTGCATCAGCTTCCAGCTTGCTGGAGAGAACGAGGTAGTGGCTGGGATATTTGCTGGGATCTTGAGGCAATATGGACTCAACTGGGGACCAGTTTGTTTCCGCCAATTCCTTCCAGCTTGCTGGAGACACAAGCCTGTGGTATGAGCTGAAGGACAATAGCCAAAGGACTCTTTCCCTGCGAATCAGTTCCTAAGGATGTCATTACTAGAAAGCCTGAATAGGTACCTGGAAAGGATTACATGGGCCATGTGGGGAAAACTTGGGGGAGCTACTTCAGTGCAATGAAGGGTAGAGGGAGAGAGAGTGTTGGAAGGAGGGCTATGCAGGTGGGGGGAATGCAGCCTATCCAGTTAATGACCGCCGTACTCTGGCTTTCCTGGCACCTACAGGTTAGTCTTTCCTAACTGTGCCCACGGGAGTACTTGGTTCAGCATCAGGGTAGACTGGAGGGGCAGGGAAGGGGATTGCTTTGGCTTGTAAGAATTTGCTCTACTCCGCAGGCTCCCTGTCCTGGTCTGGAGTGTTCGCCTCTTGTGCTAGGCCAGTGGGACAGATTTGGAATTCTCTTGATGTGCAGCCCACCCTGCTGCTCAACAGTGTCCCTGTGTGAGCCGATGGAAGTGGTCCCAGATGTGATGCTGAGATGAGATGTGAAGCCAGCAAGAAAGGGATAACCGGCTAGGTCAGGCAGGTCATTAATGCCTCTTTGCAAGAGCAAGTGGTCTGTAATGCCTGAAAGAGGCAATGATGAGACCATTTCTGAAGAAACTTTCCTTTGACCCAGAAGATCTGAACAACTTTAGGCCAGCAGCAAATCTTTCTTTCCTGAGCAAGGTTCCAGACAGCATGCCTGCCAATCAACTCCAGGTACTTTTGGATGCGGTTGATTACTTGGATCCATTTCAGTCATGGTTCAGAGCTGATTTTGGCATGGAAACTGCCAAAACCAGCCTTAGCTGTTCCATATGATGACCTGTGCTGGGAGCAAGAGAGGGACAGCGCGACCCTGTTAATACTGCTGGACCTTTCCACAGTGTTCGGTGCCATTGACCATGATGTCCTTCTGGGACAACTGTCTAAGTGGGAGTGTGGGGGGATGGC
The DNA here is from genome assembly GCF_004798865.1 of Varanus komodoensis. Classification (NCBI taxonomy): domain Eukaryota; kingdom Metazoa; phylum Chordata; class Lepidosauria; order Squamata; family Varanidae; genus Varanus; species Varanus komodoensis. The sequence goes on from NW_025336598.1 coordinate 32,407,167, forward strand.
GTTGCAGTTGTTACACTACTCCTTGGGGGGTCATCTCCAAAAGCTAATATTTTTCAGCTCTGTGGATTCTCCAGCATGACCCCCATGCTATTAAACATCTACATAAAACTGCTGAGTGGGGTAATCTGGAGTTTTGGAGTGTGCTGCCATCGGCATGCAGATGACGTGCAGCTCCTTTTCATCATCAGCAAGTGAGGCTGTGGATGTAAGCCAGTGTGTGGCTATTAGAACGGACGGGATGAGGGCTAGCAAGCTGAAATTCAGTCCAGACAAGACTAGGATGCTGTTGGTAGGGGTCCTGCTTGACTGAATGGGAGGGGGTGTTCAATCTGTTCTACCTGGGGTCACACTCCCCCTGAAGGAGCAGGTTCGCAGTGTTGGGGATGCTTCTTGACCCATCTTTGTCACTCAAGGCTCAGGTGGCCTCAGTGGCCTGGAGTGCCTTCTGCCAGCTCCGGCTGGTGGCCCAGCTGTGCCCCTACCTGGACAGGGACAATCTACCCTCAGGAACCTACACTCTGATAACCTCTAAGTTAGATCACTACAATGCACTATCCATGGGACTGTGGCCAAATCCATCATCCCTTCAGTGCCAGGTTAAGATAGCGCTTTTTTCCAAGGCTTTTAATGACTTACCTGGCCACTCAGAGGCTTGCGGGGGGAGGGGGGGAATCACTACCTGTTTCGCAGAGTTGCTCTTTTGTCATTCCTTGTTTTGTGTGTTTTTACCATCTATTTTTGGCCGTGTAAAACCTTTTGATGATTCTTTCTGATTTTTCTGATATTTTATTGTATTGTTATCATTTGTTTTTATGGATTGGTAAACCACCAAGAGAGCTTTGACTGAGAAGAGGTATAGAATTGTTGTGAGCCTCTCAGACAGCACAGAAATGACAACAACAACAACAACAACAGTGATAGTAGTAAGCAAACCCACACAAATAAAAACTGTGCTTCTATATTGTGGAGCCCAAGCACATCAGACGGAAGGCTCAGCTTGAGCTCTTCTTGGGAACAGCCTAGCTTAGCACATTCAGGATATCTTTGAGTGTGGGAACTTCCTCGCCCCTGTATTCCGAACCTTTGAGTTGGCTTTAAGTCTTCAGTGGACACATCAGTAAAGGTCTAACACCACCCTTCAGAAATAAATGGTAGAAACACCTGTATGGTACGATGTCGTTGATGCAAGAATTTGGACATCAGAGCCACCTTGCTGCAAGAAGAACAGAACTGCTGTGAGAATATTTTCAAACAGATGGAAAGTGATCTAAATAATTCTTTCACTCCAACAAAGGCAGGAAAATCATAGCAGGGTATTTTCACGTAAACAATTGCTTTTGGTCCTACTATATGAAAGAAAATATTGTTTCCTTTAACAAAAGAAGAAGAAATTTCACATGTATTCAAATTTCATGCCTGATTTCACCCAAGACCCTTCTGCTGCTTCCAACACAGGATCTTCTTTTCCCTCCTGCAAAATACAAAAGATTATATCCTTGGATGAAATAATCATGCTCATAAAAAGACAAGATTCAGCTACCATTATTCATGCCAAGTAGTAACTTCCACATAGCTACAGTGATAACTAATGACACCGAGGACTGGAGTAGCACTCAAAGTGGCAAAGGATATACAGCCTGGAACAAGGAAGAATAATTTGTCCTCTTTTTAATGTATTCAGATTTTTTTTTCAAATTAGATTATTAACAGCAAAGGAACATCAGTGGTGCTCACCTTCAGAACCCTTGAAATACAGCCACACGGCCCTCCATGACTACGAGAAGTTAGATACGCTGCCCAGCTCTTCTCAACTAGCACCTCTGGGGTTCCCCAGGTTGGCCTCCTGGCCCCGGAGCAGCCTCCCCCGGCCCCAGTGGCCTCTGCTGCACCTCTGCCGCAGGCTCGAGGTCCAATAGATGTCTGGTGGTGCGTTTTGCTGCCCCGCACCCGGCTGAAGTACATGTGGGGATGTGAAAGTGTTCGTTCAAAAACTTGCCAGCCACTCTTCTTTATGCAGTATCCTCAAACCTGTTTTCAGCTATTGCAAATTCACTTCAACCAAAGGGAATATTCTAATTTAGGAAGATCTGGGCTTCAGGTGAAATAAATTTATTTATTTAATTACATTTATATCCCCCCCCTTTTTTTATAAAGAACTCAAAGTGGCATACATCATTCTCCTCCTGCTGTACTCAGACTTATCCCCACCACAACAACCCTGTGAGGTAGGTTGGGCGGAGAGGCCATGACTGGCCCAAAGTCCCCCAGGTGGCTCCATGGCTGAGTGGGGACTAGAGCCGACATCATCCAGGTCCCAGTCCCACGCTCTTAACCACTACACCACACTGTCTCTTATTTTATTTTGCATAATTTTGAGGGAAGAATAATTTCCTGACTTGGCCTTGCATGAAATTCAGATAAACCCTAGCATTTCTAGATTTGCATATAGGTTAAAAATCACCTCTACATTTCATACAGGTTAGTGTCCTATCGGCCCTGACCTCGAGTCTTTTAAATGCCTAGCCACATGCCTGCTGCATTCCAGTGAAATGTTGCTGCGATCTGATTCCAAGGGGTCCTCTAGTGACCAAGGCAGCTTTGCAGAGCATCCCATGTGGAGACCCCCACTCCTCAGTCTCTCACCCCAAAGGAAGCCAACAACTGCGAACAAAAGTCGTTCGATCTTCAAGGAAGCCCAGGGTAGCGCTCGAGGCCAAGGACTCTCCTGGCCTGGATATAAAACCCTAGCAGTTTTATTTATTAATTAATTTAATTCAAAATGATTGTATTTCGCTCTTTACAGTGTCTCAGGGCAGCGAAAACATAAATAAATCAGACACGGTGGCAATAACATAAATAGATAAGACACGGTTGGTCCAGTCAAGTGTTAGAATAGCTTGTCTCTTCTCTTAGCTCAGGACTGCTGTCCATTGTGCTGAACTGGCTGCACTAGTGAAGAAGCAGCCAGCAGCCTCTCCTCACACCCTCTCACCTGAGCTGGCACTTCTCTGCCAAACATTCATGCATTCCTTTAATTTGGCCTCTGTTTTATTCTTATGTGCCTAATTTGTTCATTCCTATCAACATTCAGGAAGGCATAATGATTTAGACATTGATGGAATTCTGGGAAAGATCAGGATCATTGTAGGATAGCAACCAGGAATGCCTGTCCCTGTATCTGGGCCATTCCCATTGATTTTACAGGGAAGAGCATACTCTGATTTGAAAGCCATAGTTAGATTTAAGATAGGATGTACCGTCTGAGAGAAGGAGGACATTTAGGGCTTCCTAAGTTCCTGCCCAGGCACATTGAAAAGTGCCCAGGAAAAAAAATGACCAGCTTCTGGAGCAGTAATGAAGTACAGGCAGTCCCTGAGTTATGAACATCTGAGTTATGAACAACCAGTACTTACAAGCAAACTGCCATAAAGCCTATATTTTAAAAGATCACTGCAAAAAATCATTGTCGTCGTCGTCGTCGTCGTCGTCATCATCAGAGAGAGAGAGAGAGAGAGAGAGAGAGAGAGAGAGAGAGAGAGAGAGAGAGAGAGAGAGAGAGAGAGAGGCAGGCAATAGGGGAGAGAGGGAGGCCTCCAAAGCATCATCACAGAGAGGAAGGAAGCAGAAGGGGGGCAAGGAGGCCTCCAGAGTGTTCCTTTCCACTCTGTGCATCTTCAGAGGGAAATCTTTCAGGCATTTCCTTCCTGCAAAGAGGAGGCACTGGTGAGCTTAGGTGGGAGAGGTGGGTAGAGATATTCAGTTTTTCCACTTTCATGGGAGTCCTGTGGCCCTAACCTCCATGAATGTGGAGGGCCAGCTGTACATGATCCAAGTTATATTCCCATTCCACTTAAAGACGTATTTCCATTTTCTCAGGAACGGAATTCATTCATGACTTGGTGACTGCCTGTGTAGTGATGGGCACTGTGGAAGACTTTCCCATCAAGGAAGATGATCTCACTGTAGGTACAGCACACAGAAACTGCTAGGGAAGACCTTAGCTCAACACAGTAGAGCAGGAATGCACCAGATTCCCAAATTTGGTCTTCTGAATAACAAAAAGTAGCTCAGCTCATTTGTTCATGTGGAACCTTTGCAGGTTTGAAGGGGCCCTAAGCAAGATGCCCTCTGCCTCCCACTTGCTGGTACACCCAGGAAGTCTAGCAAGAGGCAGAACACAAAGATCTCTTTTTTTCTTTCCCCCCCCTCCTCTTCCTCTTCCTCCTGCTCCTTCTTCGCTCTCTGTAAATAGTATGTTTCCATTTGAAACTGCTTTATTGACTATAGTCGATTTAATCTACCTTTAAATAATTTACACAAATCTTTGGAACAAGATAAAGTGTATTATAATTCATTGTAAATAGTCATTTCTCTTCATTACTAATTAACTTTAAAATATTTATAAACATTTTCATTTATGGATCCCTTTGTTCAAGCATTGCCTGATAATATGTTATTTTGGTAAGGTTTTTACACATACATGCACACACCATGAAAGCAGATGAAAGTTCATCACTGGTGTACTTTCATTTTCCTAACAGTAGGTCGTTGGAGTCTGACACACACAGTGGCCAAGATCTACAGAGCTAAATTAGGAGTAATCAAGGGCTAGAGATGTCCAGTGAAATTTTTTTTGGGGGCAGTTCTTATCTTGAATAAGACATCGAGTTGTGTCAGAAATCATTTTTGGATCTTCCCTCTCTTTCAAAGGAGAATCGCCTTTGATTTTATTATATTGTGCTTTGATTTATTATATTTAAATCCCGTATTTCTTATAGAACTCATGGCAGAGTGTAATGCATTTCTTCACAGAGTCTGTTTCATCTGAGCTATTTAACCTATTCGACTCGCCCCTATTCAAATCACCCACCAAAATCAACATACCGGGTTTGAGTGGGCCCTGAGCCAGGTGATGTCTTCTGTCCCTGCTGACACACCTTGATGTCACCTTATGTCACCAGTGGTCTCTTTCCAGGCACAGGTGCTTGTGGAGAGAAGGGTTTCTTAACTCAGAATAGGTCCAGGTATTTATAATGAATGTTAATGAGCATGACTCACATCAGCATTCAACCTAACGCTGTCTCTGGTCCTGAGGGCAGTGGCAGAGGGCTGGAAAGTGGGATTAAACCGCAATATATATGCATATGCATCTCTGAGATTGACCTCCGATTGTACTTGGATTCTGCCAGTGATCCTTCTTCCCTGCCTTCCAAAGGCACATGTCAGTCTTTGTTTAACTTCACCTAATATCCTGAAATGAGGTTTCCCATTGTGTTAGCATCACAGGCAAACTCCAATAAGCTAAGCCTGGTCTTTGAGCTAAAGGGAGTGCGAAACAGAAGCAGAGTGCCTCTGAAAACTATATTTAGCATAAAGTTACGGAGGGGAGGATGGAAACGTGTAGCACCCAAGATCTAAATAAAGACATTGCCCATTCCTTTTGAATAACTTCAGTGAGAAGCCATTACTGCCCATTAAATAAATAACATCCATTTAAAACTCATTTATATGGTTTCAGTAGAAGAGATCATAATGAAAGCACAGTCATGGTCTGTGGTGTCCACTGGCACAGCTTCAGATTGTTTTTAAACTATGCTGAAATGGAAAGTAAATCACAAAAACTTTTCATTAAAACAACATTACCTTGCCACGAACAATTCTGCAAAACATTGATCTGAAGCAGGTGTTTCCAAACCAGCACACACACCCCATTGGCCACACTGGCTGGGGGACATGGGAGTTGTAGTCCCACATGCCTGGTCTCTGCCAGACCAGAGGATGATGGTTTAGAGGGTTCTGCTGTGTCATTGTACTGGTGTGTGCTCTGGAAGGTCAAGTTAGCAATAGATTAGAAGGGAACATTTTGAAGGAAGATTTGCAAAAGCGCTACAGTGGACATCAGCACCTACCTTGCCTCAAACCAAAGGACTCGGACATTAAATGAAGGAGCCAGGTTATGGCTTCTTCTCCATCTGAGAAGTCATCCTGAGAGATAATAGCTAGTCACTTCCAGTGCCATCATCACTACTAGGCCCATATCCATACATTTTCCCCAACTTGTGTACCCGGCTGTATTTTAACATAACAAGGAGGTGTATGATAGGAAGTGATGGCAGGACTTTTGGGAAAGTTCCAGCAAAGGAGCTCGCGATGCAGAGGTATCCTCAGACAGAAGAGGCCTTATATGGATAGAGCAGCTAACCCATGTTATCTAAGATGCCTTGTCACATCTTTTCAGTGTTTCAGACAGGGAATCTTTTCCCAACCCCACATGGGCACAGCAGGGATTGAACAGTGTGTGTGCAGAGCATGTGTCCTGATTCCAATCTGGACACTCCGATCTGCCAGTGAGTGGCAGCAAGCAAGGATGCGATGGCCCAAAGCCAAGCAAGCAGATGGGTTTGCCTGGTAAAGCTAGGATATCACCTCTGGCAAGGATTCCAGCCCCAAGATCTTTCTGTGAAGGTTAGGGAGACATGCCACCGGTAATCCCTCTCAGAAAAGGATTAACTTTCAAAAATAACATAATAGATTCCATCGTGATGGCTGGTTGATGCCATTCCAGCGATGTTCTTACAGGAAATGGATGGGAGTTACGACAACTGGGGCATGAGGAAGAGACTTTAATTAATCAAAATATGTATTTTCTAACCACAGCATTTAAGTAATGCTAAAGTAAATTCTGCTAACAAAATTAACCATGAATACCTTCAAGTAAGCTTTTAGAAAGCTTACCAGCCAATCAAATGCACAATGCAGCCAAAAGTGCAGTCCTAAATGGGCAAACATACAAACTAAGGCATTATAAACAGTTTGAGCTATAGAGCAGAGTAATGGTATGACAGAGAATTGGACAAAATAAAAATATAACTTGGACAGTGGGGTTCCTCAGAGGTATGACTCAGTTCAAATCCACCCAGTCCTCTCAAAATCCCCTTTTTAAAGGGACCCAAGTTTGGACATCTAGCTGCCAAGCTCTGTTTCCCTGGAGGTGGTGAGGAGCCCCTTCTGGCCTTGCTTGCAATCATCGAGACTCAAGGCAACATCCAACAATTGAATTTTGCTCCCCCATGGAGACTTAAAGGGGCAAATTTCAAAAGTCCCTATCTTGCCAAAAAAGGTGGATGATCCTAAAAGCACCTCCTCCTCAGGCAGAGATCCTCCATGGCTTGCTTTTCTCTTGATACCGCACATTCTGTAATTAGTCAAGAGGAACTGAGTGGTGAGGATGGAATTTGAACCTTTTCTGCGCATTGACCAGGCACTGCCTGAACACCGGCCCCAGCGAAGCCTCAACTTTCCATGATTTTGTGTCTGTGGAAGATTGAATTAGCACAATTCACCTGCACTTGCAATTAATCTTGTGTTTGTGTGTAAATTTTTGAAGCTTTTTTTCCCATGGATGTTCTGCCAGCCATGGACAGCCTTGCCTACTTGTCTTTCAAGCACTCTGAAGGGGCAGTCATTGGCTGGCTTTCTGAGTCATGGGTTTTTGGAAAAGGAGAACGTGTTTCTTCTGCAGTGCCCCTTGGAGGGATGCCTGGAGGCTCAATGGAGAAGGGAGGGGAGAAGGAAGGGAGAAGGGAGGGAAGCGAAGCGAAGTACCCGCAATGAGCCTGGCCCCCTGTCAGGGTCATTCATGGTTATCTGCAGAGCCCCTGTGGCAGATGGCCGTGACGGGTTAGCAAGATGTGCAGACATGCCCTTGGCCTCTCCTTGTGACCTCCAAGGGTTGCCAAGGTACAGCTAAAGAAAGGACTGTCTGGGGGACTTTGGAGTATGTCACACCATACTTGATCGAGCATGTCTTTTGGTTGTATGAAAGCAAGCATGAACTACCTATGAATGGAGCCAAATCATAGTGGTCCAGCTTCTTATGTCTGCAAAGAGCTACGGTGGGATGTTCTTGTAAAGGTATGAAGCTTTCTAGTCATAATGGATCCTGTTTGGCTTTGGCTATTTCTTGAATGTATTAATAAGAATGCCAGGCCAGGTCTGGGGAGATACAGGTTCAAATCTGAGGTGAGTCCTTTGCTCTCAGCCTTAGCAGCCTCAAGGCTTGTTATGAAGAAAACATGGAGTGGGAAGACTCTAGAGCTCCTCAGGGAAAAGGCAAATATGAATGAAGCACATAATTAAATGCATACACCCCTTTTACCATGCTTTTAAGAAGCTCTAGTGATGAATGGACTGTTGCTGGTTTATTTTTCCTTGCTTGCTTTGTGTTGTTCTTTATTTATCTTCATTTGTTTGCTTGTTTCTTGGTACTTTGTTTGGAAAACAACAGAGGAAAAAAGTCTTGGGTGCCTGGAAAAAAGCTTTATTTTGCCCAGCATATCTCTGAAACAATATTTCCCTTTTGTCATGGCCTGCTTTTCTTGTATTTTAATACAAAAGAGATACATAAAACACTCCAGAATTTCCCTTTTTAGTTTCCATGGGGAAGCACATTTTGGACATCGTCCTAAGCCTCTATAGACTCAGGTGACAGTAAAAGTGCTTCCCCCAACTCTTTACCGGGAAATGGAGGTTGAAGGATATATTTTGCCCATTTTTTCCCAAGCATGTGAGATTTTTTTCTTCTTTTTGTCTTTATGTTATATAAACCCCTCCCCATTTTAGTATTACCATTAGCCACCATTAGCCACCTTTGAAAATAGAAATTTATATTGAGGTGCAAGTTCTAAATTATGAAAATACTGTACTTTCATGCTGTTTTTTGGACAAGAAAAACCCCCACATCCCATTTATCACAGAAGTAGATTTCTCTGTAATGGGGACATTGAGTCTCTTTCAGCTCCGGAGCCAAATTCATTTTCAGGGGCTTTTGGTGGTGGGTGGAGCTAAACACACGGTAGGCAAGGCCAGCCTAGGGGGCAAAAAGGGCAAGACTACTTTGGCTTAAAGCCATTCCCGACAGTACCTCAGCCCTGGGGAAAGAATTTCAGCCTTGCAGAAAGGGGAAACCACATGCGAAAGCTGGGAAATTACCAAAAAATGGTAATTGAGGGGGAAAGGGATGAAGTGAGGGGAAGGGGTGCAGCCAGGGGCAGATTTGGTCCATCAGGGCTCAGGTTTGACATCCCTGCTCTACAGGTAAAAGATTTAAAATGGTCCCTGAACAATCCTAAATAACCCAAGGTCATCAGCAAACCGGGCCACCTCACTGTCCACAACTTCAAAAGCACTGGCCCTGGGGCGGATCACTGGAGAACTCCAGGGGTCGCTTCCTTCTGTTGCCTGAACAAGCCATCCATTCCAGCCCACTACTTCCTCGTCTTCAACCAATCACCCATCCAGAAGAGGGCCTCTCCTCTCCTCTCATCTCATCTCACGACTGCCACATTTGCTCAGGAGAGTTAATGATGGACTTGGTCAAAAGTCTTTAGAAGTCCCAAGTGAACAATGTCTACCGGGGCACCCCATCCGCGTGTCTATTGATACGCTCAAAGGGCTCCACAGGTGTGCAAGGCAGAACTTACTGTTCCAGACAGCATGTTGATCCACCTTGAGCAAGACTTGTGCTTGTATATGCTCGATGACTTTAACTTTAGCAACACTTCCCAGTAGTTTTCAGAACTTCAGTTTACTGGCCAGTAACTTCCTGGCCCCTACTTGGGACCTCATTTTAAAAATTAATATCAACTTTCTTGTCATCTGGTACAGAGTCTGATTTTAGGAATCTATAATACATTTGTCTTAACAGATTAGCATTTTCACTGTCAAGTTCTTTAAGAACTCTTGGATAAATACCATCTGGATCCAGTGATTTATTTTCAGTTTGTTAATACCTTCTCTTGTCATCACTGTGCGTTTGCACTCCTTGTGAAAATGTAAGGCAGATTCCCATATCTGAGCAGACATCTTCTGCAGAGAAGACAGACACAGAGGAGGCATTCCACTTCTCCTAATCCTCCTGCATGACCTTCTCTCCATGATCCAACCATCAACCTAGCTGACTTCCAGCTTCTGGTGTCCCTGAGAATATTACCTTGTCCGACATCATGGTATTAGCAGTATGCACTAAAAATCCTTGTTTGCAACCTCTGCTCTTCCCCTAAGGAGTCCTAGCTGTGCATGACATGAGGGGGTCGCTGTGCCATACGGCTGCGCTAGCCAGGCTGTGTGGGCCTGACACCAGACCCTGTGCTCTCTTGTGGCAAGGAGGGCCGCAGGGTCAGCGGCTGCTTTCTCCCCACTCACATGGATGCCAATGAGGGGAACGTTCCTGCTGCCAGAGCTGGGCCTGGCGTAAAATCACTCCACTGGAGGGTTTAGGCATGGTCTGGAGAAGCAGATGTGCCTCGCTGAGCCGACCTCCGAGTCTGCCCCCCTCTCGCCGTTCTGCCAGGGTGTCTTTGCCGGCCGCGGAGTGTGGAGCCGCTGCATCCGCACGGGTCTGTCAGCAGCGCTTTCGCGGCAGTGGCGAGCCTTCCCTTCTGCTGGGCATTGCGGCTTCCCCCAACTTCTGCTGCAGGACTCAAGTATAGGAATGCACCTGTAATTAGTCTGATATTTTTGCTATTTATAAGAGAGAGCCAGATATAATCTCGGGGAAATGATTCAGTGTTTGAAAGCCATTTTTAATTATATGTAATTACAATGAGATTAATTTTCAGCACTGGAACCTTTCCTAATTAGCAAGTCTTGCTCTCCCTCCCCCTCTCAGGCTCATTACGGAACAATGAATGGGAGGGAAAGCTGTGATGAGGGAAGGCAAGCCGTGATAGGCTGCTAACTGAGAGCAGGACACATTTGCAAACAGCGGCTCTGCATGCATGTTACACATGCCTTCAGCTGTCCGTTTGTCTGTTGCACTTTCTGCAAGATGATATTTCCCACTCGGCGCCTTAAGCTGGCCAAGGTTGATGATTTCTCCAATAATCCTGAACAGCTGAGAGTCCAGATTGACCTTCACAGGTTGCTTTCTCAGTGGGAATTTGAAGTGAAGCACCTTCCAGTGAACTGCCCATTGCAACGGCAGGGAAGCAAGGTGGAAGGGTTTCTTACCAGGGACTTTTCAAGTACCTAAAGGACTATCACACACAGGAACAGGCTTACCAGAAATTTCAAGAAAGAAGATTTCAGCTGAGCATCAGGAAAATTTTCTTCCCTGCCAGAGCAGACAAACAGTGGGAGCAGCTGCCTAGGGAGGTCACTGGGGGGATTTGAGCAGAGGCCGGATGGCCATCCGGCAGGGATGTTTTGACTGGATTCCTGACCTGAGTGGCAAATTGGACTCAGGGGCCCAAACGCCCCCTTCCTGTCCTGTGCTTCTGACTCCTGAGAGGAAGTGGAGCCGTGGCGCAGAGTGTGGTTGCTGGTGGGCAGGTGCTCCAACTTCAAGAAATAGGAGCAAGAAGCCTGCACCGTGTCAACAGGGGGCCCTCCACCTCCAGCACCACCTTCCAGCAGCTGCTGATCAGAGCAGAAGTTCCTCCTCTCCCTGCTTTGCTGCACGCAGTGGCCACAGTTCCCGCCAGCAGAGCACTGTGTTGCCCATCACTGTGGGCACAGGGTGGCTGGAAGGGAGCCCTGCACGCTGTCCCCGCCCCGGGTGGAAGTTGAGGGCAGCCTTGATGCAGTATTAATCAATCAGGGAGACTCTGTCAGGACCTGCTTTGCCCTTACTGCAACGTTGTCTTCAAGTGGAGCACTCTGCTCTTCCCTAAGCCAGACTTCCCCAATCTGACACCCTCCAGACATTTTGCCTGCAACTCCCATCGACGCTGAACATTGGTCGTGCTGGATGGAGCTGATTGGTATTGTAGTCCAAAGCATCTGGTGGAGATGAATGGCAGCCAAGCATGTACAGTATCAACCAGACCCAGGCAGTAATCCTGACTTCCTGTGCCTGGTGGCCGTGACCATTAAGAATCAAGACTTGGCTTGACTTCTGCGGTCCCGTTCTTATTTCCGTCTTTTGGTTGTGCAGGGATATGATTATTGGAAGCAGATTCTAATGTGTCTCAAAAACTGGATCCAGGATAGAGCCATACAGATAATCAATCACTTTGATGGACTCATGGCCTTGGTAGCTGTATCAGTTCACCAGCTGAACTCTGCAGTTGGGCCCCAATTCCAGCTCAATACAGGAAACCCCTATGGAAATGTTCCAAGTGTCTCTGGAATGTGTTCAAATGGGCCCCCATATATAAAGACAGTTTACCTCTGATGCCAGAAGCTGAGGAGAAAACAAAGAAAAACTTCACAACTTTTTTCTGAGTTCCTAGATGTCTCTTGCTAGCTGACATTGGAAACAGAACGTTAGACTTGATGGAACATGATCTGATTCGGCCAAGAACTTCTTGTGCTCTTCGATTCAGATTTCACCCTGTGGCTGCATTTACATGGAAGAATAAGCCAGGATTCCAGGGAATCATAGCTTACTGTCAGTTAGCTGTGTTTTAGCCCATGTGCTGGTTGTTTTGTTTCGTTTCGTTTCGTTTTTTGGTTAATGTGGGTGGCTAAGCAAACTAGATATTTTTATCATGTTGCCTGAACCCAAGATCATGCCCTGTTGTATGTTTAACAAGGCAGGATCATAAAACAGAGTTTATTATTGGTACATAAATCCTGGCTTGCTTGGGAACAAGGCAGGAACCTAATATAAGAAATTAGGAAAGAGCAGTCTAGGCAAGATGGCTGGGAAACAACCATTTATAAAATATAGTAGCTGCTACACTAGCAACAGTCAGCTCATACTCGTAGCTATGTGACTTTTTTGCTCCCACAAGAGTTTCTCTTGTAGTAGGTCTGTGAAATATAGAGTCATATACTACACACAGGTCCAGCCAAAAATCTAAATCCTTTGGGATGGTGCCCTCCTGATGTTTCGGACTAAAACCTCCCAGAATTGCTGCCCATTGGCATTCCTGAATGGCTGGGTCTGATGGGAGTTAAAAACCAGATATCTGGAGGTTACCAGACCTGAGAAGACTATGCTAAGCAAACCACTGCTGGCTGTTTCAGCACTTGTGCTCGCAGGAGCACCCTAGTTGTATGCAGGGAGCTTGTGCAAGTCACCCAAGCTTTCCAGGAATCCTGGCTTACCGCAGGCATGTCTACCGGGTGGGTTGTCCAATGGCTGCCAGAAAAGTTGCAAAGGGCTGAGGCCTAACATCAGTGTTCAGCACAAGTCCATCCACCCTCCTCCCTTTTCACTTAATGTAAAGCCAGCATATCCATTTGTCTCTGTCAAATGTTGATGGCCGTGTAGTCATCCTTTTGAAGAACTGCCTTCTAGCAAATCAAGCCAATCATTCATTCAGCCCAGTAGTTAAGGTCCATTTAGCCTAACTGGCATCAGATTTCCAAGTTACATTACCTGAGATCTTATAACTGGACAGAAGCTGAAATCATTTATATGAGAGGAAAATCCATGACCTCCATCAGTGTGACATGGTTTGCTAGAAATCTAAATCTAAACCTGCTTCCTATTTTTCAAGGTTTAGGAAGTTAAATATATGATATAAACTGAAGTGGCTGTGTTTTGTTAATAAGGAAGCACTGTGCCTTTAGCAGCTGTGTGGCAGGTAGAAATTCAACTGGTGACTGACTTTTATTATTTCAGTATGCAGGACACATCTCGGATTCTTGCTGTTCATGCAATGATTAGTGCACAAATCCACAGGCAAACAAAAAGGAATCAGCTGTTATTTATACTTTTTTTAAAAAAAAATCTGTCATATATCACATAATAATAAGATCATCATCATATTGCATTACTGTTGCACCTTTCCTTTTCTAGAAAAGGAACCCAAGGTCGCTTACAATCCCTTTATCCTCTCCATTCTGTCCTGTGAGGTAGATTAGACTGGGAGACAGTGGCTGGCCCAAAGGCACCCAGCAGGGCTGAGTGGGGGCTTGAACCCAGATCTCCAGTCCAGCCCTCTTAACCACAGCAGCGCAGTGTCCCTCTTTGAAGGCAGATAAGTTTACCGTTTCTTCAGTCGGCTGCACCTCTGCTTGGCTGCTCCACATCTAGCAAGCACGCCACGGAGTGCCTTTGCAGACCTCCAAGCCATAAAGCAAAATACTTGTTTGTATATTTTTAGCATGCTTCATATGCATGAGAGCAGAGCATGCACATTTGTAATTGGGCAGCTTTGCTAATGAGAAACATGCTCTCTTTCTCTTGGCTTTTGTTTTCTTATTAAATCAAGAGAGAGTTTTGAAAATAAAATACCTTTATTGCGATTGCAATTGCAACCTGTGACTTGGCTCTAACTAGCTGAAAACTCCTTTGCCACATCAGCAATAGAAATTTGCTTTCAGAAAAGCTCGTGTATTTGACTCCAGGACATATTTCAGGTAGAACTGAACATAATTTGAATTCTGTGGGAGCTATGCATGGCCCTGGGTAGATGTGCATTGCAGGGGGAAGGATTCTGTTCAGGGAAGAACAGGTGACCCACACACACACTGGCCCCCTGTCTGATGCTTAGTTGAAGCACTGGATGGACTTCCCCTTGTCCAAAACCTGGGAGAGCTCAGAATGAAGTATTTATTTATTTATTTAAGCTATTTCTATCCCGTCCTATACTAATTATCTCTGACGGCTTACAATGTGATAAATAAACAATAAATACAGCAATCAACAACAAGATAAAATACGACTGAGGATGTTAATAAAACCAGATTAAAACATTTAAACTTTAAAATATTGGGTAAATAAAAAGGTTTTAACCTGGCACCAAAAAGCACATAAATTCGGCGCCAGGCGAACCTCTCTGGGGAGTGTATTCCACAGTCGGGGCATCTGAGCACCTAAGGCCTCTGCAAAATGGAGGGCAACCTTCTCTCTTCATCCATTGCTTCTTCAGGGCAAGACAGGGGGCCAGATCAGGGGATCTGACCCCCCTTTAGGTGGAGACAGATATCTTTTTATTTATTTATTAAAACATTTTTATGCCGCCCCATTCGCCGAAGCCTCGGGGAGGCTTACAACAATAAGTTAAAAATAAATAACATTAAATTAAAAATATACACATTAAAATTAAAAATACAAAAATAACAATATAAAATAAGCCACCCTGGCCAGATAAAATCCAATAATATTAACAATTAAAATGCCGCTTAAATAAAAAGGTCTTCGCCTGGCACTGAAAAACAAATAACGATGGCGCCAGGCGGACCTCTCTGGGGAGCGCATTCCATAACTTAGGTGCCACCACAGAGAAAGCCCTCCTCCAAGTAGCCACCCTCCTAATTTCCTTCACGGAGGGTTCCCGGAGAAGGGCCTCTCCCGCAGATCTCAAGGGGCGGCCGGGCACATATGGATGCAAGCACTCCTTCAGGTAACCAGGACCCAAGCCGTTTAGGGCTTTATAGGTCATCACCAACACCTTGAATTGGGCCCGGACTTCAATGGGAAGCCAGTGAAGCTGACGGAGAACTGGAGTCATGTGAACATAACGCCCAGTCCCCGTCAGCAGCCTGGCAGCTCTATTTTGAACCAATTGAAGTATCCGGACCGTCTTCAAGGGTAGCCCCACATAGAGCATGTTACAGAAGTCAAGACGGGAGGTCACCAGCTCATGTGTCACTGTCGCGAGGCAGTCGTACTCCTGGTAGGGGGGCAGCTGATGGATCAGCCGAAGCTGAAAGAAAGCGCTCCTCGCCACCACTGTCACCTGAGCTTCCAGTGAAAGCTCTGGCTCGAGGAGCACTCCCAGGCTGCGGACCTTGTCCCTAAGGTGGAGTGCAACCCCATTCAGGACTAGGTTCAATTCACCCTCTCCAAAGAGGGTGAATTGAAGATATCCCTTGTCCTGTGCAGTGATGTTACCTTGTATCCAGCAGTAATGTAAATATATGTGCAGGCACACGCTCATGCAAAAACTAATAAACGGTAATTGTAGTATAAAATACAAATTCTTCTCATAACAGGCAAGCCTCTCAGATTCTGATTGGCAACATTGATGTTTAAGAATGCCTTTGTTGTATATGATTTGGATTTTGTCCAGCTCAATCCAGGAGACCCTGAATGAGCTACAATTCATCTAGAGAAATAACGGAAAACAAAATAAAATGGCATGTGTTAAGCCCGTGTCCCATCCTTTTCCAGCAGCTCCCAGCAACACCTCCATATCTCTTCCTGGTCAGCCCAGCCTTGGATCCCAGTCCAGATATAGCATCAGGTCGCCAGCCTCCCAGTATAGGGGGATCATCAGTGGTGGACCAGCATCATCCTGCAGGGAGACAGGAGATGATTCACACAATCCCTCTTGGCAATAGCTGCATCACACTCTCATGGATATATGCTAAGTATTATTATTATAGTATGATTGTGCACTTAGCCATCGTTGTGCAGATATTATAAGAAATGCTGGGGTGGGGGTGTTGCACAGTATTTATAGCTGCCGAAGCAGCCTGGAAATGTGCTGAGAACAAAACCAAGCAGCAGTCTGCAGGCCATTTCCAGAGCGATGGATGCAAAGCCTGTGCTCTGAGCATCCTCCAAGAGAGTTAATTTTGTTTTTCAGGGAACTTTTTCTGCTTCCTTCAAACGTGTGAAGGAAATGCCCTAGAAGCCCTGCAGCAGTCCAGTAAATCAAGCGGATGCATATCAGCAGCAGCCATGGTGACAGGCTGAACGTCTGTTTGATGGGGAGATTGAGAGGAAGGGGACGTCAAAGGGAAGGGGTCCTATTTAATCATTGCAAGCTAAGCTCCTAAAAAGCTATTGCTCACTCTTCTTATTCTTCCCCTGCAATCCCTTCCCCACCCTCCATCCGAGTATCAATGCATATATAATATGTTTATATCAGCCTTTATATCCTGATGCAATACCTCGTAAGGCATGTTTCATTGCTCCTTGACAATAAATCTTTATAGAAAAAGATGGTGTTGCCGATCCATCTGCAGAGAGTTCAGCAGGGAAGTGTGTGATATCCTGATTATCTCCACTTGAGCTAAGGCATTTCATTTCAATGGCGCCGTTACATCAGAACATATTCTCCTGCCATTGGCACATTGGGATTAATCAGCTTGGCCCCAAGAGCTGCTCACTGGATCATGTCAATAACCTTTTGGATACAGAGGAGGGTACAATCCAGTCAGGGCGGCCTTTGCATTTCCCTTTCTTTTCTTTTCAGTGTCACCCTAAAAGGGGGACTAAAAACACAGATCACACAAACATTGCACTCAATAGTCGAGACATAAAGAAGGAAATTACTATAATTTAAATAGAAATCCCAGTTTCTCACCATTGCAGGAAGCTGGTGGCTCTTGTTGATGGGCAATTTCAAGGCCCAGCACTCCCTCCTTATACATCTTTATCTTTAAGCCAGGCTTGGACTGAACAGCCACTCAAATAGGCAACACCTTCAAATAGCAACCTGCTCTCTGTAGAAGCAAGAGACATGGATACACTAGATCCAGCTGATACAGAAAGCATAGCTGCATTCAAAGCATCCTTATGTCTTAACTAGGCATTTTTCTCTTAGCTTATGGCACAATATTGAAATCAGTCACTAACTCCCTCTCTGTAATGGCCATGCTGCTTAACGCGGGTGCAGAGCCTTATCAGATGGAGGGCCTGCTGAGCGCCTGAGGCTGAAGGCCTGCATTCCAGGGGTGAGTAGGGATGAAAGCAAGAGGGGCAGGGCCAAAATTAGCCGAAGTAGCCGCATATTTCAACATGGAGCTTTTACTCTGACTGACTAAACCTCAAGAGAGAGATTCAAGCGTAGCAGTCATGGGGCAGGGTCAGTGGAGCCAGAAATTGCCAAGTGGTTGGGTGAAAGGGAGTGGGCCAAGGGCTGGAGACGGCCTCAGGCCTGAAGCTCCGCATCCTGGTCTGCAACACAGTTCCATGGTTTCATCATGATTTATAACTCCTTCCCTCCAGCATTCCAGAGATGAAAATCTGGGCACAATTATGAAGTCCTACTTTTGATACCAATGATCACTACTCCTGAGTGTCCCACTGACCACCATCCACTAAGTATTCTCCTTTGTTGAAACCCTTTAGCCTAGGCCTTCGCAAAGCATCTCTCACTATTTGAAAACCTTACCACTGGGATAACCATCAGTCAGTCAGTCAGTCAGTCAGTCAGTCTTTATTATGCGATCACACACCAGACAAAATAACCATCAGTAAAATTCAGTCCAAAGCCCAGAAAATAAATGCACAATCATGATAAAAGGGACGAAATGGTTCCTCAAGTAACCTGGGCTACAGCTATAAATGGCTTCAAGGGAAATTACTAGCTCCTTGAATTTCACTGAGAAGTGAATCAGTATCCAGGGAGCTGGCAAAATAATGCGGTCAAATTATCCCAGCAGGTGGTTCAGTTGAAATGTTAGCCGCATATTCTGCTCCAAGGGAAGCCCTGTATGGAGCACATGGCAGCAGCCCAGTCACGATGCAACTGTGTCACGTGTGACCCTGGCGTGGGCTGCCCGTGCTAGGAATGGGCAGAGCTGGCTCTCTCCAGGAGCATCACTGCTGCCCCTGGAAGCATCTAGTGGTGGCCGTGGGTCCGATAGGAGCCACACGACGAACCTGCTCTCGAGGGAACAGTCCCGTCTAAGCAGGCTCAGATTCTATCCCTCAGCAGGAGGCTCTCCCAGCCAATACACCCCTGTCTTGCTTGGATTTGGATTCAGCTTCCTAAGCCTCATGCCACCCATCCCTGACCCCAGACACCAAGTCATAATGTCTGTAC
The DNA here is from genome assembly GCF_004798865.1 of Varanus komodoensis. Classification (NCBI taxonomy): domain Eukaryota; kingdom Metazoa; phylum Chordata; class Lepidosauria; order Squamata; family Varanidae; genus Varanus; species Varanus komodoensis. The sequence continues at coordinate 32,425,841 of NW_025336598.1, forward strand.
CAAAGGTTGGCAACCTCCTCGCCTCCCAGATGCTTTGGGCCACTATCCAACCGTGTCACCCCAACCGCACAAATCACATTGTGCTGGCAGAACTATGTGCGAGAGGAGAATGCATCTCAATGTGCATTTGTGCAAGTGCGGGTGCCTGAGTGGCTGGGCGTCGTGCTGCTGCAACCCATTGTGAGGCTGACTGCAAATTCCACTTGCACAAGCACAATGGGCAGCCGGTTGTCCAACAGAACGATTCAGTGGAGGTCAATGGCTGCTGTTTGTGCGTGCAGAATGGCACCACCGAATAGTGCCCTTGGGTGACTGCTCCCACCAGTCCCAGCCAACATAACTAAAGGGCAGGGATTATGGGAGCTGTAGTCCCAAACTTCAGGAAAGAACCAGATTGAGAAAGGCTGCTCCATGAAGTGCCCCAGGACAAAATGACAAGGGAAGCATCCTTGGGTGTCATCTGCAGATTGATAAAAACCCGGCCCATGCCTCTGAATGATCTCTGGTCCTACAACCATACGGGGCAAGATGAAATCCCGTGGGTCCCACAAACTAGGGAAGCATTACCTGCAGCCCCCAAAGTGTCCTGACCACAAAGATCAGATGTGCATCTCCGTGTCTCGTTGTGGCTGTGTTTTCATGCATGTGTTGGTGACCCTGAGCCAGCCTCACATGCAGCCACGAGCCAAGGTCAAGGGCGTGAGCCTGAGTCCCGCAGAACCACCTCTGCTAAGCCCCATTCCGGTGAGTTGGTTCAGAAGGATATCCCAGTATAATAAGTACATCTGGAAAAGACATCTGTTTAATTTTGGCTGCCCGGAGAGGTGAATTCTGAACAGCTGTTTCATGCACGAAGCTTAAAGAGTCAGCTATTTTAGGAAACAAGCAAACTAATCCACCAATTTGTTAAGCTGGTATATTTGTTTCAAGCCACATTAATGTCTTTATTTAACTCCAGGTACTCTGGCTTAACCCATTGCAGGGATAATTGCCCTAGAGATGTAAACAGTATATTGGAATCAGAACGGACTAACAGCTGCTGCAGAGAGAGCTCATCAGTCTTTGCTCTAATGACTTTCATGTTGGTGTTTCTGAATGGAGGTGATGGCACATTGATGTACATATTCCTACTCGTTAGCCTTGAATGCCCTGACACACGTTGGATTTGTCTCCTTCACATTTTTTGTGGGGGCTGCACCATTGAGAAAACGCAGGGCTTTTTAACAGATATGCATATATGTACAATCTCATGTGGTGTTCATCTGCAAATTACATGGTTGAATGTTTTAATGCGACTTGCTTTTATCTTTAGAAGTCCATGGGTGTTGCTACGGATGGATTCATCTGGCTGAATCTAACACAGGCTCAGTTTTAGAAGGGCCGTATGTGGGTGTTTTATAAAATAGTTTAATATAGGAATGGGTGATCTCTCAGTTTACAAGACATTTTTCCTTCTACAGCATATTTTTACTTCTGCATGTACTTGCAAAGGATAGTTACAGAAACTGAAATGGCAGATATATTGACATGCTCCCTTACAGACATTTCTGTGCTACCAAATAGCCAAAGCCTTCTAGTTGGTTCACAGAATTTAAACCCGTAAAATAATAGTGTAAAGCATAATACACACTGTTTAAAAAAAACAAAAATAAAACTAGCCTTTAAAAATCCAGAGACAGAGACAGAGGAACACACACATAAAGGCCAGAAGTGGTGAAAAGCTCTAAAACATAATCACACATTTAAAAAGTGAAAGGACTAAAAAGTCAGCAAGCACACAAAGGTCTTCGCCGGGTACTGCAACACCGCTACCACTAGCACCACCAGCACTGGGGGCATTCCCCAGCTGGGCCTCCCCCACTGAAAAGGTCTCAGCCCTAAAGGCCCTTCAACTCACCTCACTTGGCCTGGGTACCTGGAGGGGGACCTCTGAGGATGAGCTTAGGATCCAGCCAGACATATATGGCAAAAACTGATCTTCCAGGTAAGCTGATTCTAAACCACTTATGGCAGGTGTGTTGTTCCTCAGACCATTGCACAGTTTTTCCTATTCTAAATGGCTGAAATAGCAGTAAAACTTTCAACATATACTGCTGAACATCTCATTTGGCCTTCCGCCCTGCCCACCACTGGAAACTATCCCCTGAGAGTTCTCCAAAATTAAATATGGCCCTCAGGCTGAAATAAGATCTTCAGAGATCTAAGCCAGGGATGTATAGGCTTCTGGCAGTTAATTCTGTCTTTTTAAAAAGCTGGATCTCTGAGATCCACCAACTGGAGCCATGCTCTTGCATAGTGGCTCAGCTGAACAAACACTTAGAAAGAAACAAGGGAGAAAAGTACATTTAAGCACATACATACTCAGTCCAGGAATTTGTTTTCATGGTCAAAACTGAGCCCTCAGCCTTTTCACAGAAAAATCCACTCCTGGTTTTCCCATCATCTTTGTTTTACCAATTAGTGTGACTGAGAGCATCCTCTGTCTTTTGCCCACCCAGATGTAAGACATCAGAAGTCAAAGTTTGACTCCCTTGTTGGGTCAATCTGGTCCTCCTGTCTGAAAGGAGGATAGTATGTATGCGTAATTTGGAATTTCAAGTGATGGATTTGAGATGGTAACATCTGGGAAATTACTAAGTTAAAGAGGAGAGGTGTATTAATGAAAAAAGTTTAATAGGGAGAGAGCGCTTCTGGAATGAAAGTCCAGCAATTCACTGAAAGAGAGAGTTGTACAAAGCTATTAGTCTGATTGTTTCAAGATCCAGTCTTGGGAGCCATTTTTATCAATATTAATCAACAACCTTGAGGGTAAAGATGGGAAGCTGTTAATGAAATCTGTTGATGAGCTCAAACTGGGAATTCTTCAGTACCAGAAAGAGCCAGAAAATTAGACAGAATTAACTGCCAGAATAGAAATAGTTAGGTTGACATGTTTATCCATTTGTTGGTTAATAATGATAATAATGCAGGTGGCGCAGTGGTTTAAACTGCTGTGCTGCTGGGCTGGTTGATCGAAAGGTCGCCGGTTCAAATCTGCACAATGGGGTGAGTTCCCGTTGTTCCATCCCAGTTCCTGCCAACCTTGCAGTTCGAAAGCATGCAAATACCAGTAGATACAAAGGTACCACTTTGGTGGGCGGGTAACAGCGTTCCGTGCACTTCGGTGTTTAGTCATGCCGGCCACATGACCACGGAGACTGTCTGCGGACAAATGCTGGCTCCCTCAGCCAGGAAACGGAGATGAGCACCGCCCCCTAAAGTCAGGCATGACTGGACATAACGTCAAGGGGAAACCTTTACCTTTAATGATAATAATAATGCCATTATTGTTGTTTAGCTGTGTCCTTCTCAGCAGAAAATGTCAGAGAGATGCCTTTGATCTAATGAGAAATCACAGTGAGCTCCAACCAGCTTGTAAGCATTTGATGGCATTTCTAGTATTCACGGTTTGTTTCAACTTCCAAGAATGTTCCTATGCATGATCTGTTGAATTGGATTTGTTTTGGCCATCACACAGCCTTCCGCAGCCTGGTGCCTTGGCCTTGCTGCCCAGGAATTATGGGAGTTGTGGTCCAGCACACCTGGAGGGCAGCGGTTTGGGGAAAGCGGCACAATATGGCAGGAAATGGTGTTCCATTTGCACTTCATACTGTAGGGAAGTCACCAATATGGATGGGTTCCCTACTGTGCAGAAACCTCATGAAGCTGGTGCTAATTCAGTTCTTTTAGATTCGACATGCTTGTTGGGCCATGCATGCCCATCCTCCCTTTGCAGTGTTTGTCTCAGTTGCACACAATGGCTCAGCTCCACCTGATGGGCTTTTGTGGTGTTAAGCTGGCTCCCTGCCTTCAGGAGCAATGAGTCCAAGCTTTAGCAAATATTATGAATCCATTTGGCAGGGAGGTTCTGTTCCCTCTTCCCAGTCTAACGCTCAGAACACTGCCTTGTTTGCTTCTGATTTTGTTTATTAATAATAAACCCTGGTCATGCTGCTGGATATAATGATCATTAATTAAGACTTAAGCGTGTCTTTTTAGCTCAGAAAAACTGACGGACATTGTTGGCCTTTAGCCATGGGATTTCAGAGCACTTTTTGCAAACATCCCTGCATTTTTCACTGGGACCATTGTATTCATGTCTGCCCAGAAGGTAGCCTGCTGCATTCAGTGGGATTAACCTTCAGATGCATGTGCTTTGATTTGCAACCCAAAACATGGTTTCAGTATGGATCTGGCATGTTCTTGGCAAAAAATGCTCCTTCGCCATAAGTAACAACGTGGTAGTGCTGACGGGTGGCAGCTGCTGTTCTGGCTTTTCCTGGCACCCAGATTTGTCTTGCAAGTCAGACTGGTTGCGATAGACACACAGTGGCTCCTTTGTACCTGTCCTATTTCTTGTTCAGTCACATTGAAACACCTCTGCTGGATTGGTTGAAAATCAGCTGTGAAATGTGAGAAGCATCGAGCTGAAAGTGTGCTTGTTTGGTGTGCGGCTGTTACGGTTGGCTTAAGACAAGGATGGGGAAAGCGCATCCCTCCAATTGTTGAACTGCAATTGCCATCATTCTTCATGTTTGTCTGTGCTGGCTAGGGCTGATGGGAGTTGTACTGCAGCAACATCTGAAGGGACACAGTTTGTCCACCCGTGGTTCAGAGGTTTCAGAAGAAAATATTACAGATTACAGGTCATTGACTAATATCTGTGTCATTCACTGCCTGCGTTGGCAAAATCTGTCATCTGAAATTTTCAAATTTGAGTATTTTCGCATTGATGCTTGAAATGCCAATTCCTTGCCCTGTCGGTCTGATCATGTGTCCCTTCTGGAGGATGGTCCTCTATTTGAAGGGATGTAGCTTCATGCCTGGTTGAAAAATAAAGAGCCCTAGGAAGTGGAGAAGCCCCCAGAGGGCCAATCTTTAAAGTCACCTACCAACAGTTGACACCTAGACCTCAAACTGAGCTGGTCCATTCCGAGAAGGCTCCCCCAGTCACCTTCTTCCCCACTGTATGACCCATGTTGTGTTCCTATTAAAACAATTGCAATTATTTCTCGATTTAAATCTTTCAGACTATTAGCAGATGCAAATGTTGTGCACAGCTGTGCCCTTTGTGGCAATGTCTGTCCTCTTTTCTGTCAAAGGGTAAGTGGCCCCCCTCACCGGCTCCAACACGTGGGACTCGAGGGATGCCGCGTCGCAGGCCTGGGGAAAGACAGAAGCCCGGACTCGTCAGGAGATGCTGCAGCTGCTTTCCCGCCAGATCCAGCAATCTGTGTGAAGGAAAAGAGGGAGTGTTTGGCCACCGCCTTGGCTAACGAGCTTGGAATGAGGGAACAGGATGGGGAGACATCAGCCCCTCTCCCTGACCTCTCAACTGCTTGGGAGGGCAAAGGATCTGCACACTACAATGCCCATTAGAGGCCGAACAGATGCCTGCCATGTGGCAGCAGTGCCTTTCCCAATGAATCGGGAAAGGGTTAGGGAACCCTTTAAAGTCTGTATGTATTTTGGTACATTAACTGAAAATGGAACTGTTCTGTCTCGCCTCGCCTCCGATTCTCTGATTAACCAGTCTCGATTTCAGCATGTGGCCTGCAGCCTTTCTATTTTTAGCACAAACAGAGGAGTCTTAAATTGCTTATTTTCTATTTACTAAAGTCATCCTGTTTGTTCCCATGGAAACGGTGGCAGGTGTCACAATGGAACTGTTTTACCAAATGGATTGAAGCTACAATGTTTCAAAGGCAAAACCTGTCAGATTTTATGCATAGCTCACGCCATCATATATACCAAACAGCTCCAAAAACAGTTTTTTGGGAGATTAGATTATGTGATGTGTGTTAAGATGTGTTGAGCTACAGGCCCCAGCATCCCCAGCCAGTGGGTGCTATGGCCAACACAGGTAGGGTGATCACGTGTGAATCATCAAAAAAGCAGATGAACATCATCAAATAAGAGGAAAGTGGTTTCCAGAGAATGTGCATCAATTTGAAACAATCATTATTATTTCTATAGAAAGAAGGAATTTGTCACCATAGCGTGGAAAATCGGGACCAGCTGACCGCTGCGTCTTGCTCATTTGCTGTCTGGGTGCGCATGGATGGAGACTGGAACAGAGCATACCAAGAGCAGCACTCCAGTGGAAATAATTCCAGGTTTCTTCCCACTGTCATCAAGACGAGAGCAACCTTTTAAGGAACCCCATTAATGTCTAGAGTTGACTGGATAAATCACAGTTCATCTGCATTAGCTTCAGCCTTTTGCGATTATGACCAGATAATTCTCTCGTAGATGCAACTGGTAGCCAAACTGTCTCTTGGTGCTTATTACGGCGATCGCATTACTGACGGGATGAATGCCTCCCGTTACAGGAGTAGTCTAATGACATTGTAAAAAAATGCATCCTGCCCAAGGAAAGTTCTGGAGGCGACATGATGCGCTACATCCAGCCGCTCTTGCCCTCTCGCTCTCGCTCTGTCCCAGGCAATGGTGCCACTTCCAGCTTGCTCTAGTCTAAACTCACGAGCAAGGGGTAGCAGCAGCGCTGAGAAATAGGAGGGTGAGCAAGAGCAGCTACTGGCAACAGCCATGGGGGGGGGGTTGTTCCACTGAAGTGGGAAGCCCTACGGGGCGTCTTACCCCAAGACTCTCCGACACCCACAGCCAACACTGCCCTGAAATTATTGCAATCATTTCTAACTGTACCTCTGTGCATAGAAATGAGCATATACAACATCTCTGCAAATCTGTGTCCTCATTTTATCCTTTTTTTTTTTTTTTTTTTTGGTCAATGATAAATAGCCACTTTATCCATGAGGGTTTTCATCTGAATTTGTGAAGGATAGTATCTTGCTTGTGTGCGTGCTTGCTTGCTTGCTTTTAAATCAGCAGAATAACAGGGGAAAGGAAAATCAAAAAAGGCCAGTGCCCAGCACTAAAATATAAAGAAAGCTTTGTCAAAGTTAACCTTCTGTGATAAGTGATTTTGAATTTTTAGATGTTCTGTGTTTTTGATGATTCTGCATTCTAGATGCATTCAGCTTTCACTGTGATATTATTGCCTTAGCTAGTCACTGATGTAATTAATAAACTGAACTGAACAAAGGAAAGCGATGTCTCTAACCATTTCAGCGACTCCCCTCTTTTCCTTCTCAGCCTCTTTGGATGATGAGTTTTGATTGCCGTTGTATTTTTGTATCCATTGTGTTACGGGCTGCATGCTTTACCAGACTGTAGCTGAACTTACCTTAATGGAATAGGTTAACAAATAGACTGACAAAAACTGTAAAAATACCAGAGGGAGTTTTAAAAGAACTCTTCATTTCGGAAATTTCATTTTGTACATAATACTAAATAATGTCTGCCTTTGAATCCAATTAATATTCTTGGAGTGTGGGGTGAATAAGAGAAGGTAGACGGGAGGGGGGTCGTAAAGTTGTATTTGTGCTGAGTTTGATTAGTTTTATCAAAGTTTGGGATTATTTTATAGCAATTCAGTTATTCAAGAATTTCTTTAATAAATCCAACTTTAGTCTGACTTAAATCCAATTAATGATAGTGGATCTACTCTAGGCAGGGCTAATGCTGGATACAACCTTAAGAAAATAGTTGGGTTTACTGAGATCCCTTGAAGCTGCTGTGTAAAAATGCATTTGTCTGCCCAGTAGATGCTGGTTGAAATCCACTATACATGTGAGTAGATGAAACAAGCATCGCACAGATGGCATCCTATGTATTTAGGCAAGCATGGCACAACCCAAAGTACCCAATATTAGTGACGGCTAAAAGCCTGACTGAAATCGATGGAGAGACAGTCCTTCTTGAGAAACTGGCTGAATTGCACTAGCTGCATTGTGTTTAGTATCTGTCTGCTTCAAATACAGCGGTACCTCGGCTCACGAATGCCTCAGTTCATGACCAAATCGGGTCACGAACAAAAATTTCATTAAGAAATTGACTCAGGTCGCGAACTCCCCATTGGGTGGTGACTGTGATCACAGCGATCTCCCCAGTCCCTTGAGTGGGGAGATGGCCACGATCATATTGCAGGGGGGAGATGGCCGAGATCGCACCTGTCTTTCCTGCACGAGCACAACCGCGATCTCGACCATCTCCCCACCAGCACGGTCGTGCCTATCTCTCCCCCACCCCCAAGCACACCTGTGTTTGCACCCGTCTCTCCCCCTCCCCAGCGTGCCTGTGTTCATGCCCATCTCTCCCCACCAAGCGTGCCCACGATCACATCCATCCCCCCCGAGCCTGCCTGTGATCGCGCCCATTATCCTGGCAGGGGTGATGGGTGCGATTGCAGTCGTACCGGGGGGGGGGCGGGGAGATGGCTGTGCTCATGCTCGGGGTGGTGGGGGGGAGATGACCATGATCTTTGTTGTTCTTTGTCACTTTGCGTTACATTTTTCTGATTAAAAAAATAGTTACAGAATGGATTAACCTTATTTACATTGAACCTTATGGGGAAATTTAACTAGGCTCACAACCAATTTGGGTCACAACCGGAGTCCTGGAATGGATTAAGTTCATGAGCCAAGCTACCACTGTACATGTCACCATGTCACTTCCATAAAAGCAATGTTGTTTCTGTCTAAAATATAGTGCTCTGCAAAATTATTCACCCCCACACCTTTGACTTTTCCATATTTTGTTGACTTACATCCTACAATTGAGATTTAATTGACATGTTTCAATTTGATGTTTATAAGATACTCAATCCTATGAAGGAGCAAATTATGTTAATGAAAGTTAGAACAAGCTGTCACTTCTTGGTGACACAAGTGGTCACTCCCCTGAGTCAATACTTTTGGCAGCAATTACAGTCTTCTTGGGTCAGGCTCTGTCAGCCTTGTGCATCTGGATTCTGCTTGTTTTTTTCTGACAAAATTGCTCCCATTTTGGACAGGTTGGATCAGGCCCTTTAAGGAACAACAACTTTCGAGTCTTTATGCTGTTTCTCAATCTGGGCTTTGACTGGGCTCTTCTAAGACATTCAGGTTCTTCTTTTTAAACCACTTCACTATTACTTTGGCTGGGTGTTTAGGGTCATTCTCAAAGTTTCTTGCTCAAAAAAATTTCCCCAAAAGTGAAAATGTTCTAATCCATAAGCTCGTAAGAGCAGCCTTCCATTTCACTTCACAAGCAAGGCAAGAGAGTGGAGTTAAGAAGCATTTCGCCTCTGATGATGGAGATAATATATTGTGTATGTTTATAAAGAGTGACTTGGAACTGGGCAGAAATACATTGAGCTCAAACGAGCTAGATTTCCCAGCATCACCAAATTTCTAAGCCATCTTGATGAGTGCTCCTTTTCCTCCATAAGAATTGGGAGAGTTGAGAAAGAATATATATTTGTCACTGCAACAAGAACTGGAAAACATCAAGTTGCATATTTTACATTTCCTTTTAGCCAAGCCATACATTCAACAGCTGAAATTTACGGGAATAAGGGAGTTTTTTTCATGCTAAGCAGCACTGATTAGAGGGTACAATGGCTGGTGCTGAGTATCTTCCCATGTTCTAAGCCCATGGGGCTTCCTTGCTTGCTTGTTTCTCAAATTGATATATATCTCACCTTTCCTCCTAAAATGGCACTCCAAGCAGCTTAAATAATAAAATGCAGATGAAAAACAGAATCTGAATTAGACCACATCATAAAAACAAATGCATTAAAATGCAATCAGTTACAACAATAAAAGAAATTGACAGCATCTGGGCAATTCAAAACCACCTTAGCAGCACACTGGCTTATATGTCTAAGGCAAGGCTGGTGGGGCGGCCGGGGGGCGGGGGGAGGAGGAATTTGCCTACCAGCAGCTCCATGGCAGGGAGTTCCATGGCCCAGGAAGCTTTGCTGAAGCATTTACCAAACACCAAACTGCAGCAAAGAAAAGCGGCCTGCAATCCTACACTTGCTCGCTTGCTCGCTTACTCACTCACACACACACTCTAATTGAAGTTAGTGGGATGTACCTCTTATGTAGACATGGACAGGACTACACTGCTAGGGATGTAAATGAGAGAATTTCTTGGATGTAGTACATAATTGATGAATTGTCAGGAAACACTCAAATGCCTTAAATAAAGATATTTATTTATTTATTTAAACTTTTATGCCCCATCCAACCACTGATGTCCTAGGGCAGCTTATAACAAGGAACAACCAAAATGATAAAACAAACACAGCATCCAGTAAATCATTTCTTTCTTGAACAGACATCCTCATAGAATTCCTTGCTTGGCTGTCACTGGAGGCCAGGAGATTTCACTTACAGCCCTTTGAGTGTGTTTCCCTCTTCCTTTCTAGGGTCTACCTTCATTTGCAGCACCCACATCATCCCAGTGAAAAACCAAGAGGGAGTGGCCATGATGTTCATTATCAGCTTTGAATACATCACGGACGAGGAGAATGTGGAGTCTCCAGAGAAATTCAACCAGATCCTCTCAGCCAGAGTTGCGGACCGTAAGTGCCTTATTATGGGGAGCTGAGGAGCAGGGGACCACGCATCTGTTGCTGTGCTGCCTCTCGGATCATTCTGATCACGAACACATGCTTAGCATCTCATGTACAAGAGATCATAAAGAGAGATCCTCATGCTTCTCTGGACAAGGGAGAAATGTTTCTGCTAGCCATGGCTGATAGAGGTAGAGGTTTCTCCTGATAAGGGGAGCCCCCTCCCCCAGTCCTTATGGAGGTCTTGCAACTGTGAGAGAGGGAATGGGAGGAACCTGAAACTTGAAGAGGAGAGCCTAAAATTCCTGTGTCTGCACAGATCAGTGCTTGTGTTAATCTGAAGACTGGGCATGGCCTTCAGCTTGTTAAAAATCGACATGGTGGAGCTGTTGTTTCACCAGGCATCTCCAGGCTTGCAGGGTCTCCTTTGTGGTTCATCTTCTGCCAGATTTCTGACGTCTGCCAACCAGAGCCGGGTATAAAATAGCAGCTCAGGTGCTAAACAGCTACAGGTTGCCCTCATGTTAAGCATCTGCTGGAAAGGGTCCCGTATTCAAAGTGGCTCCGAGCAAAAGTTTTGTTTAAAAATAAGGAACCATACGAAAGAGCCGGGCCTTGAAGTTTCCCATCCACAGTTAGGACCTGGGCAGTGGACTGAGCAGCGAGCACACAGGTCACCTGCCCACAATCTTCCCACTACAGAGAAATGCAATGAATTTCTGTTCGAAGCTTATTCATAATTTGTAAATGTGCTTGTACGTATATTATTCAGCACAAGGACATCTGTGTGCCCTTATTTATTTGTTTGTTTGTTTGGGGCTGTGGCAACGCTACTGCGGGCACAGTTTTAATTTCAGAAGAGGGCTTTAGTGACACCAGAGAAAGGTGCCTCGTTCATTCACACTGTCCATTACTTCCTCTTGCTGTATGAAATACTTTCTTTGGAAAGATCGATCTACAAAATGCCACTCATAGGTGAAGGGAAAGAGTTGTTAGAAATCCATTTTTAAACTTGCACACTCCAGTATCTAGAGCAGAGGTGCCCACACTCATCCATTTAAGAGACAAAATGATATGGGTTTTTAAATTTTATTTTATTAAAGTTGGAATAATAATCTGCTTGCAGATATTCTAATGGTACCATAAGACCCTGGCTTTGTTTGAATAAGACACTCATGATTTGCTTAGCTCTGCTGTTAAAACTATCAGCTTTAGTCATAGTGCTTAGGCTATGAAAAGGATGCATACAGTAAGGGGTAAAAGCTCCACCGCCTTTGCATTTAATAGCACTTTTTAGATTCCTGGGAGATCTTGGAGTGGATCCAAATTTAGTCACACTTAGAGCAGACCCACTGAAATCCCAGAGACTTGAATTAGTCATGACTAACTCTGCCCATCAATTCTGATAGGTCTCCTCTAATTATGACTAAGCCTGGTCTCAATCTTGTCCTGGCACAATCCTGACAGAAGCATTCATTAGCCTACATCCATGAAGTATGGTTAAGGACTTCCAGGCATTTTCCCCATCCCAAGAGCAAGAGCAGCACCCTCCAACATAGGATCCTCCAGCTGTTTTGGATGACAGCCCATAGAATCCCTTCCCATTGTCCACATGCCAAGGCTTGTGTGACTTGTAGTTCAAAACATCTGGACGGCACCCGGTTGCCTGGCCCTGCCCTAGAGCAGCCGCGTGTCAGGGGCACTGCAGAATATTAGCAGGGCTGATGTGTCCGAGCACAGCGGGAGGCCCTCTGGAAGAGTACGAGGCTGAGGGCCCTCCAACCGGCCTCCCTGCATGCATGGCTGGCGCCGTGCTTTTGCAGGTTCCGGGGCAAGGCTCCTTCACTGGGCTTTCTCACCAGGTGCGTCTGCCTCCTCCTCGCCTGCTGCTCTCGCTCCCCACTTCCTCCTCCTCGCAAAGAAGCAGGTGGTGGCACCTCCTGTCCCTCCTCACCACCACCACTGTGAGACCGGGATGGGCAAGCAGGCCGGTGGCAGTGCAGAAGACGAGGAGCAAGTTCATCGGACGTTGGGCTGTGGGCCTCCCTGGGATATTAGCCTTCAGCAGACACTCCACCGGGCCAGTCCGTGATGCCCACTGGCCTGCAACCTGCCTGAAAGAGCACAGGCGCTCCAAGACACCTGTGTATTCCTTCCCATTGGAAGACGGGAGCTTTGCCCGGGTGCCCTCCTTTGCGTGGGTGTCCTCTGCTTGCTTTGCAGAGGTTACAGCTGTGGATGCAGAGCACGCGATGCTAATGGGCAGCCTTCACACAAACCTAATAGACAAAATAAATAAATGGAAGCAATAAAACATACCTGTGTGCACATTGCACATGCCCCGCTTCGGTTTAAATACCGTGTGCCCAGAGGCTGAGGCAGAGTCCAGGGTGCACAATGGTTCTCTTCCCCCTCTTATTTTGAAGGAGATGTGCTGGGTGAGGATGATGGGAACATGGTGGGAAGTCTGTTAGGGAGAGCAGAGTGTAGGGGCATGCCACAAGACTGGGGACAGGCAGAGTATGAGCACAAAGGGCTGTGTTCTCTCTGGGTCCTGTCCTGTGTTTAGGTTGCATGTGAGTCGTGGGTGTGTGTGATGTTCAGGTCATCCTGCATGCAGGTGTGTTTGTGTGTGCGTAGGGATGCAATGTGCATGTTTCATGGAACTGCATCATACCATCACTTTATGCAATGCAGGGGAAGGCAACTGGTGTCCATCAGACGTTTTGCTCTACAAATTCCATGATTCTTGACCATTAGCCATTGTGGCTGGGGCTTATGGGAGCTGTAGTCCAAAACCAAGTGGGCCATATGTGTTGCCTGTCTGCTTCCTGTCTCTGGTAAATAAATCATACTTGATCAAGATCTTCTAATGTGCATATTGCACGCTGAAGTGAGAATTGTCATTAATATTTTAGCATCCACACTAGTTAAGGGGATTGTCCATCATCTGCACAGTTGGTGTGGTCTTTGGCAGGGTTGTGGGTAATTGGTATATAAGCGTTGTATAAAAGGGCAGGTGAATTTGCTGATTCAAAAGCCCCATGATAAAGATAGAAAAGTTTAGGAGTCAAGAAGCCTGCGTGCACCTTATAGAATTCTGTAGGAAAACCATCAGGCCCCGAGGCTCCCCATTCCTCATGTTCATTCTGGTGCACTGAACCACTTTCAGCCACAAAGGTTTCGCACGCAGATCCTTTTGCTGCAAATCCGCTCGTGGAAGGACCAATCCAAAAAGAAAATATCAAATTCTTGATGCAAAGGCTCCCTATTACTCCCATAAAGTCCAGAATAAACATTTTGAAACACTAAATTTCCACACACACATACACACAATTATCATCTTTGATCACGAAAATCTAGTTCTGGTTTTGTTTATTTGTTTGTTTAACCAAAGTGTGGAAATCTTACCATGGCCTTTTCTGCTTTCCCAATATCTTAGATACAGACAAGGAAATGCAAATTCTACTTTAGATGAATGTATCCTGTCCAATTAATATTTAGCACATTGCAGGCTTTGATAGACGTCTGTGGAGGGACAAGCTGCAAATTGACATAATAAGAATCTCACTATTTTATGCATTTCCTCTTCCTGAATGACCTTAAGCTTTTTTTCTTTTCTTTTTCCCCATGAGGAGCAAATTCAATAATCCTTCGTTTCGTATAAACTTTCAAGGCTTCCCATTCAATAGCACAAGATGTGGTTTGATATTTTGTTAATATCAAAATAGTAATTAAGAAGCCATTCGTCTTTTAAAATTATTATCATTAAGCATTGACATATTTATGCACTGAGCGCTGGAAGAATCAGGCTATTTGATTCCAAGATGAGCTGAAGGAGGGTTTGTATCGATCTCACATGGCTTTTCATACATTGAAATAATGGAGAAGGAACCGAACGCGCCCCCACTCCATAGTAAACTCAATCACTTTTGATGCACAGCCTCCAAAAAGTATGAATCTCCCCTGCATCCAATGCAAAGCTTGCATTGATCAGACCCAGCTCAGCCATAGAGGCCGTCAACACTGAACAAGTTACAGGCACAAAACACGCGCACAGCAGCTACCATGCAGAGTACAGTGATCTGCTCTGCATGGAACCTGTGCTGCAAGTGTTTTAAGCTCCCTCCCTGGGGTGGACTCAGGATACATATTGCATCAAATGCACAGTGTGAAGCTCGGCATTTGTTCATTTGTTTTCTGTAAAAGTAAGTCTGAGATGCTGATGCAGGCTGGGAGCGCAGAAGAACGGGAGAGAAGGTTGCATCCTTCCTTCCCCCACCACAATCCTGAATCGCCTCGGGCACTGAATGGCAAAAGAAAGAAGGGTTCTCATTGGTGCCGAAGGTACTGATTCACTGTCTCCGGGAGGTGCAGTGTGTTTGAACCAGACACATTTCCTGTCTGCTTCTGATCTGTTAGAGGTGAGCCAAGTCTGACATTTTTTCCCAGACTTCTGTTTCTAAGACAGATTGAAGTTTGCACTTTAAAAAGTATGAAGGAAATTTGAACAAATGTATGTGATTTGACATACTGGATACCAGCATCTACAAAGTTATATCATGAATTGTGCATGTTGCACTAGAGCTGCGGTTTCT
Source organism: Varanus komodoensis (assembly GCF_004798865.1). Classification (NCBI taxonomy): domain Eukaryota; kingdom Metazoa; phylum Chordata; class Lepidosauria; order Squamata; family Varanidae; genus Varanus; species Varanus komodoensis. The sequence goes on from NW_025336598.1 coordinate 32,440,901, forward strand.
GGCTTCCAGTTTGCGCAAATAGTGCCATCTGCTTAGTGTTTCAAAAAATGCACAGCCAGCAGCCAGCCTTAGCTATCTCCCCTTCCAATGGCCGATATAACCCTGATCTGGATCCTGGGGCAGGACACTCTCATGTTTATGCTTTAAAAATAAGGAGTTATTAATACTCTGCATGACAATCATAATGTGTAGCACAGCATTGAGCATAATGCATAGCCAGATGGTAACCTGAGAGTTTTGATCACGGCTAGCTGGGCACATGACTTTGAACAGGCACCATGTCAAGAAGGGCCAGAGGCAAGCAGCTACTCCTCCCTGCAGGCCTTCCTGCTCTTGGCCGGTCCCTTCTGCTTCATTTATTCCCCCATTTAAAAAACCGTGGAAGAAATAAAGCTGCCATCCATAGTTTAGGCCTAGATCAAGGGTGCTGGGCCTCTTTCAGCCCTAGAACTGAATACCGTTACTGAAGAGTCCTCAAGGGGCTGCATTTCTCTGACACACAGGACTGAACTGTGACTTGTTAAACATGTTATGAATTGAATCAAATTGAATCAAATCGAATGCTTGGTTGTTGTTTAATATGTTGTGCACTGCGCAGAGAGCCTTATGGCTAATGCAAGTGGCATGCAAGGCTTAAAAACAAACAAATAAATGGGGAAAGTGCTAGCACATTGAAGCTTCAAGTTCCTATTGCCAGTAACTAAGCCTCACAAGAAGCATTTCTACCTTTTAAAATGGGGCAAAACCCACACGAATGCATGGAAAACACCGAACACACACAGGGCTATGTGATCATCTGGAGAACCCCCATGGGGCAAATTGGGTCCCCTGGCAGGACTGAGCATCCCTACCTCTGCCCTAGAAAATTTTATTTATTTATTTTATTTATTTAGAAAATTTCTATGCCACCCCATTTGCCGAAGCCTCGAGGCGGCTCACAAATATATCAATTAAAATATTATACAATAAAAATATTAAACAAGTTAACAATATAAAATAAGTCGCCCTGGCCGAAGAATAAAATAAATAAATAGTATTAACAGTTAAAATGACGTTTGAATAAAAAGGTCTTCGCCTGGCACCGAAAAACAAATAACGACGGCGCCCAGGTGGACCTCTCTGGGGAGCGCATTCCATAGATTGGGCGCCACTGCAGAGAAGGCCCTCCTCCGAGTACTTACCCTCCTAATTTCCTTCACGGAGGGTTCCCGGAGAAGGGCCTCTCCCGCTGATCTCAGGGGGTGGGCGGACATATACAGTGGTGGTTGCTTTCTAGTTCAAACTTTAGCCATGCGCCTCATTTCGATGGATTTTGTTTGACACTTAACATTATATATGTTACATGGTCTTTTCTTGTGGTAAACCATTTGGAGATCCTATGGCCAATTGAACGTTCCACAAGAGCTTTGAACAAACAAACAAGAAAAGCAAGCAGCAACATTTGTGAGAGAGCTTCTGTGTCACTAGTGTGTCCTTCAGTCAGTGGTATGCTACTCCCTTCAAGGTGATTTATGTCCAATGGGAACATTATTCATGTAGAGGAAGAAGAAACTGGGTGGAGACATAACAGGGGTGATGGGAGGAGAGGAGTAGAAATAAAATACCTGACTAAACAGAGCCAAATCACAGGCAAGCCACATGATGGCTGCAGGGCTTCATAGCAGATTGGAATGGAGGGTGGGTCTTCCACACAGCCTCTCAGTCAAAGGTAAGCAAGATTTCTGTTGGCAAGTCTTGGTTCCAGGTGACCTGTGTGAATCAGGTTAATGCTAACATATTGGATCTGCCTGTGCTACAAAGAAGTGGGCTGGCCCACTTCAGAAGAGACAGCACTGGTTGCTACTTGAACATACAGAGATGTGTCCATCAAATTAAACCGGTGACTCACCAGCTAGGACTGGCCATGTGAGCAGATGCTCTCCGCATATACTGTTTTGACCTTGTTTTTGCCTGTGACGTGCTCCCAACACGCAAATGAATGTCCCAAATACTCAACAGTGTGATCCATCCAGATGGAAGCCCCACTGAATTCTTTCCTTCTCTGGGAGGGTACCCAGAGTGGCAACCTAACAGTGCAATCCCCATTCATATCTACTGAAAAGCACTACTGCTGGAGTTCAGCAGTGCTTCTTTCAGGTCAGTGGGCTTGTGTGTCTTTTTTCAGGAACACTTCTTCAGTTATGATGCCATTTTAAAGTTCCCAGGAGAACTGGAGACGTTTCCTCAAGAAGTCAGTCCATCCACAAGGTGCATGCATAATGAGGTCGAAACCCTGAATTGCATATAGGAATCTACCCTAATATTTATTGAAATTCCCATTGATTCTAATGAATTGTTTTTAGGGATGAGTGCCTCATATTGTCACAAATTTAAAACAATAATGGTACAGAATGGGCAGCAAAGATGAAAAAAGTGCCTTAATTTCACGTCAATAGGACAACAAAAGTCCAAGGGTGTGGGTTATGATATAGGGGCTATACAGAAATGTTTTCCTTGGGACAGAGTTGCATACCTATATACCACAAGTCACAATTAATGGCTTTCTGTATTGTAGCTGTGAATTTCTCTCAAGAACTCTTATCATGTGGAATTGTTGATTTTGCGGTCACTGTATGTATACATTAAGCCATGGCTTTCTTGATAACATTTATGCCATGGAATCGCATAGGGAAGGTGGGATCAAAATGGCAATTTCACTGTTCTGCTTACTGAAGCACAGCACTATAGTATCGGTTATCTAAAAGCCTCTGCTTAGGGAACCAAGAAATTTGTAATACAGAAAGCATGTTATACAATTTAGAGTCCCCGTCAGTGGAGCTTAAAAATGGACAACACTCGTTTCAAGTCAGAGATGAAAAGCTGTATTATTAATAGCCTTTCAACCAGAGTACATGATTAAAAAATGCACACACACATCCACACACAATCCATTATTCAGATGCTTTTAATCAAATGTTGGACAATGTTATGTAAAGGACCATTTTTCTGGCTTTGGGTGTACCTAATTCAATTTCAGCTCAGTGCAGATCAAGTAAATCCACTTTTTTAGGGGGATAACTAGCACTACACATTTACTCAGAAGTAAGCCCAGTAAATTCAGTGGGGCTTAATTCCAAGTAAGTATGCATAGGATTATGCTGTTGGCAGGCTGATTTTTGTCCCATTTTCTAAGTTTCCAAGCATTCTCATTTGTCAGTGCCCTGCATGCTGCGATTCATGTACTTCAGGACCAGCTCAAGCTTTAAGGCAAGTGAGGCCATTGCTTCATGCACCTGGTTCTCAGAGGAAGCGACAAGGTGTTGCAAGAACACGGAGACACTTTTCATCTTGTGAGGAACATGCTGTGGCTCACAGGGGCCACCCCCCTTCTCTGCAGGCTTCCTGCCTGGGCAATGCTGCCCCAGGGCTAGTGATGAGGAAAGATTCCCTGTAAGCCTAGTCGGCTTCCACACTTGGAGTGGAAAGGGGTGCCCTCTTGTCCGTCCTCTCAGGCAGCAAAATGTTAGTGCCAGTTGGCATAAGTTCATCTGTTGTTGCTACATCTGCTATGCTAGAAGTCTCTGGATCCAAATACAGGAAACTGTAGGGCTAAATCCAAACCGCTGCCTTGGGATCCTGCACCGAAATGTTTGACGTCTTGCCGTTAGAGCAACAGATCGCTCTATCACACCTTCCAGTTTCAAAAGCAAGCTTTCCTGTACAAGTCCAATGGTGCAATCCTATGTATTTGGATTCAGAAGGCAGTCCCATTATGTTCACTGGGACTTATGCCCAGGTATGTGCATGTAGGATGGCCACCGAAAAACCTGCTGGACAAATTGAGTCTGGACAGTTGCATGAGTCTTCGGATTCTGGTTAAAGAGGAACAACCCAGAGGCATCCTTCACAGTATTTCAAAGGTGCATAGAGTTGGAGAGACCCTTGTAAGGTCGCCCACATCAACTTCTAAAGAGCCTTCTGGCCACCTAGATCAGTCCTCTGTTTGATGCAGGACAGCCTTCCCTGACTTGATACCTTTCCGATGTTTTGGACTACAGCTTCCAGCATTTCAGACGATGGGCAAACTGACTGGTGCTGATTGGAATTGAAGTCCACAATATATGGAGGGCTCCAGGTTGAGGGAAGCTAAGCTAAAGCATTCCCAAGACATGACTGTCCATCAGTTAAGGACTTTGTACTTATTTAGTCAAAACTATGGTATTCAGTGTCCATATAGTTAATTGAAACATTTCTGTCCTACATTTAAATTAAACATTTTCTGATGGTTTGGAAAAATGAAACAAAATAACATTACTAATCCAGAAACCTATGACAAAATGTTTTTTAAATGCTGAAAAGTAGCAGTGAGGAGGGGAAAAAAGCAGCACAGTTGTCACCAAAAGGCCAGACAAAGTCATTTTCCATTGGAACTTCTTATATGTAGATGCCAGGTGAGCCACACTGGGGAGAGCACCCCAGTGCCAGGTTGCCTGCTACTTAACTCTTGCATGGGGGCCACAGTCATGACCCATGTCCAGGAATTCTCTAAGCTGTGGGGTGGCTCAGTAGCAGCGCTCCTGCTTGCATGCAGAAGGTTCTAGGAGGAATCCCCAGCATCTCCGGGTAGGGCTGGAAAACCCCACATCTGACCCTTCCAAGACAGGCCTTAGAGCTCAAATCCTGGGCTTTGAACTCTACTAGTGAACAAGCACAGCCTAAGGGGAAGTCCCCAATTGAATCCTTATACCTCCAATCTACACCTCCAAACAGAAGCCAATGCCTTTAGGAAAGGGCTGCTGGTCTGTTAGCAGTCCGTTAGCAGTCAGATGCAGCATCTGATGCGATGGAGCTTCCAGAAGGATTGTCCTCACCTGCCTAGAAACCCGCACCAGTTGCTCCTCATCAGAGCTGAGTAATTAATCAGTATTCCAGCTTTGGAGCCACTGTCCATGGTCCTGAAACCATTTTTTCCCCCTCAGATGCGGCTCCATCCACTCTCCACAGTGTGCCTTCTAGCCTGAGAATAAAACAGATGGAAATCCCAGATGAAACAGGACTGGCACCAGGATAAGAGATTTTTTGGCCTACATCAGTGATGAGCTGCCATTTTGCTTGTAGTTCTTGAGATTCCCAGATTTCAAACAACGGAGGCTAGTCTAGTGAGGTGTATTCTTCATATTGACCTATACCAGTCAGCAGTGAAGCTGCAGTGGAGGGAGCCAAGTTAAGTTTCCAGCTAGTCTTCCAAGACAGTGCCGTATTCAACGCACTGCAGTTATCTAGCTGCAGGATAAGAGTGTTAGGGGCCTTTCTCCAGGTGGACTGTCGTGATCCGGTGTGCTGAAACAATGACTTCTTAAATAACAGTTGTGTAAAATGGCTTCCAGATAAAAGGAATGGTTTTATATAGCCATGATAAGGCATATATCAGCTCCTTTCATCTGGTGCCTGCTGGATGTGTTGGAGCACATCGTCCCTAGAGAGCACGGTTGGTGGTAATGGGAATTGTACTCACACCCAGTGGATGCCAAGCTGGGGAAAGCTGATCTTTTGCCCAGAATTAGAGTAAATTCTGTTTTTAAGAGGGAACTCTGCTGGGGAAAAAGCAAACAGAATTGCCTCTGAAAGGCAAAAAGAATGGTGAGTGCAGAGTAAAGCAGCAGGTTGGCCTTGTTGCACCCTGGATGGGCTTTGTGGCACATCTGTGCACATTGATGAGGCTGTGAGAGGAGGATCTAAAGCAGGAGTGGAAAACCTCAGACCCCCTAATATGACCCTCCATGGTCCCCAGGTAGCCACCGCCCCTTCCCCTAACCCCACACCCTTCCCCTGTCCCCATGCACAGGAACTGAAATGCCTAAGTTACTAGGAGTTTGAAGAGGCTGCTATTCTGGCCTGGTCTTTTTGTCTTTGGCTCCCCCAACTCCAGAATTGAGGCTTTCCTCAAAACAGAACTCTGAAAGAAGTTCAATTCCCCTGTATAAAACATCTGGCCCAACAAGGGGCAGACTTCTTCACAAGATGAAAAGTATCTCCACTGGACTCTTCAAAACTACAGTCCAGTGACCTGCCCACATGGTGAGGCCAGGCAGTCTTGTGCTGGTAGAGAGACTCCACAGCGGGTCATGGATGGCCTTTTCTGGCTTTTTCCTTCTCTCTTCCCACTTCTCTATGCTAGCTCAAGTGGTGCTCTGAGATGAGGGAACAAGACCCAGATGGTAGAGGAGCCTTTTGCTGCCACAGTGGGCAATTTCCATTGGTAGATGTGCCGTTGCCCCTACTAGGCCTCCCTCTCCATGGGTGGAAGGGCACTTTTACTGCATCCTGTGTCCTTCTGGGGGAGCATCGAGTTGCTTCTTGGGAAGGCTGCCAATGAGAAGGGCTGTTCATACACTGCTGATCGTACACTCAAGTTCTGTTAGGTCTTCCCTTTTGTTATATGGGTGGACATACCCTTTTATAGAATATACTCATGAAATTGTACAAATGCCCTTGATAGAAAGAGTTTAGAGAGGCGAGTATAGTGGGCAAAACTCCCAGAAGTGACAGTCAAAATTCTTGACTGTCTAAAACTTCAACCCTGACACCTGCCCATATGTACAAAAGTACATCAGTGGATCTATATCCCATATAATTCCTATACATGAATCATTATTTGGTCTTTCAAAGAATGTCATGAGAAATCTATTCATCTTTCTTTGAAATATAAATAGGAGTGAGGATGAAGTTTGTGCTTTAAAAAAGAAAGAAGAGGACCAGCATTCCTTAGAAACCCTCCAATTATGGTAACTGCACTGTCAATATATGGGTCTACCTACCTGAAAGAGGAATCAAAGAGAATTTTAGATGGATGGCCCAGGCATCAAAAACTTAACATCGAACATAAAATAATGAGAGGGAAAGTGTCAGCAGCACTTTGCAAAGCTCTTCAGAAAAATTGTTGTATTGATCTGCAAATCCCCAGGAATCCCACATAAATTACTTCATCATTTCTGAGGATCTTTTCCCCTAGAAATGTGCCTTTGCAACATTTCCACATGACTCGAGTGAAAGATGAAGATTAATTGTGGTATGCACCTGTCCACAATGAGATTCTGTGGATGTCCCAGCCTAAATAAGAAAGAAGCGTTACGGAGGTAATGCCTATGAAAGGGACCACTTTGCACACCGCATGACAGCAATATCCTGCTTGCCACCATCTGCGCATGGGGAAGAGTGTGAGGGCCACTCCTGGTATGCCTACCTGGTTGACACACAGGGAGCTCAGCGCATGCTTGTCATGTGTATACACTCTGATTCCAGGGGAACCCGGAGAACATTTCATGGGCACATTCCTTGTGTAAACATTCTATTTCAGGTCTTGCTATTAGATATCTCATGGATATATCTGTTGCATCAGGTATTTCATGGATACGTTTAAAAATGTAATATGTAGCAAAGGGATCTATCTAGTGGACTAGATCCTGGTATCCATGAGTAGCGTGAGCTTCTCTGGCTTACTTTATCTTGGAAACGAAATCATTAATTGCTGCATTACTCTGCTCTTTGTTGCCCCTCTCAACTTTCTAAAATTCTGTTTTAGAGAGTTGAGAGACCTTATAGAACAATGTGGAAGGTAGTGTGGTGGTCTGTTTGTGGAGAGGGGAGGAAAACATCCACAAATATCATCCTTTTCTGGTCACAGGAACATCTGGATTGATTCAGAAGGGCTCCACAAGATCTGAGCCATGCATTTGCAAACCTGCGTTAGAGTTCACTCTTTTTGCAGATTAAAAAAATCGCGTGGTAGCATGGCTTAATTCTTTACTAATACACTTCAGTTGGCTTTGAGGAGTGTTTTGGGTGAATGAAGTGCAGTTGCTCAGCAGCATCTTTGGAAAGCCATACCAACAGTTCAGGCCTGAGTTTACTTAGGCATGCATTCCACTTGGGAGAAAGCCTCTCTAGATCTCTGGCGTTTACTTCACTTGAAATGTGATCATATCAGAGATACGATCACATTTCAAGTGCAGCAACAGACATTACGAAAGGAAAAAGCACTCTGAAAGCAAAGAGCATGGAGCATGATACAAAGACACAACCATAGTATTTGTAGCTAACTGGGCCAAACGTCAGTCTCAATCATCCACGCCAGTAGCAAGTTTTGGGATTTATATCTTTGTGCCTGGAGTACAAAGATACAAAAGAAAAATGGGAAGTGCTGTGAAAAGTGGGAGCCTATGTAGTAAAATGTTCCATTATTGATTTTCAGCTCATTTTCTGCTTTACTACGTTCAGCACTTTGTCCATACATGCCTTTCCATAAAGATGATGTGTAAATAATTAAGCAAGGGATTCTGCCTCCACCTGCTAAATCACACATTGTAATTCTAGAACGGGAACGTGTTACAAAAAGTGTTAGAAAAACCAGACTGAAGTTAGGGATCCCTCCAGTCATGGCATCTCCCCATCTGCAGGCAAAACAGGACTTTAAATTATTTACATGAATTGATTTATGTTCCTCCAAGGGACTCAAGGCAACATTTGTGATTCTCCCTGCCTATCCTACTTTTCTCCTTCCCGTGAGATGAGGGGTGTATGGATTTTGTTAAATCTCTTCCATCTCTGTTTCTTGAGTTTTCAAGCATCTTTCATTCCATCTTTTTTTTTTTTTTTTTTTGGTGCAGGGCGGCAAGTGGTTATGAAAATGTCTGGGGTGCGAGGGTGAGGGTTGTACAAGAATTTCATTCCAGTTGTGCAAGATGCACAACAGCATACGTACTAACCTTTCTGAAAAAGGAAACAACCAGGCTTCAGGTCCCCAGAATCTGCAAAATTCTGAAAAGGCATGTTTCCTGCAGAATCTGCGGGTCAGGAATTCAGACTCATTTGAACTTGTTGTGAATGTCTTTGGCATTCCTGCGTGGAATCGGTGAGGCTGAGAGACGGTGGCTGGGTCCATTGTCCTTCCCATCAGCTTCATGGCAGAGTGAGAGATATACTTATGTGAGCTTGACTGTGCACAGCAAAAAGCCTTACAACAGAAAGAATTTTTGAACCACCCTTTTTGTCATCTACCATGGAGAATCACCAGCAATTTAAAAAAATGATTACATTGTGATGCATAATATAAGAAGAGAATAAAATGGAGCTAGGTAAGCCACCTTGAGTTCTTCCCAAGAGTGAAAAGGGCGGGATATAAATGCAAAATTAAAAATATTAATAGAGAGTAGCTTTTTGACTGCCAGTGCAAATCAAGCAACTAATACATGATTTAAAAAACTAATTTTCAGCAAAAAACCTTATTATTATTTTTGAAACAATCAGTCTGAATAGAACTCAATAGCAAGTGACAGATACTTTTCTCTAGGTTCTGCATACAAAGGACAATAATGGTAAATGATGAGATACATCTTTAATTTGACTGCAGCCAAATATACATTTTCATTCTGTAGTTGAATTTCCATGATAACTCCCATCGAGAGATGCCAAAGGCGCTCGCTGCAACTTAAGTTCATCAAAGGCCCTTGAGAGCTGTAAGAATGTCAGAGATTCCAAGCCACATGACCTAACATGATGGACCCCACATGTAGAAAATCATGCGCCAGTTATGGCTGCCCAGCTCGTGTGGCATCACTGCCAAAAAGCAAGCTTCTAGGAGGACTGGGACAGGAACACAAGTATTGTTCCATGCAAAGATGTGCACCTTTAAGTTATCCTGACATTTCTGTGCCCACCCTCTAAACCTTAGTTGTTCTAGACAACAACATTTAGTGAAGGAATTATCCTCCAAACTATTTAATATACTCCAGTACTGAAGACAAAACAAATCAGTGGTAGCTGCCACTGAAAGAAGGCCTCCTTTAGCCCTCAGACAGACCATGGGGGAACCAGAGGGAAGCCCCAGTAACCGCCTCATTAATTTATTTCTCAGGATTTTCAAATCAGATTTGGCTCCTTCTCCTCATATTTTGCCCCATGTAACATTTGAACTACAATTATAGCAACAAACACCTTTAAAGCAGGAGTAATTAACTGGTCCACTCTAGTATTTACACACACACACACACACACACACAGAGAGAGAGAGAGAGAGAGAGAGAGAGAGAGAGAGGGAGGGAGAGAGAGAGCTTGATGAATTTGAGATTCTGCTTCCATAGCACTTTCTCATTGAAATGCAGCCCCAGATATTTAAATAAGTCTACCTATTCAATGACATGCCCATCAAATCTTCAAATATGCCTTGGGGCCCTTTTCCCAAATAACATGATCTTAGTTCTGGACTAGTTAATTATCAGCTATTCTTCTTTGTGAGGCTTCCCAGGTTGCACAAGTACCCTTCTGAGGCCAATTTTATCCAAGGATAGCAGTACCACATCATTGGTAAAGCAAGAATGATACCTTGCCAGTTGATAGAACAATAAAAGAGACAGAAGCCACTCTAGGAATTAAATTGGTAATATACAAGCTGAATAAGAAGGGCACCAGAATGTCATCCTGTTTCATGCCTTCATTAATGCGGGTTTCTTGGGTGGGACACCTTAGATGCCAGTGCTTATCTGCAATTAGTTGTCTTAGTGCAACAAGCCAAAATAATCTATTACAGGTGTGTCCTGGTCAATATATGCCATAATCACCCCCCTATGTATCAGACTGAAGGCTGATGAAAAATTTAGAAAAGCTGCAAAATGGATCTTACTTGGGCCTTTAGTAGATTTGTAAATTAGATGGTCTAATATGTAAGCTTCATCTATTGTGCTTCTACCATTCCATTGCGCTTCTACCTAAAGCTGCTTGTTCTTCAGAGATGATGGAGTGATTCTGTCCCCCTTTTGCAGCCTATGTGGAAGATCACATGAATAACATTTGGAGGCCACATCTAGAAAGCCCATGGTTGCAAACTATTAAAGATTCCTTTTCTTAAAGATTGGCACAACAATGCTTAATATTCAGTCTAAAGGGAAGTTGCCAGTAGATTTATGTGAGTATGTTTGCTACAATCAGAGGCCACCTTTTGACACCCAAAGAGCTCAGTAGGAATCATATTTTCTGTAGGGTCCTTACAAGTTTGATGAGTTGAGTTGATGGCAACACTGCACTCCTATAGCCCATCTTTTTTCCTCTTATGAAGATTTCAGCTGCAAAAACTGACTACCAGTCAGGAAGATTAAAGGGTTTATGATGCTTCTTACTGTGGAACACTGCAGGTTGGAGGAATAAATTGGTTGATCAAGATTGTGTAAGATGCTTTCAAACTTTTGACACAGTTCGTCTTCAAGGAACTCAGTTCCTGGAAAATTGTCCTTCGTTGCCTCAACTCTGTCCTGTCCAAAGTCCTTCCACACAGAACTAGAGTGAGCAAGGCAGTCAGGCCATATCAATAGTGTATTCAGTTAAGTACCATTTTTGTGAGCAGGGGTGGCCCCAAACTTTTTGCTGAATGAAGTGAAGAACCCCTCCTGTTCAGGTACAGGAACTGACTGGACCAGCGGCTGAATCCTTCATTAATAGTGACGATGGTGACACTGGATGGCGACCTAGCTTAGTGGCAACCAAGCAGACTGCATGTCCTCCTCCCTTGACTATGGGATGGTATAGAAATGGGATAAGTGAAATGAAACTCTCCTCTCCTGCCTTCTGCAGCCTCCCAGCATCTGCTTTCTGCCTCACAGTAAGGCTGCCCAGGCTGTGGATCTGCATCTTTAAGATTTGTGGAAAGGGAACGGTTGAGCCAAAATGTGACTCTTCCTGTGTGGATCTCCTTCATTTATGCATGCAGTTTTTCACACATTTAAGAGAATGAATTGCTTTCTTACTAACATACCTTGTAAAAAAATGAATGCTATCTGTAAATTCAGTTTACTTATATTTCAGATGGTAACAACCTTTCAAGAGGCTCTGCATCAGGTAATTTTATCCACTGAAATCTTATTTGTACCCATTCTTTCTGTGATTTCAACCACCAGTCCAGTTTTCTAAGTGCTGTTTCAAAATACCTATGAAAACTGCAGGCCTCCCTCTTTTGTAAAAGGCGCATTCCAGAATGTACCTGTCAAGGCAACTCCATCCCCCACCATCCACATATGGTGGCCATCTAGATGTTTCACAAGCCCCATGTTCATGTCATTCCACATAAGGAGAAAAGTCAGTGCTTAATCAGGCTTCCAGGGACACCCATACAGATCTAGTCAATGGGCCACATTCTGTGTGGTGCATTACAAACCAGGCAGGCTTAGATCCCTTGTTAAAACTCATGAGATCATTCTCCCAGCATAATGCAGACAATTTAAATTTAACTTTTCTGCAGCGATGTATACATATGTATCACTTGAACAAGTTATAAACATCAAAAATGCATTGCACTGAAAGAGGCAGGACACTCAACCTGTCCGAAGTAAGGCGCAGAGATTCAAATGAAGTGAAACCTGCAGGCTACATTTATTTGAATAACCAAATAAAATCCTGCACAGGAAATTTTCCTGGTTTCATTTCCGTAATCCTTACCAGAGGGACTGTCATCAGATTCCTCATTCTCCTTCTTCCTATATCTCCCATTCTTTAAAGGATAAGAGAAGCAAGACCCCCTTTCCCACTGCAAAGATCAAGGATTGGTGTCCATCCTTGTCACTGTAACAACTTCACTTCTCAAAGCTGTCCTCACTGTGGAAACTCTCTCCATAATATGTGATGGACTTTCCTTGCCTCTAGTTGAAGAAGCTCATTTTTCCTCAGGAGGCCCAGGAAAGAAAGATGGCAACCATGGAAAGGAATAATGGTTAGACACTTTCCAATCCATCCTGCCAGTGATGGTCCACATATGCCGTTTTCTTCCCTAGAAATGCTCTCAGTAAACCTGAGAGAGGGCAAATGTAATTTTATGACAAGAAGTGAAAAGTGTGTGTGTGTGTGTGTGTGTGTGTGTGTGTGTGTGAATGATCAATGAATTTACGACATTTACTGATCCATTATTTCATCACTGATCCATTATTTCAAAGACTGGGGAACAGAATGTACCATGATTACTATTGACCTATTCTAGGGATGGGCAGCTTATGACCCTCCAGATGTTTTGGCCTAGAAGTTTCATAAGGCTTAAGCAGCATATCCAGTGGTGAGAATTCATGAGAGTTGCAGGGAAACCAACTTGGGAGGGGGGGCAAAGTTGCAGAGTCCTGCTCGGTTCAGTGCATCCCAGTGGTGTCAAGGTCAGAAAGTTAAAAGGAAAAGGGGTGGGGAGATTCAATGCCTCTCGTGCTGTGATATGTGCCTCATTAGATCAGTGATTGAATGGGTCATTGGGGAACCAAGCCAAAGTTCTTGGTGCCAGAAGCACGAAAGTCCCACCATGTCTGTTGAGCTCATACACAAGCTTGTATCCAGTGGTGTCGTTCCACTAAAAGCATGCCTACGGCTTGTGGAAATTCCATTCCTTCCTTACGAGTAGCAGATCCCATGCTTTGATTTTGCTTGTAAAAAGCATTAAGACTTCATTAGTGTTGTTTGTGCTCAAAGAACAATGCAAGCTCTTGTAAGGTAGCATTGGCTACCACCCAGTCTGTATACAGGCAGTCTGTAGGTTACGAATGAGTCCCGTTCCTGAGAACATGGACGTTTGTCTTTTAAATCGAATTTGTATGTAAGTTGAATCACATATAGTTGGCCCTCCATATTCACAGGGGTTAAAGGTTCAGGACCCCCATGAGAGTGGAAAAACTGCTAATATCTCTACCCCCCTCCCCCACCCAAACGCACCAGAACTTTTTCATTGCAGCAAGGAAATGCCAAAGAGGTTTCCCTCCCTGGATGGGCAGGGCAGGAAGGCATGCCTTGGAGGCCTCCCTCTCCACCCTGTCATTTCCCCTCTCTCTTTGATAATGTTTTGGAGGCTCTCTCTTGTTCCCCTTTCACTTTGTCTCTATAATAATAATTTTCTGCAGTTTTTTTTAATTAATAGACTTTATGGCAGATTGCTCATAAGTAAGGGTTGTTTGTAACTCAGATGTTTGTAACTCAAGGACTGCCTGTACTTTGACTGTTAGTGAGTAATGATGATGCTTTGCTTAGGAATCTGAAATAATAGAATTTAAATGTATATCATATTGGATGTAAAATTACAACTGCTGCTAATAATAAAACAGTTGTAATAAACAATAAAGCTAACAATAAAGACAGGTTGCTTACATGTAACTATTGTTCTTTGAGTGATCATCTGTACATTCACACACATGGACTTTGCTCTGCACAAGCTCAAAGCTCATATGTGTGATGAACAGAGACCACAAAGAACAGAAAGCTTTAGTTTGAGATTAAGAATGTCTTTGTTCATGTAATATTGACATATGCATGCCATTGGCATACTTCATACACTCCAGATTATGCATATTAGTGGTATTTTCCTGTTCATAATTGGCACTGAAACCATATTGTCATGGGGCACAACCTGCAGATGCACACCTCTGTTTATGGCTCTTAGCCATATAATGGGCTCTGTTTACTTTTAATTCACTTTATACCTCTTAAAGACTGTGTTCAGAACCAAGTGATTCTCCGTAGTAACTCCCACAATTTGCAAGGAGAATATAAAGGCTATGTAGACCAAGGGAAATGTCAGCATTTGGAAAACTGCATGGAATTGTATTATCAGACTTAAATATTGCCTTCTTAAAAATCTTAAAGATCAACATACCAGTCTTCAACCTATGTCAATGAAAAGATAAAGGTAGAGCTTCCAAACAGGGGTGTTTTACTCATTCAGAATTGCAGAATTGCAGAAAGAAAGAAAGAAAGAAAGAAAGAAAGAAAGAAAGAAAGAAAGAAAGAAAGAAAGACAGACAGACAGACAGACAGACAGACAGACAAAGACAAGTTATTTATTGTCTGTGTACACTAAAGTTAGATTGACTAAAACAAAGTTGGAAGTTTGAAACAATTTATTTCCTCTTTAAAAACAACTGGCAAAGAGACTCATCTGAGTTTTCCATTTCATGCCTGAAAGTATTAGCAATCAGCAGGGTTCTCACTTTGTATCCTTTCCAGCTCAGCTAACGGTTAGACAGCTAAATCAGCAATGTGGCCTAACATGGTCGTGTTAACTTAGCGAAGCAGAAAAGACCATCTGCACCACCATGAACATTACTAGAATAGAACAGCAGTGGGTGGGCGGGTGGGTGGGTGCGAGGGAGGGAGGGAGGGGGTGGGACCTTCTACATTTCCCATTGCTACAAAGCAAGGGAACCCTAGGGATGACCCAGCCTTACGGATGGGCCTGATAAACAAAAAACTATAGAATTGTCAACGCCTTGATGTAATGGACTTGCACAACTGATTTACAAACTGCTGTGGAACTCATTTCCACGTGCCTTGAAAAAGCTACAGCTCATTCATGAGCATTTACTCTTCTTTCATGCCGCAACCCAGTTTCTGAGCTTACATTAGATAGCAAAACACTTTCTAAACAGTTCTCAAGGTGCATGTCATTAGATCTACGAGCACAAATTGGATATGTGGGTAGGAGCAGTCCTCTACTACAACATATTTTATCTTTGGTTAGATGTCACGGTGTGTGCATGTGTGTGTGTGTACACAAAATCACCCCCATCTGTCAGTGTGTGTGGACCAGTCATGCTGCACATCTTTCAGCCCAAGATCTGAATTTCATTTTGAAGAAGGTTGTTCCAGGGTGGATGGGCTCAAAGCCAGAGGGGAGGCCAAACTGCAAAACATACGTACCAGCTCCAAGTTCTTACTGCAAGTAAATAAACCTCAGCTATAAGGCTAGGAATATTCTAGCCTTATCAAATGGGAGGTGGAGCCTGCACAAAAACAGGGAAAATACCAAAAGATTAGTGATTGGTGGAAGGGGCAGAGTCAGGGGAACGCCCAGGAAGGCCAGCGTTGGTCCCTGGCCAAGTTTCTGCATCCCTGGCCTACAACTGCAGGGCTCTCTTCCCTTCCTCTGCTCCACCTGTGCGCGTGTATCAGGGGCAGGTGAGGGAAGGGAAGCCCCTTGACTGAAGAAACCTTCATGCACTGGGGGACAGTCCATGGCAGTCTGCCACTGTGCAGCCCGTTAGAGCAGGCTGAGCCTGTGCTTGCACCCCACTGGGTGGATCCGGGAGATTTCCTTCTCCCACAGACAATATTTAGAGAGCTGGGAAGCAGCGATGAGTTTCCAGCCCAACTGGCCATCAGGGATACATCATCTCTGGGCAACTCACCCATTCAACACATGGCATCACTACTGTTCTGCAAAACAGTGCAGGCCTGTGCTTATGCAGGGGGCGCACGGAGAGTGCATGGCTTTGCTCTGGGTGGAAAGCCCATGTGACTTCACCTTTCATTGCAAGCAGTGCTGCAGGGACCAGGCGTCCACACTGGAATTAACCTTTGGCTGCTCATTGCATTCATCCTGGGGGGAATGAACATATCAGGGGAGTTAAACATGGAGGATGCTAATCTAAAGGCTAGCAGTGTGCAAAGCAACTGATTTTCAATCTGTGTCTTTTGCATGTGTTCACCCTTAAATCCATCCTGGTTTGCATTAATGTTCCATTTTAAAAAACGAATATAGATATTTGCATGGAAATAACGGAAATAACGGAATACACATTTTAATGTCTTCTTGCCAAAATATGATTTCTAAATTCATTAATTTAAAAATGGGGATTGGGAAATGTATTATGCTCCATTGTTTTAACTGAGAACTGTTTTGGAACATTCAGGACATGCAAAACCCCTGGAAACTTACCCTGCAATCCACACATGCCTCTGGGAGGTCATGCAAATGGATAAAGATCAGATTTGTCAAGCATCCCTATCCAAGCCCATTGCACGGATGCACGTGCACGTGCACACACTCACACACACACACAGCCTTTTAGGTTGTGAACAGCCACTGTGCAATTGGCTGCTCACTGATGGAGTCTCCTCTAGTTAGCTCTGTGAAGCCAGGGGCTGTGGGGAGAGGACTCACAGCCCTGCCCCACAAGTTAGTTGGGCACAGCTGCCTCTTGGCAGAAACTTCTCACTTCTCCTGGCTACTGGTTTTGTGGAGCTACTGGGCACAGACCATCACAGTTAGCCTGGCTCAAGCTAAAGGAGCTGGCTCATTTACCTTATTATAGAGTTACCTAAAGGAGCGTTTCCTTCCATATGTTTTCTCCCATCCCTTAAGATCTGGGTCTGAGGCTCTTCTCTGGGAATTCTTGTTGAAGGAGATTAGGAGGGTGGTTACCCGGAGAAGGGCCTTCTTTGCAGTGGTGCCCTGACTGTGGAATACGCTCCCCAGAGAGGTTCGCCTGGCACCGTCACTTTATTCTTTTCAGTGCCAGGTTAAAACCTTTTTATTTTCCCAATATTTTAAGGTTTGACTGTTATTTTGATATGGGTTTTATTGTCAGCAATTGATTAGGATTCTGTGTTTTGTTCTTTGTCTTCTGTTAACTGTCTCAAGATTTCACTAAAAAACAAATTTACCCTTTTGCCGACACATTTCCTACTCTCTGTCCTCTGAATCAGGGATAGATAGAAGATAGATCTCCAGATCTGTTTGGACTTCAAGTCCCAGCATTCCTTGGCCGTGCCAGCAGGGGCTTCTGGGAAGGCCATGCTAGCGAAGGCATTTCTAAATCTGGATACCTCCCTTGGGCCCATCCCTATGTTAGACTCTGATGGAAAATCGAGTTGAAGAGAACTGGTCTCCAAGCACAGCCATGTATCTTCCATGGCCAATCCTGCTTTGCCAGGCTCCAGGGAGCCAGGCAAGAGACTGTTCACATCCTTCCATCTGACCAGCCCTTTTCAAGGAGGAGGAAATGGACATCTGTCTGGATTGTGAATGAACTTGGTATAATTAAAAGGGTTTAATTATAAGTAACCTTTTGAAGTGAAGGGGACTTAAGTCGAGCTACCATTGGATACAATCCAAAGGATCCAAGTAACCATGACAAAGATGCTTACATTACATTGTTTGCTTGTTTATTTTGCTACTTAAGGTTGCATCTTCACAAGGGAAGCTCTTTGAAACTAGCTATGATTTTGTCCTGACTTCATTAATATATTTGTACCTCTCCTTTCCAAACCCAAAAGGGTGCCCCAGGCTCTTGCCTCCAGCACCTCCTTGCCTTGGGTAAAACTACAGGCATTTCATTTCTGCAAGGAATGGTGGTGACCATGGGGGTGTTTCTCTGAATCCACCCCCCCCTTTAATTGCATGAAGGGGAGCAGGGCCACACTGCTGCCTGTGTGCACTCAATGCAGACCATGTAAGATGGTGTCCCTCCCTCTACAGACACAGAAGCCAGTTGGACCGGCTGCTGAATCTTTCTTCAGCACTGGAGACGGGACAGCTCCTTCCACTGTCTCTGAGGGCATCAGGCTGGTTTAGGGGGTGCAAGGCAGGCCTCCTGGCACACAGCTCCCTCTTCCAGCCCCTTGCTGCTACCTTCCCACATCTGCCCCCAGATGCGACTGCCTTCCTTTGCCTGATGGTAGGGCTGGCCAGTGGCACAACCCTCTGCTCTTATTCACTGGCAGGGAGCTGTGTGGAAGCCTCTTCCTGCACACACAGGGCTTTTCAGGGATTTGCTAGTAGTGCTTTGTTTGAATATTGTAATTCTGTTCCGAGAAGTTCTGTTAAGCCCTTAAGATTTTGCAATTAAATCACAGTCCTCTTCCTCTGAATTACTGATTCTAGGGCTGTTCAAATTGGTGGTATAGCATTTCAAAGCAATCTCTTTGTATTCTCGAATCAAGACAGGGGTAGATAGCTCTCTGTGTTACAGATCAATTTCTAAATTAAACGTGTTGGTGAATATAAGCCCAAATACAAAACAGGTGTTTCCTCCTATATCAAGAGGGACTGTTCCAATGTCTAATTCTGGGATTCTGTCTTCAGTGATGCAGAACCGTTGGCCTTAGTCTGAGCATGAGGTTATCGCTGAATGCAGCTTCTTACACAGCAATGTACACAGCGTACACTAGTGTTGCGCAAGCATTTTTTTAGTTAGTTAATTAATTTCTATACCACCCAACAGCTGAAGCTGTCTGAGAATTTCACAGCAGCATATTTCAAAACAGTATAAAATATACCAATTAAAACATGTTAAAACATCATAAAAGTTAGCCATACAAAATTTAAAACCAAATAAAAGCAGTACAAAACCAAATTATACAGTAAAAAGACCCTATTGAACCCTGTCTACCAAGCAGTAGGCCCCAGTAGCTAACTATATGCCCCGCAGTAAAGAACAAGTCATCCAGAGCGCTGCAGGTGCCAAGAAGATACTAAAGTTGGTGCCAGAGGGGCCTTAGAGGACAGTTTGTTGCTTAACTGGGTGGCCACCACTCACAAGGCCCTTCTCCTTGTTGCCACCGTCTGAGCCTCCCTTGGAGGTGGCAGTTGGAGAAAGGCCCCAGAACTTGATCATAGTGTCCAGTGCAAATACATATTGTGTAGATAACAAACAACCATGTATTCATTAATACCTTTTATTCATTTATTGCATTTTAATTTTTCCTAACAGCCAAAGCTCTCTGGGTGATTTTCGAAGATTAAAACCTTAAATGTGTAACATAAGAACAGTAATATAAGAACCATCTAAAGCCAGTGTACAAAGATATAACCATCTGCAATCTCAGGTTGGTGCCAGGTGGGCCTCCCTGAGGAAAGGGTCCCTGAAAAGGCCCTCTTTCCTATTGCCATCCTTTGGCTATCCCTCAGAAAAGGCATCTAGGATTGGGCCTCAGATGTTAACTGTGGTGTGTGGGTGAGTTCATACTGGAGGCGCTGCATCACTGGGTATTGTAGCCCCAAGCCGTGTAACTGAAACCAGTGTCCTGAACTGGGTTTGGAGAAGTGCAGCAAGTCAGCGCAAATGGTCCAAAATCAGTGTTGCATGTTATGCATCGTATGCTGTATGTTACATGGACACCCTGAATGATGTGGTGGTTCGACCCTTGGACCGGAACTGGGGAGGTCTGGGTTCTAGTCACCACTCAGCCACGAAGCACACGGGGTTGTTGTGCTGAGGATAAAAGGGAGGTATGTAAGCCACCCCGGATTTTTCACAAGAGGGAAAAGGCAGAATGTAAAAGCAAAGTGGTGATGATGATGAGGATGAGGATGGCGGAGACCTTTTGTCTCCTGTTTTCAATCTGACCATTGCATTTTGCACAAGATTTATTTATTTATTTTATTTATTTTTCAATTTAAATCCTGCCTTTTTCCTACAAAGGGCTCAAGGCAGCTTTCATCATTCTCCTCCTCCATCTTCTCCCCACAACAACAACCCTGATGCTGACGAAGTTTCTGCACCGCAGCTCCTGATCGTGGTCAGGTGACACAAATAGCTGAACATGGTTATAATGCATTTTGGGGTTTCCTCTCTGGAGGCTCAACACAGGCTCCCAGCTGCAGGGGTTGGATCCAGACCCCAAATTCTCCTGTGAAAGAGAATTTCTCTTGTGGAATAGACCTCCGTAGCACCCTCACAAGACTGGGAGGCCCACTGGAACCAGTTGAGAGGGTGGGCAGGAGGCTGTGGAGATTGAGAAGCTGTGCTCCACAAGCAGCAGCCTTCTCCTGGTAAAGCAGGGCTTCTGGATCCGACACAGTACAAACAACTGGCGACTCAGGTAACTGCAGGGCAGGAAAGGTGCGAGTCAAGCCCACATTCTTTGTGACTAACAACATAATATCGCAATAAGGTGACGGAGCACCGAAGCTGGTGTGGCGGAGCAGCGAGGGTGCTGGGTGGAACTCAGGATGTGTGGGCTGCATTCCCCACTTGCCCATGACGCTCCCTGGGTGGCTCTGTGCCAGTCGCTGGCACTCAGCTGCTGTGGAGATAAACAGAGAAGGAAGGAGATCGTGCGCCCTGCCTTGGGCTCCTTGCAAGAGGAAACAAGGCAGGATATAAATGTAATGATAAAGGCACCTTTATCTTTCAGGGAAGCATGGTTTTACTGAATTGCACATGAGCCATGCATTAATGCATTTATTTATGGCTCTCGTTCTTTTATTAATATACAATACATTTATGAGAGCACAGAAGTTTGCATTAGATCAGAAAATAAATGGTACATGATTGATGAACTTTTTCATGCTGCTCCTCTTCTCTTTTTCACCTAGGAAAACTTTTTGGCTTCAGGATGCCTCGGTTGAGTCTTCTGCCATACAGAAAGCAGTCTCTGCCACAGGAAGATCCTGATGCCGTGATCGTTGACTCATCGAAACGCAGCGACGACTCCGTGGCTCTGAAGCACTTCAAGTCCCCAACAAAAGAGAGCTGCAGCCCCTCCGAAGCAGATGACACCAAGGCACTGATCCAGCCAAGCACATGTTCCCCTCCGGTGAATTTATCAGGGCCCCTGGACCATTCGTCACCGAAGCGACAGTGGGACCGGCTGTACCCGGACATGCTGCATTCCAGCACGGCCCTAACCCATGCTCCGTCAAAGGAAAGCATTTGCAGCATTCGGAGAGCATCTTCCGTGCACAACATTGAAGGATTTAACATTCACCCCAAGAATGTGTTTAGGGACCGGCATGCTAGTGAAGGTACAGTGGCTGCAACGGCGGGCGGGCAGGAAGGGCGCGGGGGCGCGGTCAGCATCGCTGCCTAGGCAATGGGACCAGCCACGAAGGGGCAATTCCAGAGGGAGCTTCCGAAGGGCATTTCCAATTCCCGTACTGCAGGTGATGCTCCAGCTGCAGAGCTGGGAACCACGACTCCAACCCGCCCTCCTCACCGATGCAGGAAGAACTGTGCCAGCTGCCCACGAGGCTGGGAAAGCCACCCGGGAGGGGAGTGAGCGGGCTGTCCTGGTGGCTGGCAGGGGGGAGACTGGAGAGGCTCTGCTGCCCCATTCTGACCTCCTTCCCTCCCGCTCCGGCGGTGCCGTCCAGGTGGGCAAAAAGCCCCTCCAGTGAAACATGCAGGGTGGGAGCACAGGGAGGCAAGGCTGCCTCTGCTACTCTGCATCAAACAACCCTGGGCCTCCAAGTTCATTTTGTTTGTTTGTTTGTTTATTACGGTTTTTAGATGCCACCTGTAATTAGTCACAGTCACTCTGTTTGCCATACAAAGTTCAGGGACTCATGGGCACTGCAATACGAGGCTTCCACGTTGTGCTTGTCCATGGCTGCTCAGCTCAGTCTACAATGTACTGAGGTCTGACTACTTGGATTTCCACTCTAACTGGTTCAGTAGGCCATCCTGAGACGTGTAAGCCGTCTCGAGACATTTTAGGGAACAGGATAGAAAAGCTTTTAATAAAATAAATAAATCAACGAGAGAGAGAGAGAGAGAAAGTTTCCTAGGATCAGGTTGCATTTGCCATGCTAACTAAACAGCATGACATAACAGGGAAAAGAGAAATAGGGCCCCTTTCACAGAATGGCACGTCACTAGTGCCAAGGGGGCAGGAGCACCAGTTCATGCTAGCTGTGCAGTGGACCCCATCCATTCCCACCAAAGAGGCAGCGGGTGGGGGTGTCGAAGAATGGAAGGCCCGGAAAAATAAAAAGGCTTCACGTTGTCGGCAGAGGACCATCCGAGCCGGGGCCAAGGGAACCTCAGTGGGAGAATGCTCTGCACCAGTGCACCACAGCCGGGCAAGCCCTTCCTCCAGTGGCCCACTGGGCTAATCTCGGAGGAGAGCCTTTGAAGATCAGAGGGGGCACGTGAGAGCAGGTGCATGCAAGGCCCCAAGCCCTGTGTGTGCGGCTTTCAAAGTCAGCTCCTGCACTTGGAAGCATGCCTGAGAACAGACCAGGAGCCAGTGCGGTTGCTTTGGCACCAGCAAAGAAGGTCCAGTACCCCAGACCCAGCTGGGAGTCGTAATTTTGAACTAGTCATAATTTTCTGGCAGCCTTCAAGGCAGCCCCTTGTATACTGCATTACAGTTGTCTTATTTGGCCTGCTGATAAGATTAACTACTGAAATTATTAGTGCAAGGCTGTTAAATGAGCTGAACATTTGATTAATCTAGTCCATAGTCAGTTTGCCATCAACAGAGGCCAGGATTTAGGCCAGCCAGGTTTCTGCTTCCTGTTTAAAACTGCAGCTTTTCAAGTCCCCACCAAAAGCTCCCTCCCAAACTCAGGGAACCGCCCAGAATGGCACCTCGAAATCTATCGGGGGGTTGCATCAGAAGGACTTTTGCTCCTGACTCAGTGTGCAAGCAGAAAAGCATCTCAGTCTTCCACAAGGATCTTTCATTCCCATCCATTACTGCCATTCAAAGGGGGTTCTTCAACATATGTTGAGATGACAATCAAAATACACATTTTTCAAATAACCTATCTGGAGTCTTTGGATATATGGTTTGTTTGTTTTTTCTCCTCCTCTGCTTTTCTTTATTCTGCTGAATATCAGACAATGGTCGCAATGCCAAAGGTAATGTAGAACATGTGTAGTGTATTGTCCAGTGCTTCTGAGAGCCACTTTCTTTGGCATGTTAATTTGCCTGCTGGATGAATTGTACAAATGCAACATTCTCATGCTAATTTTATTGGGCTGGTCACATGACAGACTTGGTAGAAAGTCGGTGCTATTCCTTTTGCTAATCTGACCACAAAGTAACACTAAACTGCCAATCAAAGGAAGCTGTGAAGGAATCAGCATCCCATGGATAAGCTATCTTAGAGACCATTGACGTGGTTCAGCTGATCACTTTAAGGCTTGCCAATTTCAGTGGGAAAGGTAATTATGTGCTTTGTTCTTTCCCAAAAAAATGGGGCTTCAAGGTGTTTAATGTGGTTTGTGCCCATATATATGAAAAGAAAGTGGACTGTGAATGCTGCCATTCCAAAATAACCACTAAAGCTTCCAAGATAAGAAGTGCATGTGCATGCACACACATGTGCGCACACAAACACACACACACAGAGCACAAAAGAGCTACACACTAGGCTTGTGATGAACAGCCATAGCAATCATGCCTTTTAAATCCAGTTCAATTCTACCTGTTACACAAGAAAATTAATGGATAATCTGGACCCTTGTGCCAATCTTCTCTTATTCCTGTTTTGTTTCCTTAAAACTAGTGTCACGCTCCTGGATGGCAGGGGGTATGGTTTAAGCTTACTGTAGTCTTCCAGTGTGCATGCATGAATTTCATTTGCAATTTCACGCAACAAGAAGTCTCGATCCCATATGTCGTATTCCAGAATTGGTCTTTGACACCCTCAAATGCAGCAAAATAGAGACTTTCCTCTTTTCAAGTATATATGATTCGGATCCGATTCATTGTGCTTTATTTGCACATTGACCAAAATCCCCCGATGAAAAGTTTCAGTGAACTGAATTCCAGTCATTCTGTTTGGAGTTGGGGGTGTGGGGTGAAGGAGGGCCCTGCTCATGTTGGTCCCCCCTGGGATTTCATGCATGTCGCGGAACAGTTTGTGTCGTCGGTCGGATGTCTCCTGTCAAAACTGCATGGTGTGCATGAGCCAAGGGCCACAGTGTCAGCTAAGGAAGTCCACCGTTGCTTCATTTGTCAGTCAGCAGCCGTTTAAATATACTGTGGTGATTTTATGTAAAGTGAAGTCGTATTTGTAAGTGACCTTGGTGTTGGTTTGAAGCATTATTTTAATGCCTTTCGTGGGAAAGTCTTTTTGAAGCAGCTTACCCAATAGAAAGCATAAACCAAATGAAATGGGAATGCAGTTAACTAGAACAGAATTAACTTTTCATTTCAATACAAATGTTTTATTAACTCCAGCAGTTAATAAAATAATTATGCAATGCTCTACAGTGTATAAAATGCAGAGCAGTGCCAGTATTCAGTCAGAAGTGAACTGAAATACCCAGGTCTTTAAGGCCCATTTAAATGTTGTCAGAGCAGGTGCCACACATACCTTTCCTATGGGAAGAACATTCCATAAAATCAAGGCCACCACTGAAAAGGCCCCGACTTTTAGGCCTCCCAACCTGAGATGGACCTTACTGAGAGGCCCTAAGGTCCATCTCAGGGCCTCCGTGGCTTGTCAAAGAGTCTGGACAGGCTCCTACGCCTGTTTTGGCTTTGTAAAGTATTACCTGCTGTGACAGGTCAAATTTTAATTACATCTATAAAGAGAAATTATAATAGACTGGAAGCACTATAGCAGAAGTGGCTACATATGACCTTCCAGATGCTTTGGCCTACAACTCCCATCAACCCTAGCCAGCATAATCAGTAGTGAGGGATGCTGTGGGTGTAGGGCAAGTCATCCAGAGCGCTACAGGTTATCTGATCCTGACCGAGATGTATCCCAAGCACTGCATGGCAAAAGAGACCCAAGATTTCCAAATGGGTTTGGAAAGATGTCTTAGTCTATTGTGTTCATTCAGGTAGCAGTTTGAGGACAAGTGCCAGTTTCAATACTTGTATTGCTTGGCATCCCCCCCACCCCCCCAATCAGAACATCTCTGTAGTAGGAAAATATTTGCCACATTTGCTTTCCCCCTGTCTCCTCTCCTCTTATGAGGTAGCATAAGTTGCCAGAGGGGTATTGATTAGCCCATGCTTCCTCTTGAGCTCCATGGCTGAGGGAGAGGTGCACCTGGGCCTCCCTGATCCAGGTCCAGCACTGTGGCCTTTGCCGCATGTAGGAACTATCCAGCAGTGCACAGCTTTCTATTATACCTATGAATTTTGCTCAAGAGAGCTGGCTAAGGGCATGCCCATACCAGTTCAAGATGGGGAAAACGGGTCTGTTTTGAAAGATCCCGGATCAACCTCTTCTCATTGTTGGTCCAGGTAAACAGCAATCCATTGGTCTCCACACCAGCCTGAGTCACTTAAACCTCTATGGCAACAGTCACGGGCCCCTCAGAGGGTTATGCCAAGGGATGGCCAGCATCATGGGCCACTCGGATGCCTTGTGGAAGAAAGGCTATTGCCACGGGTTTCCATACAGCCAGGCAGCAGCCACCAGTATTCACTGCATGCTGCCCCAGACCCTGGAGGGTGTCATTGCCAATAGTCACTGGTGCACAAGTCTGCAGTGAATAGAGCAGCGGTTGGCTATTTGTGGTCCTCCATATGCTGCTGGACTGCAAATCGCATCATCTCATCACTGTCTGTGCTGGCTAGGGCTGATGGGACTTCAGGCAGAGGACCCTAAAAGTCTTCTGTACTGTCAGTGCATCTAAAACAAACTCACTTGAGAAGTCCAGAATTCTCAATCTAGCCTGAATATCTGAACAACTTTCAAGTACGTTTATCTGGATGAAATCCAGTAGTGTCCATTCACCAATAAAATGGGCACTGTTGGCAGAACAGATTCCTTTTCTCCTATGAATCCTTCTGTGCACCCCCAAAACCCACTCTGATGTATTGGAGGAAAGCTTGGAGCAGAAGTGGCTCCCGCACTGGGGAGAAGAGAAGGTCCACTCATGCAAAACTGAATGGGAGTCTCTGCATGTGTTCCTTTAGGGCATTTATATCCCTCCTTTCTTGCCTCTAGTAGTTTGCATTTTTGTATTATCACTGCAGGAGAAAAATGACCTACATGGTTGACAACCAAGTGCTAGCAAAGTCTAAGCTGGAAATGTTAGCAATGCCCCATTTTTAACTATTAAGAAACTGGATTACCTGTTTTAAGTACTGCTTTTTGTGGTTCATGGATACCTGATCTTAGTGTTGTACTATACTAACATTTCCCCCCTCCCTTTTTTGGGCAGGTCCTTTTAACCATATCAAGTCAAGTCTCCTAGGATCTACGTCAGATTCAAACCTCAACAAATACAGCACCATCAACAAGATTCCCCAGCTTACACTGAACTTTTCTGACATCAAACCTGAAAAAAAAGGTTCATCACCTCCATCGTCAGAAAAAACAATTATCGCACCCAAAGTGAAAGACAGAACCCACAATGTAACTGAGAAGGTGACGCAGGTAGGAGCACCTTTGTCTTTCTCTAGATGGGCTCCATGAAATGTATATGATTTTGTCTTTTCAGTATACGCGACTAAACATCGCTAGGATCATCTGTTCTTGCTCATTCTGTTTCAATTACCTCCCCTAGGAGCCACATTCCAATACCCTGCTCAGGAAATTTTCGTCCACAGGTACACTTGTTCATCTGATTGCCTGTACACAAATATAATCCAAGTGGTAATACATGAACTCTTCTAGAATCTTCCATTGCTTATCCCACAGTTTTTTCCCACCCTGCTCTCAGTAAATTCCAGAAATTTTGCCAGTGTCAACATTTATTTATTAACATTTATTTCATTTCTGTACTGCCCCCTAGCTGAAGCACTCTGGTCAATTTACAACAATCCATTAAAGTAAGATAACACAATAAAATATCAAAAGAACAGAGAAGCAGTTAAAAGTTTAAAGCAGCTAAAAACAAACTACAGCAAAGAATGACTCTGACACCTGAGATGGGTAATCTCCCCAAGAATTTCTGCTAATTCTTACAGTTTGGTCAGTGGGAAATGTCAGAAAATGTGAACGCTGAATCTGTCCCTCTAGCATTCCCCAGATGATGAGGCTCTTTTCCCAGCCAGCCAGCCAGCCAGCCAGCCAGCATTTGATGGGTTTCCGACTTCGTGCCGTTTCCCCCCATTCTAAAAGGTTCAGTGTGTGTCCTGAGGCTTGCTAAGAGCTTTAAACATGCTGGCCTGCTTCAGCCCACCCCTTTTCCTTTGGCCCCACCCACCACAGGATGCAGCCCCTCCCTCCACCCAGAACGTCTCCAAATCTGAATGCAACCCCTGCCTTAAAGAGGCTCCATTTCCCTTAACAGAGCTCTGTGGTGGCTGCTGCATTTCATTGCTTGTTTTTTTTTTTTTTTTTGTATTTATATGTGGGATGTTAATGATTGTAAGCCGCCCCGAGGCTTCTGTGAAGGGGGCAGCATATAAGCTGTCTAAATAAATAAATAAATAAGTAAGTAAGTAAAATTGCTAAGAGCCAAAGTAGGCGTTATTTTAGAGATGCAGCCTGCAGCAGTGCTTCTTTACTCTAGTGTAAATGCAGTGGGCCAAACCCAGATTGGGACCTCAGCGTGAGAGTTGTGGCAGGAGGCTTTAATCTTCTCCTGACTGCAGCCCAAATCCAGATCTAGATGGGCTGGATCCCTTTGCCAGCTGGAATGGCTGCTTGTAAATCTACCCAGAAGAACTATTGAAGACTTCAAGTGGATCTCCTTTAAGGCTCCTTTTTTCTTTGAGATAATTTCTGGAACAACATTATAAATTGTGTGCAATGTTTGCCCTACACAGAGCAGACCCAGTGGAATGAATAAGATTTAAGTTATTTCAATAAGTTTATGTAGAACTAGCATTGGATACTACCCATTTTTATATATATCAAGAGTGGCTCTTAATTACTTGAATGAGGTGGGAACCTTCTCATCCCCTTCAAGATATATAACCTAGACTATTGGAAGAAGTGAGAGAATGAGGACAAACTGGCAAATATTTTGTTCTGTCTGCAGAATGGCCAGTGGCAAAAGCTGACTGGATGGCTTGTCTGTTTGCTTTTAACAAGACTCAAATTATTGCACTTTGTCTGACAACTGTAAAACATTTATTCTCTTCCAGAGCTGATTCAGTAAGTCTTGAATCATTTAAGCTTTGTGACCCTAAAAATCATTTTACTGTTTACAAACCTACTTTTGTAAGTTGTGACGGCATAAGTCCTGCTGCTGCTGAGATAATGCCACGCCAAATATGTCATCTGGATTTACTAGTTACTCCCTATCAGAGAGGAAAATTTAAAAGGAAAAAGTCAAACAAATTAATAGCCACATCATTTATACAGTTTATACAATCCTTGGCACTACTGAGTTTTGGTCACTCTGACCTGCAGGAAAATCAACAGCTCTCCAAATTTAAAATTTCTTCTGAAGTGCTTAGGAAATGCCAAGAATTCTTCACAGAATGCTTCCAATGAAATTTGACATGAGTTTTGTGTTTCTGTTCTCTCTATAGCTTTGGACAGTTCTTTTCCCAGTAAAATTCACAGGGACTCCATTTCTTATGAGGAGGAGAAAGCAATGAACAAAGCCTCACAGATCGCTTCCTTTCTCCCTGAATTGCCTCTTCTTGTTCATCATCTTAGTTATATACATCACCACCAGCATTAAATAGCTGCTACATATACAACTACAGCTTTGCATCCAAACAGTAACAAACTGAACACAAGTGAGAGTTCTGTTGAAACTCTTAGGGCCCATGAAGCATTGCTACAGAACAGTAAATACAACAACGCAAATATCCACAGTTTAAAACAGTTGAACTGTGACATATAGAAAATAAGTATTACCAAACAGCATCGGAATTTAAGAGCCGATTCCCAGAAACACAGGATTGTTACCTTCTCTGAAGACTAGAGTTTGCACTGTCAGCATTTCCCACCTGGTCACTGGTAAATGAAAAATGATGCTATAACCTCACTGGGTTATTAACCTGTCAGTTCTGAAGGCAAAGCAGACTGTGCTGCACTAGGCGCTCAAAGCGTTTGGCCACTTCTAGCCTTCATATCAGCAACTCTGTCCTTGCCATCGTCAGCTGCTGATAAACAGCTGTTGATAAACGGGGAAATTCGCCACTAGGTTTTCCGGCTAAAATCAAGCAAGGGAACATGGAATCTCCATGCAAGGACAGTAGAAAAAATAATGCTCATTCCATATTCTCATATCCTAGACCTGTTCTGCTCCTACATTGCAATTAATTCTTGAATTTAAGGCTGTTTCAAGGAGAGAAGTCTGTGAGGCAGGATGAATTCACAGATGTGTCTTTCTAGTCACTCCAGGGCTTCACCGTAGGTGAGGCTTACCAATGTCCAGCACTTCCTAGAAGGTGAACTTGCCAAAGGGAAACCGTCTCCTAGCCAGAGCTATGCCTCTTTTTCCTCGACAGGAAGAGAGAACAGAGCAAAAGAGAGCAGGCCACGTTGCATTTGGGGGGATAACTCAGCAACAGAGAACCTGCTTTGCCTGAAGAAGAACTCAGGATCAGTCCCCAGCCTCTGTGGTTAAAAGAAGCTGGTAGAAAGGAAGGAAAAGAGGCTTCTCTGTCTGGGGCCGCAGAAAACTACTGGTCTAGCTAAACAAAGCCAGTATTTTGACACAAGGTTGATAGTCTTCTGTTTCTGCATTCAGGTTTTTTGAGAAATCATATCCATGCACTACAGAAAGACTTCATTACCTCTAGGTGGCACTGTGGTGTAACAGAATAGCATGGATGTGCAAGTGGAAAAAGTCTCTTTTTTCACTTTTACACTTAATACTACATTTTTCTTGTTCTGAAAAAAAAACACTGAAAGTACCTTTAACAAACTGAAGTGAAGCTGTAGGGTTATAATGTAATTTTAAAAACTTGTAAACAACATGGGTAGGGAACAACAAGCACACATGTACCTCATACACATAAATACCTCATGTAATCTGAACTAACATAAGGCAGCATCGTATGCTACTAAGACAATGTAAAACACAACACAATCCAAACACATATAAGTACTTTTTATTAATAATTTTGCTGTGAATCTCCAAATTAAACCCAAACCTAAAAAAGTAAAAATAAAAAAGCTTTATTTCATGTAAGCTCTTATACAGTGCAAAAAAATCCATGGGATGGAGGTCACTAAGGTCTTCTCTAGGATGCTTTTTAGTCTATTCATCTTCTGCAAATGCATTTCATTTTGACGATCCCCTCAAACTCATTCACCTTACCAAGGGCAGAAGCCCACTGGCCCGCACCCACCCACAACACATCCCTTCCTCTCTTCCAGAGGTTGCCGAGTTTTCCATGGCAACCAGGAGGGACAGGAAGAAAGCCACAGTCGGATCTCCTCCTCCAAGGGGACGACAGCATCCTCCAGCCATAGGATTGCTCTGTTGCTCTGATTTTAAGGAAGAGATTCAAGCATATATTTTGACTGGCATTTACATACAGCCTGCTCCTCAGCCCCAAGTATCTCACAATTAAAATCCATAATAAAGACACCAGATGAGAAGTTAGGGATACATTACAAAGGGGAAAGAGGAGCTTTGGGGTGGCTGCTTCTTCCCTCTTTGGGTTTTGTATTGGCCTTGTCACAGTGTGCTTGGCTGGTTTTATTCCTCCTTAGTCATTTGCATTTTTAATCAAAGCCAGTTGCTGAGCCTTCATAAAATACACAATCAGTATCCTCATGACTGCAGTAAGGTCTTTTTTTCCCTTTGCATGACGAAAAACATTTCTCCTAATACTGCAGCAGAAATTGGGGGAAGTATTTCTCCCTCAATTAATCAAAACCATGGACAGAACAAGTTTCAAGTGAACGGATCTGTCCTTTTTGTAGAAGGCTTTGTAAAAGGTTTGGAGCTGTGTTAGTACAAACCTTTGCACTAACGTTGACATAGCCTGGCTTCACATAAGATGGGAAGCAAGCCTGTGCTGTTTCCACACTGCATGGATTTTTGTCCACACTTACCAATCAGATGATTGTGTGGTTGGTTCCCCAGGCAGTGCGGTTTCTGCAGTCCCTGCCCAGGCCTCCCCAGGCATCCTGGCAGACCCCGTGAGTGAAACCCCTGTCCCATTTTTGCCTATGGCCTGCTGCTGCCTCCACCTGATTGGCCCTGAGGCGGGCTCTCCTTTCCCCCTCTGAGTGTACCTGCATGCCTACGGTGCTTCCCAGCAGCTCCAAAGATCTCTCTGAAATGAAAAAAGATAATGTATTTATTTATTTTAATTTATATGCTGCCCACTAGCCCTACAGGAATCTCCAGGCAGCTTACAACACACAATATCACAAATACTAAAACACTTAAAAACAATAAAACCACTTATATATAAAAACTGGAACAATATAACACTTGGCCATTAAAATTGTATTAAGGGAACAGGACAACAATATATAACAACAGATTAACAAGTCAATTTAAAATCAATTTTTAAACATCTGGAGAAATGTTTTTGCCTGGTGCCAGAATGAGAGCAATGTTGTCACCAGGCAAATCCTCTGGGGAGCCTATTCCACAAATGAGGGGCAGCCACCAAGAAGGTCCTTTTTCTGTTTCCCAATTGCCTTACCTCCTTGAGGGATGGCTCTTTCAGAAGGACTGCCTTCTCTAATCTTAATAAACACTGTCACCATGATTCCCTCCTTCTCACTCCATGTGTTTTCATACTGTTGCACATGTCACTGGGCCAATGGGGATAAAGTGAGCAATGACACAACTGTTGTTAGTGTGCTGAGGGCAGTAGAGATCAAAGACTAGAAGTATCCACTTCTGCAGCTGTTCATGACAGGGGACTCTCT
Organism: Varanus komodoensis; assembly: GCF_004798865.1. Taxonomy (NCBI): domain Eukaryota; kingdom Metazoa; phylum Chordata; class Lepidosauria; order Squamata; family Varanidae; genus Varanus; species Varanus komodoensis. The sequence goes on from NW_025336598.1 coordinate 32,473,113, forward strand.
GGTAATTCCATAGATCTTGGGTCTTGGAAGATCAGAGAAGCCACAATGAAGCATGCAGTCCTTAGAACAAACCACTGATTCTCTCTGTGGTTTCACAAACTAACCCTACCATGCACCAACTCTGGAACTCAGTCCAAATGAAACCAACAGACCTGCAAGAGTAAGATTTCACCATGGCTTCTTGTGTCATGTAAACCTACTCAAAACCTTGATTTGGCTCACCCCAAAAGTTTACAATATGCAAATTAGCTATCAAGCTTTGCAAGATTCTTCTTCAGGGTGAATGTTATGATGAACAAAAACTGACAAGGGGTGTGCATGTGTTGGGCCATGCTAGAAAAATTATCATTGTACAATTTTGGAAATATGGGGGAAAGTATCCTTTTGTTCACTAAGTGTCATCAGCTTGAACTGAGGCTTGAGTAGGGCACTTGGTCTTTGCCACACTTCCAATGGCAGCCATTTTGTGCTGGTACCCAGAATCATTTCACCAGTTACCTATAGCCCAAAAAGGCTGCCTGCTTCTAGTCCAGGTTGTTAAAAAGTCATGAGAGGAAATTGAAGCAGGGGAGAGAAGAGGCCAAGGTGTGGATTTGTGGAGCAGAAGGGACTCTTCCTTGATGGAATGCAGTGAACAGAGAGTTCATTCGTTGTACTGGGATTGCAGGATCTTTTCTTCACTGTTTACCAATGGCTAGGACATGTAATATCACATGGCAGGCTGCAGCTTATCTGCAAAGGATGTAATGGGGGAATGGATTCCTCTTCAGCCTCATATGCAGGAATCTCCCAGTTCTTCCAGAGCCTCTTACAAAACAGGTAGGCAAAAAGGTGATGGGAAGGATAGACCTTTGTGTTATATTTGGAGATCCTTCTTGAAGTTTGGGGTTTTGGATGGTAGGGCATTTCTAATACCAAAGAAAAAACCTGGCAATGTGAGCTTTAAATTTTCCAATGGGCAGAGGGCAAAAGGGGCTTATAAACATATAGGTAGGTAGGTAGGTAGACAGATCTTAGTTGAGGGGTACAAACCTTAATGGGTGTTAACAAGTGGCAGTGGGTGAGTGATGTTTTGCTTCCTAGTGCTTGGTCTGGGCTCTCAAAGCCCCTTCAGCAGATACATTGTGAGACTTGATGGGACTGGATCTAGGTGGATAAGAGGGTGTTTGATCCATTCTTTGCAGCTGCTGAATGGAGAGGACAGCTCATTCTCCTCTTCCCTGTTTTTTGTTCTTCCTTTCCACAGAAATCTTAAAGGACACCTAATGTTCTAGGGCACTAATGTTCACAGTAAATTGTATTTTCTGTCCTGTACAAGTGGGCAGGAATGAATGCCTACTGCCCAGAATTTTGAGCGATTTGTCCTTCCATTTTATTGTCCCGTTTTCAAATGTGCATAAATTTGCCCTCTGACTGGAAATTTGCACAATCATCCAATCATCCTGGCAATGTAAGCTTGATGTTATTTCTTTGTTTTGTTTTGTTTTGTTTTGTTTTGGCCCATGTGATTTTTTCAGGGTTGTTTTAGTTTTTGCTTTTCTTTTTCTTTTCTCCCATTTCTTTTGCCACCCCTGGTACAGAACAGACATAACCCACCATGCAGAAATGTTGCTCTGCTGTGGTAATTTTTAATACCTTAATCAAGCAAGATTTCAGCTTTTATTTTTTCCCATATAGTTTGCAAAACTTATTTTTTTATAATTGCCACTCAAGTCCTAATTATGATAATGATCTAAATGTGTTTAATTACACAATCATTTCCCAAGTTTGATTATACAACAACATTATGGAAAAACAGCTCTCTCTCTCTCTCTCTCTGTGGTGGGAAGGATGGTTATGGGAGGGGTGAGTAACCTTCACAGAGATGGTCCTAGCAGCAGAGATCAATGGGCTGAATCCTCTTGCACCTGTGCAATCATTAAGTGGGTACCCAATGCTAACATATCACAATGCCACACAGGTGTGCAGAGATAAAAGCCCAAGCTGGAAACAAGGGAGTGGAGGATGCACTTTCAGACTGATCTTTTAAAAATTACAAAGGTGGCATTTTTGTCTGAAAAGGGAGCTGCGGCTTTCAAAGGCTCTTTCTTCCTGACAGAGAACAGCACTAGGCAGGAGGCCCAACCGCATAAAAGCCGCTTGTGTCCCTACGCAGCTGCCGCAACCTTTCATACAGTCTACCCACTATCTTTAGAAAGCAAGGTGCTTGCCATCGCATCAGTCGCGTCCAAGCACTCCAGCGTTCCCCGAGTGGAAACGTCCTGCGTGCAAACGCCACGGCCTATGCGCACACGCACCCTTAGCTCTTATCAAAGGCTCTTCTCTGGTGTCACAGGAACCCACGATCTGCTGTTTTGCTTGTCCAGTGCAAGAGAACCCAAGAAGGCCCTTTTCCCCACACTCACATAATCGTGCCCAAAAAGGAAACACACTGCCCCCTCTGAAAAAGGAAGAAAGACTGCACAGATGCACATATTCATATTCATATGTGTTGATTTATATGTACAGTCGCCAGGCGATAAATAATGATAAGCCCACCACCACTTTTCTTCAGACAGTGATCAGAGAGAACAGCAGGAGCCTCCTCCCCTGTGAACTTCCCGGGGCAGGGCTTCTTGCAGAGGCAGAGGTTCCCCATCCCTGATCTAACCAGAGTGGGGAGGTCAGTGAGCCTTGTGCCTCTCTCCGTCTGTTGTCCAGGCATTAACTGCTGATGGACAACTCCAACGCCCATCTGAGGGCATTTCCTCCTTCAAGAAAGAAGGAATTCCTTCTTTCCAAATTAGACTGGGAAGCCTTCAAACAGAGGACACCCTCAAACAGAGGACTATCCTCTGTTAAGTGGGCCCCATGGCCATCTTTATACACATGCATGTGTGCTTTTATTGCATCATTGTTTAGGATGTCTATGGGTCCTGCTTTTCGGATACCTAAATGGGAAGCAGCTGTTGCAGTGCTGGTCTGGCCACCCACACATTCCTAAGCTAGACTGTTCTCTCTCCCATTCTCTCTTCCCCGACTGCTTTTTCTCATGGCAGGGATTGCTTATTTCTAATGTCAGGGCCTCACATACTCTGTGAGAAGAAAGCAGAGGGGGAGTGATCTGCTCCCATGGCTTGCCCATGCCATTCCTTCATTTAACCCCCAACAGGAATCTCTGGGCATCAAATCTAGCTTGGCCCTTCAGTTTCCCTGAAGTTGATTTCAGCCCTTGGGCTGTGAGGAATTCTCATGTCTCATTGGGTTCAAGGGAACCTTTGCTGTGTTGTAGGGGACTCTTTCCATAGGACTCTGGAAAGACCGCTGTGATCTTGTACGTGCTCTGTGGTGTGCCTGTTCCACTCTGAGGACAATGCCAGAGAAATCGTCCTTCTGACCTGTCATTTCAAGACGTGCTCTTAGCCTGGGCGCTGCACTCCTCGGCCGGTGCTGTTACTCATGCAGCTGCGGACTGAGCTAACTGTGCGTCTGCTGATGCTGCAGTCCAGCACAAGCATTCCTGGTACATGAGACCACATCAAACCTTGAGCGCATCAGTTTCAAATATGGTTTTAAATCACAGTAGGCGAGGACGCTGTTTTTTGTTTCTGGAGCTAATTGTTCAGTTATTGTTGGTTTCGTGCACATGGTGAATTGAAATATGATAAATCCAAGGCACTGAATCTTTTACACCAATTAGGTGGTCCTCTAGCTTGATTCACAGTATAGTTCTGTGCATGCCTACTCAGAAGAAAGTCTAATTAATTCAGTGACGCTTACTTCCACATAGGTAAGTACAGCATGGTAGCCTGAAGCAATTAGAAACCAAGTTGCTAGAGGGATATGGAAATGGAGAAAATGTTACAGTAATGGATCATGTTTCTGATTTTTAGCAAGAATAAGGGTAGCCATCAAGCTTCCCGAGTTATCCTTTGGGATCTCTTTTGCAGATTTCAGGGTCAAAAGGTGCAAATCAGAAAGAGAAATTATTTTTAACCAACCATCCAACGTCTTTAACCAGAGCACTGACTCCTGAGGAAAATGTATGCTAATTCAAACATTTTCTGGAAGGCAGAGGTTATGACAGATAGTTAAATGATGAACAGGGATAAAGGAAAACTATTTGCAGTGAGGATACATTAGGAATCATTGGCATGCATACAAGGTATAGACCAAAGAAGCATCTTTAAGAACAAAGGACTAGCAACTTTATGAAAATCCAGGGGTGGAAATCACATGGTACCTGTGGTAAGCACTGGTCATGCCATCACATTAAAGAGGGAATTGGCACTTTGGGATTAGAAAGATTTGAAACCTATCTTAATAGATCTGAACAGATTTTTAAAACCAGAGCTGGTTCATTTTCATGGGATTAAAATTTTTATTTGCAATTCCACTTTATCATTCCTATAAAACTAAACATTACAAAATTTAAAAAATGTCTAAACCTTAGGGAAATGGTTCTTTTCAAAATACAGTAGGCTGCTTCCATTTTATTGTAACTTTAAATCAGGAAGGGGGAACCTGTGGCCCTGCAGATGTTCTGGGACTACATCTTCCATCAACATCGATGGGACTACCGCTTCCACCAGCATTGGTCATACTGACTTGGGATGGTGGGATTTTGTTGCTTATGCCACCACATATCTAGACATATTTGGAACAATGAACAGTATAAAGATAAAACAGACACAAGAATAGAAACAGTACATTAAAAACAGGCTAACTTTAAAACTGTGGCTGGTCAGCAAGGAAGGCTTCCCAGAACAAAGACATCTTCAGCAGATGCCACACAAAGCTCCGCACTGGAAGTTCCTTGAGTCTTGCAGAAATGGACGTGCCACACTGGAGGCTCTCCTCCTGGTAGATTCCAGGCAAGCCGGAGATCCATGTGGAACCACCAGGAGAAAGCCGTCTGATGACCTCAGTGATCAGGCAGGGAGAAGGCACTTTTTCAGGGACCCAAGTCCAAAGTTATTCAGAGCATTGTACAGTAGTAACAGAACCTTAAGCCTGGCCAGGTAGTTCATAGGCAGCCAGTGCATTTCCTTCTGCACAGAAGTGGAATGCTAAGGGCATTCTGCTGTCGCTCTCACTTCCAGAGTCTTGTTATAAGAGCTCTTGGTGTCCACTTTTGCATCTGTCCATTAATCCCCACATCACAGAAATCCACTCTAACAGTATGTGCTCAATCAGCATTATCACAGATTTTTTCCCATAAGAATTTATCTGTGTGTTACTGTTGTGAGTGACAGCTCACAGTGTAAATGACCCACACTTTCGCAGGCAATAAAACTCAAGTCTTTTATTGCTACTTATCTACAAGATTTACAACGCTACAGATAAGCTCTACTGCAATGGTCTTTACAAGGAAGTTGCTAACTCCTTAGTGACGTCTCTCAGGGAACCCACGTGGGGCTAGCTTTCTTCGTCCCACCTTTCCCCCCTGAGGCGGGACAAAGCTTCCTTCTGCTCCAGTCGGCGCAGGGAACGTCTAAGAGTCGTGCGGGTCAAATCTGCCCCGCCTCCTGTGTCTCCTGTGTCATGTCCAGGAGGTTCAACGTCAGGAGGAAGGGGGGCAGCCTGCCCATGCTCTCCATGAGCAGAACTTGTAGTGCCTTTTCCCTCGGGGCCCTCGTGGTCGGACAGAGGCTTGGCTGTTTGCCCAAGGGGTAAAGGGTCAGGGTGAGGGATGGCTATCTGTTCAGCTATTCCCAAGCCAGGTTGTGGAAGGGACATTTGGCCACAGGGTCTCAAGTATAAATCCTCCTGTTCTAATGTCTGATTCTCTCTTTGGGTGTTTGACTTTTGCTCGTGAGGTGCCGCCTCTGTCGGGGCATCAGGCACGACAGTTACTGAGCATCAGTTCAGTTTACCCATGTGTAGGATCTCTGCGTACTGCAGTGATCACATTGAAACTTGCAAGTTGATGACAGTTTGAGAACAGTCTTGTGGGATATGCAAGAAGTCCAGATCTCTGCCAGTCACACCCTTTCAAGATAAATACAGGTGCATTGACTCCAATAATAATAATATAATAATAATAATAATAAATATTATTAATTTTATTTCTGCATTGCCCAATAGCTGAAGCTGTCTAGGGGGGTTGGATGTTGCTTATAGTTCCTCTCACCAAATACAACAGGGTTTCTACAGCTCCCTTTCCAGCTGCAGTTCTTACCCCAGCATAATGTGGACTGTATTATTTCCGCAAATTCAGGTTGTCTTCCAGGTAACACATCGGTTCAGTTAGAAGAAATTGCACTCTTCTTGTACACAGCTGACTATATTTAATTGTTCCTCAGCATGATGCAACCACTGTGATTGTATGACCAGAGTAGACTGTGATTGCACAAGTGTCAGAAGTATACTCTGTAACCAGAAATTCAGTTCTGCTCCTGGGTACCTGTGCCATTATTTACAATTTTTAGCAAACTACAGAGGTTGAGAGCTAGTCATTGCAATCTTATGTTATACTCTGGATAAGCCTGGCACAAAATAGCATTACATAAGCAGGGGCTGTGTCCAAGCAATGCACTGCACAGGATTTATGGTGGTAAGGAGCATTTGTGAGGGTTTTAATGGTGTTATACCCAGCCTGCCATTTCGAAGGCTCTTTTGCCTGCAGTGAAGTAAACCTCAGCCTGCACTATTTAAGTGAGAGCAGCTCTTTAGTGTTGGATCATATTCCTCATTTTCAGCCAACTGGCTGGCTCAAAGAAGATTTTGAGATACAAATCCTCTTTAAATTGATCTTTTTTTCCAAACAGTATTTAAAAATCAATAACCCAGGAAAAATAATATGAACTCACAGATGAAACTACATTTATAGTGACCGTAGTTTGCCATCACTCAGATCCTTCTTCCTTACTCACCTGCTGGGTGAATCATAGGTGCTTATTACCGGTGACAAGGCTGTGGAAACAATCGATAAGGGCGTATTCTTTTCCACTTCATAGCTCAGATATTAAAACAGATGCTGGAAAGACTCCATTTGATTAATTAATTAATTAAGACTATTTTGAGGAGCCAAGGGAGGGGTGAGTTAATGGGCGTGATGGGAAGCAGAAGGGAGCGATATTGTGCTAGGTTGGTTGCACACACCTCAAGGTGGTGTCTCGTAATGTTGCTGATAAATATAAACAAGTTAAACTAAGAAAAATGTTTCAAACTTTCTGCCTTGAGCACTCATTGAAAAGAGAACAGAAATTAATGCCTATTTCAATGATATTCTTCCAATTAATAGAGTTAGATTTATAGACTATTAAACTACATGGAGTAAGTCTCTCTGCTTAGAGACATTACCTGAATTATGCATTTCCCACCAAAATCAAAGTCATCTTAGACTGGGCAGGAAGAACAATTCCTGGGCTCAGATCTATACTTTTTCTTTTAAAAATTAATTCAGTTAGTGAAATGCATAAGGCACTGCAACCGCGGTGTCATTATAGGAACTATAAAAATGGGCCACGCAAGCCACGTGGGCGCCAGGTTTTGAGAGTGCTTGGGCAAGACATCCTCGGTCAGATCTACCCATCCCACAGTAGATTGCGTTCTCATCACCGCCATCACAAGCTGCTCTTGCTCCTCCCCTTTTTCATCACTGACACTATTCGCTTTACGGCAAGGAGGGACCAAGAAGGCAGTGGTGACTCCCATGACGCTTTCTCGCCACTGCCATTATCTGAGCCAGAGGAAGAGGCAGGCAAAAGCAGGTTCCAGGGTGGGGGGACTCCAGGGGTCCCCTGCCAATGCAACTCTGCTGGGTGTGGGCTCTCAGCGGATGCCCAGCATACCGCTGGATGCTAGCCTTCGCTTTGGCATTAACCGACCACTGCCTCAGCAACTTGGGAGCAGGAATCTGAGTGAGCACCTTTTTCTCTGTAGACCTGCCAGACTGCTGGAATCATTCCAAGAACCTTTCCTGGCTGTGCCAGGTGTTGATCTTGTAACAGACGGGAAAGGCTCCTGCTCTCCAACACTCTCCCCACTACCGTCACCACAAGAAATAAAACACGCACTAGCCCTGTTACAGTTTACACACATGTTCAGGACTTTTCCACAATCACAATTGAATATCGCCTTCTCTTTGCTCTGAAATCATTCACTGAAAGGGCTTTTTAAACAGAAAGGTGAAAGTGGAAGGTCACAACATCATCTGAAGAAGCCACAATCAATCATGAGTTGGACTTGGAAGAAATCCCTGCAACTCCTTGGGGGAGAGTCCTATTGAAACAGGGAGGCCCCAGTAATGGGGGGTGAATATTTGGAAGGATTTTTTTTTGTTCGGTGAGTGCATGCCAGCATGCTTTATTATTCATGGAAATCAACATCTTCCCAACCTTCTCCTGCCTCTCAAGATGATATTGTTGTGTTTTGCTGGCTAACTAAGAATGTTGTGGGGATTACCATTAAAGCAGCTTGAGACCACATCTTTGGTTGACTCAGACTATATTGATGATTGCAATCATTCTGTCTATACGATGCAGTAGCCAAAGCTCCCTGGGCAGTTCACAACATGATAAATATATACTGTATATAAAACTTTCACTATTCAAGAAAGTGTTTGGTAAAAAAAAAAAAAAAACAGGCTAACAGCACCAATACAAAGCTGGGTTTTCTCCTCGGAGAAAAATGTCCATTAGTAAGAGACCAAAATAGTTTTTTGTCATGTTAAAATATTAGGATAAACTCGAGTGGATAATTTAAATAGATCTCCTCTAAGTAGGGCTTATGCAGCATTTCATCCTTAAACATGCACATCAGCATACGGCCTACGGTCCAGACACAGAAGCCCTATGAAGCAAGTGTGGTCTGCCCCATATGTTCCTGGTCCTTCTAACTGGCATCCTAATATATTTTGGAGTGATGAGACTGCCAAATTATTACCAGTGGAAAGGTGATGCCTCTCACTTTGCTATTATTGTTTGAGTGCACTTCTTTCTAAAAAATATAAATAATTGGAAATGGGAGATCAGAATTTATTTGGAAAGAAAATAATTAGGGCTTAGCCAAAACCATTCATTCTACTGGGGTTGCACGCTTCTGTTTTTTACTGAGTTGGGGACTGCAAGCTTTCTGAAAGCCAAGCACTCCTAAAATGCCCCTTTGGGTCTTCCCAGGGATTAAATGGGTTTCTAGGCAATGCTACAGAGCTTCTCCATTGCTGACCCTACCAGGACTATGCAGTGCTTTCAAGTTTCTCCTGGCACTTTGCTTTTTTATAGACATTGGGTCTTACATGTGATGCCAGAGGGCATTCACGTGCCCATAGAGACCTTTCTTGGCATCTGCTAGGCTCCTCGCCCCTCCCAATTTTTAATGTATTTATTAATCTTTTTTCAAGTTGGAGTGTGTCATGCTAATGAAGGACTCCCCTCCACTGTCATATCTATTTTTGGTTCAAAAGAGTGGTGTTTTGTTTTGTTTTGTTTTGTTCTTATGGTTTTGGGTTTTTTTAGGGGGGGGGAGTGGGTTGTTTCCGTCTTGTCCTTAGGTTTTGGGGCAATTTACTTGTCCTTTAATCTCACCAATTGGCCATCTGGGAAATGAATTTTATGACCAACCATGCCTACCAGAGTAGCCATTTTATAAATGGGCAGAGTCCCCAACCCATGGCAGCCATTTTGTGAGACTGCTGCAGAATTGTCTCAACATTCCAAATGCGCCCACCAATCCTAAAAAGTCAGACACCCTGCCAAAGAAACTTAAAAGTTGGAGGAGATTTTGGAGATCATCAGGTCCAGCCTCCAGTTCCATAGCTGTCCAATCCTGTACCCTCCATGAAAGAGGTCTTTCAGGAGAGGCTGTGGACAGCTTGCCTGCAATGGCTTTCCTGGGACCGTCACAGCTTTAAGGCTGGGAAGCCACTTCCTTTGAAACTGCCGCAAAAAAACTTCCATTCTTCCGGTAGGTTGCCTGCTTTTTCAGCTAAAAGTTCTACCTTGTTGAAAGGGCAGCTTTTGATGCAAAATCGAATATGATGCATGTTCACCTCCAGCGAAATAAGCATTGTGGCGATCGTGTTGTCCTCATGGCCATCCCAAAGCATCTCTAATTACAGGCCTAGTTTCTCACTTATTGAACTGTGGGATATCAGAGACCTGAAAAAGTCAGTGTGCATGTAACAATGGCAGTTCAAAACGGCAAATTGAACATTATTGCTCTCTGAGATATGCGGTGTTTTGCCCTTGCCGAGTACTCTGATTTGAAATCATAGCCCTGTCCAATTATATTAAACCTTAAATGTATTCTCTTTAGAAATGTTTAACTCTAATTGGGAGTTTGAGAGGATTAGCTGGTCAATAATGGGAGTCTTTTCTTTTGCAGCTTTGGTTTTTTTTTTTTTTCCTTGTGGTTTGTACTAGCTAATTAACTGCACTATTGGGATTGTAATAAATGGTATGGCTATTAGTTCATGTCCTGTACTTTCTGAGCCCAAACAAACTGTGAATAGAAGGAGTAGGATAATATTGATTTACAATTTAGTGGCACACAAAATGCTAATGTGGAACTTGTTTGAACTTTTCCTTTTTGCGTTCAAATAACAAGGTCCTCCATCAGGCCCAATAATAGTTCCCTACAGTTGTAATTGTAGAGGAGCTTTTCTCTGTATTAAAATGGATTAAATCCTTAACTTGAATGTAGGGTGTTTTTTGAAGAAAAAATGGTGTCTCTAATAATTTCACAAACATGCCATGGAAGAGAGACTGAGAACTTTATTAGCACCAAGCTTCTTCTGACACGAGCCTAGAAATAACCAGCAACTGCTAAGAAACAAAAGGGAAAGGAAACTTAAAGCAATTGTTTTGCCCCAAAGGACCCTGTCAAAATTACTGGACTGTTTAGTTAGGTGATGTTTCCCAAATTCTCAAATGCCTGCAACAAATATTCTCACAACATTTATATTTTTATTTATTATAGTTATATCTCACCCTTTTTCCTTTCAAGAAATGCAAGTTGGCTTATACAATGTTCTTCTTCCCCTCAGTCTTATCCTCACAACAACAGTCCTGTGAGGTAGGCCAGGCTGAGAGCCCATGAGTCACCCAGTGAACTCCATGACTGAGCTGAACTCAGATCTTCTGAGTCCCAGTCCTTTACGCTGGGGAGTTACCGTAAAGCAACCATGCACATATCGGTGTCCTCCATGTTTTGGATTACAGATTCCGGCATTCTCGATCATAGGCCATGCTGGCTGGGCCTGATGGGAATCAATTTCCAAAATATCAGAAGGGCACCAAGTTGAGAAGTCTAACTTGAGTTGAGGAAGGTGAGCAAACCTGTGCTTAGCCAGGCTGACAGAATAATAGGCCTTTGTTGACTTTTTTAGCTTGCTGCTGCTATATTAAATTAATGCCCCATCTTTTTTTTCTCTTGCAAGAAACCTAAGGCACCTTACGTGATCCTCCCCTCTCAATCTTATCCTCACAACAAGAACCCTGTGAGGTAGGTTGGGCTAAGGAACTGTGACTGGCCAAACTTCACCTGGTGAAGTTCATGGAGAGCTTTCCTGAGTCTCAGGGAGGGCCACACTGAATCGGCTTCAGCTAGATCCCTTCACACAGACAAACTGCTCAGTTTCTCTCTCTCCCTCTGATACTTCCTTGTTTGGAAGCATGTGGATAGATGCATTTATTCTCTGCTGCAGTTTCATGTGTTCATGTGGTACCTTATGTGGCATTTTATGGTTCTCGAGGGTTTTGGCTACTGAGTTTTGGCTAATATAGAAATGTACTTAATAAAAACATGTGTGATCTGCCATCAACCAACAAAACATGGACAAATTCTGCTGTAATTTATGCAATTGCTTTCTGAAGTTGAACGAAATATTGTGAAGATAACAGCAGGCTGTGAGCTGGTGCTTCCAGACAGAGAGGACAGAGCAGCAACAGCCAAGTCACTTTGTGCAGCTGTTCCATCTCTTTTGTCTTAGCAATTTTCTCCGGTAGGAGAAAAGACAAATGAAGTGGTAAAGAAGGCACTGGAGAGTTCTGAGTGGAAGAGGAGGTCTGGAAGCACCTGGAAAATTCAGAGAACGATAAAGTGATAAAAGTCTCATCTGCAAGCACCTGAAGATGGGAAGGGTTTAGTCCCATTGAAACCAATATAATAAACTAGATGAGATTAAGTGCTACTTGGAATAATGCATGATTTGTTTTGTCAGGGTACTACCTTAAATGTTTGCGGCTTCTGTTCAGTATGAAGACACACATTATCACTTCCCTGACACTGCCCAACCTGGAGAAAGGAGGACTGCACACACGAAATTCCCTTAAGCTTGCAATATCTTAAATGCCCTTTGGAGAGCCTCCAAGATGTGAGAACCTGAGCATCCATCCTTCCATTATTAATTCATCAACTTCAGGAGCTTTTTCATTTTTGTTTTTGTAAGGATTAGCAAAAGTTTTTGCAAAGTGGCCTAAGCATTTCACTTGAGAGTCTTCAGTTCTGTATTTTCCACATTTCAACAGATTTTTAGGTCTTTATTGGGAGTTTCATTAGCAGCCTCAGTTGGCAATTACACTTTTTAATTCAGGGCATTCTAAGGCAAAGGATCTTGTGATATTCTCAGTCCAACAGAAAGCCAAAGATGCTAGGTATTTTGCGAGTACTGTTGAACTGACTTTGGAATGATGTGTGTGTAAGACAAACCAGAATAAGTAAAGTTTCGCTACACAGTAGAACATAAAGCAATTCTGTGAAGGGGGGTATTGAAAGAAAACAAAAAACAAAAACACTGTCGGGTATGTGTTGTAATGAGCAGCCTTTTGGATGTAAATTCAAATATGTTCTGTACTGGAAGAAAAATGGTGCTCAGGTGGTCTAACTGGGGGATCGAAATGATTTTCTCTGCCATTCTCCAAAAATTAATGCAGTCTTCATGTCATCAGAAATGAAATTGTGGTTGTCATCAGGGGGTAGCTGTTGGCTTAATTTTCACTTGTGCACCTGCATTTCTTACTGCTTTGAGTTTAGGCTTCTCTTTAGTAGAACCAGGCAAGTACAGCTTTTTTTTAGCGCGCGCACGCGCACACACACACACACACGTGCACATACATGCAAGAAAATAGAAGAAATTGACCTAGCTGGGTGCAGTCTGATGACTTCAGTGGAGACAAAGCAGAGAAGAATTATGATTCCTCTTGATTTGCACAGGAGGAGAGTCTGATGGTACAATCAGACAATGAATGAAAATGGCAACAGGAAAGCAACCCAGCTTTTCAAGTTTAGGGAATGTTAATTTTATTTGAAGAAATTATGATGGCATTTGAATTTGAAATCCAATTTTGACAAGATTTTTTTTCAGATGGGCAGGTTCTAAGAAACTATGTATTCATTGTATGTAAACTATATGTATTGTATTCATTTTATCTGTACAACACTTTTTAGCCTGAACAATAATTTTCTGTTCTTCTAATTCCTGTCAATAACTTTGCCTGGTTGTTGGTTTCTCATTTCATTCTCTTCTATTTTTAGCTGTATAATTGAAGTAATATCTCAGTACTGATTATAGCACAGAAAGGAGAGATTTTTGCCATCCTAGCCTTACGTCTATACTATACTTTGCTGGAGGACAAAAGCATTGAGCAATGCCAGCTCCAGGTTTTAAAGGACCCGTGGGCAAGTATGCCCTCTCCCTCTCCCTGCCTTCAGCACTATCATCCAGTTCTCTTCCTCTTCCTCCAAGGGACTTGCTTGCTGGGCAGCTAAGGGCAATGAAAAGCGGGCAATGGTGTCTGTGTCTCCTCTTTCATGCCTCCACTATTGACTGGGCATGAAATGAGAAAACAAGTAGGTTGCAGGAACTATTGTCAGAGGTCTTCTGCTAGGGTCCCCAGGCAAGCCCACCTTTGCCATTGGCTCATGTGGATATTCGCTCACCCACAAGATAACCTTGTGTTCTTCTCTGCAGATGCTAGAATGTGAATAGGGCAATGGGAGAGGAAGGGGCCTGTGTACCAACTTCCTTGGATATTTCCAAGCAAGGAAGCAAAGTGCTCAAAGCCATGAAGAGACTATAATGCTGCTTCTTATATGAACCAGTGCTTCTAACACATAAAATTCAGCCAGCCTCCCTTAGCTAAGTGCCGAAGAATAAACAATAGATTTATTCCTGCCCCCATGCCCATGGTGTGAAATGGCTGCTTGGAAGCAACTCACATAATCTGGGTAGAGCTTCACCCTGCTGTGCTTTTCAGAGGAAAAGGATGGGTATTAACACCTGGTGTTTTCACCATATGTTCACAGTAGGCATTTTGGTTTAACCTGTGGTGCTATTTTGGTGATTAAGAAGCAAACGTGGTGGGTTCTGTATGTGCGTGTGTTTTAACCATTGATTACAGGTTAAATAAAAAAACTTTCACTAACAAGGCATGCAAAAGACTGCACGTTTGCTAAAGTGAAGTTGGTTGTACACAGATTCAGGGAATCGATTCATCTACACATACCATACCTGTTTATAGCTCTAAATATATGAATAGAAAATGGATCATACAAGAGGAATCAAAATTGATTGTCTTCCATTTTAAGTAACTCCTTAGAGGAAGCTTTTACATGCTTCTCAACTTTAGTGCGCTTACATAGAATCAGTAGGTCAGATGAAGTCCATACTATTTGTAATTATTCTATGGAAAGTTCTTTCCAGTTTCATTTGACCTACAGAACCATAGCTGCAGAACCATAGTTGAAAATGCTTGGATGGTGATGAAGATGGTGATGGCGATCCCACCCATGATCAAGTCAGGTTGTTTTGGCACCTGCGGCAGCAAATCCCACAGGAGCTTTTCCCTTGGGAGTAAAAATACAACACTGATAAACTGAATAACTAAAACTGGCTGGTTTTTCAGATGCCTGCAATGGCCCATTCATTCTGCCTAAGAGTAGGCCTACCCCTCCCTCCAAAGGCTGCCCCTTAAATACATACCTCAGTACCTTATTTAAATATATCTTAGGATGTATGCAAATAAAATTTGTGCACAGACTGTGTTCTAGAACTTCATTAATACCTAGGCTGCATGATATTCTTTTTTTCCTCTTGCGAGGAACCCAAGCCAGCTTACATGAGCTTCCTCCTCTCCATTTTATCCTCACAACAACCTGTGAAATAGGTTAGACTCAGCGTCAGGGACTAGCCCAAATTCTTCCAGTGAGCTCATAGCCAAATGAGGACTGGAACTCAGATCTCCCTGGGTCCCTTCCAGCACTTGGACCTCTATGGTGCACTGGCTCTGGCCTCAAAAGTCATTATAGTAATAGATACATATTTCTGCTCATCATAGTTTATTCCTGACTCTGTGATTTTTTTCTTCTGTTTGCACGTTTTCTAGGTCCTGTCCTTGGGAGCAGATGTACTGCCGGAATACAAGCTCCAAACACCTCGCATCAACAAGTTTACTATATTGCACTACAGTCCTTTCAAGGCAGTCTGGGACTGGCTGATTTTGTTACTTGTGATCTACACTGCCATCTTCACCCCATACTCTGCAGCCTTCCTTCTGAATGACAGCGAAGAACAGAAGAGACGGGTGTGTGGCTATTCCTGCAACCCACTGAACATGGTGGACTTGATTGTGGATATTATGTTTATCATTGACATTCTCATAAACTTCCGAACAACCTATGTAAACAAGAATGAAGAAGTGGTAAGTGACCCAGCAAAAATAGCCATTCACTACTTCAAAGGCTGGTTCCTAATTGACATGGTTGCGGCAATACCTTTTGACCTCCTGATTTTTGGATCTGGCTCTGATGAGGTAAGTGAAGTATAAGAGGAATCTGTCTCTCTGTCTGTCTCTCTCTGTCTCTCTCTGTCTCTCTCTCTCTCTCTCTCTCTCTCTCTCTCTCTCTCTCTCTCTCTCTCCCCCCTCTTGCTGTCCCTTTCTTGATTTGTGTGACCACTTCATCTGTACATGCGTCGTGTTTCCTGCCAGTGAAATCTGTCAGAGGCTCACTGGTCTCCAAAAACATTAAAGGCAGCCATTGGCTCTGTTCAGGAATTAATTTCCAGCCATAGTTGCTCCCACTTCCCCTTCCCTGGCAAGCAAGGAGAGAGTAGACCCTCTTCATTTGTGACAATTGTAGAATGCTCTTTTATCTGGATGCAACAAACAGTGGTTTGCACAAATTAGGGGCAGAACCTCCAGCCTTCAGGGGCTTGTTCCCCCTCTGCAGGCCCTGCCCCACTGGCTCTGCAAAGCCCACTGCTATGGAAAGCTTGAGGAAGAGGCAGGAGAGGAATCCTCACTGTTACCCGCAATCTGTTCCTGGAGTTAACAGCTGAGATTCCCTCAGCAGCACACAAGGGATCCCCCAGCGGGAATGCCAGATAGAGGGGCGATCCAGGCACCAAGCAGAGAAGCAGAGCCAAGGGGGCCCTTCCCGTGAGGAAGTAAAGGGAACCCAACCCTTCTCAGTTTCACCTCTCCTGCATCTAACCTTTAGCTTAAAGCATGAAGCATAGCTTGCCCTCAGCTCAGGATAAAATTATAGTTTGGAATCCTAGCTTGAAGACACACTACACTGTGAAATCATAACTTTGTGAAAGCAGCATTTAGATGGGACAGAAAACTAGGTTGCTGCTCGTTAACAGCAGGCAGACACTTCTGTTCCCCATTCTGTATGTGGAAGAGGGAGATGTGCAAGCCAATGTGTGTGAGCCCTGTTCATCCCTGATTCTACAAAACGCTTATGATGGTATGACTGTAGCCATTGTTGTTTGACCTTCCAACTATCCCAAAATATAAAAAGTAGGTTCTGTGATTTAGAGAAATTATATTTTGCAGTCAACAAAGTTAATTGTACTCTCCAACAAGCCATTATTGTTATAATTCCAATCCTGTTGGTAACTCCATAAAGAGAATGATATGGGATGAGGGTTATCTTCTGAAGGTGGCTTGGACTACAGCCTCCACCCACTTTTTTTGTGAAGACCTGTAACCATAACAGAAAACAACAACATTTCTAAAAGTAATGGTAATTTCTACATGCATTGTGTTGGATCCAGACCTACTCATACTTAGCTATGACTGACTTAACTCCCATTGATTTCAATAGGTCTGTTCTAGATATGATTCAGCCTGGATCCAGTCCAATGTGGGCAACCACTTTGCTATAACATTCCAAACATCATCCAGACATAGTTTGTTTAGTGCATGAATACAAAGTTCAGTTTCTACTAGCATGTTTAGTCAGAGATACAGTATGTCTCCTTATGTTCATTAAGCTTTTTCCTAGGTAAGTACATGTAGGATTCCAGCTTTGCTGATTTAAATATAAAGGCTTGGATCCAAAGACCTATTTTGGGCAGTCTGAGTAAGGATGTTTATGTTTTTAATCTTGGAAAAGGCAGTCTTCATACTATATTAGAAAATGCCACATTCAAAACTTTTGTTCTGTTTAAAGTGGTTTGCAACAAGAGGGGGAAAACTTATGTAAAGTGTGAGAGAAGGATTGCTGTTACAGAAAGATAAGGACCAAATCTTCTTAGGCTGAGAAGAGGTTGCACATTCAGACAAAAGACTGTGCCATCATCCTCCAGCCAGCATGCCCTCTGCTGGCTTGGACTGATGGGATGTGATGCCCTAGTACAATTCAAGGGCTGGGAAGGCTGCTTTGGAAGAAGGGTGAGGGACAGATGTGATCAATAAATAAACACGATCAATTCACACCATCAGTGGCTGAGTGTGGTGAAACCTTACATGTCACAAGGCTCTGGCCCTCTTGAATGGTGTCCTTGTGTCAGATGTCTGTGCAAATCTGCTCAGGCAGTGGGACAGGGAATACATGCTCCACAGAGGGCCAAAACAGTTTTTACTTCACATCTGTGTGTAGCAGATACATGTTTAACCTATATTAGGTGCAGGGAGACCGATCCAGGTCATGCATGCCCCCTACTCCCCAAGCTATGTTCCTGACCCAGTTCAGAGACCTAATTCTAGAGGAAAAAATAAAAGAGTGTCCAACCCTATGCCTGCTTATACTCAAAAGAAGCCTCAGCTCCCAGCAGGCTTCAGCTAGCATGACTGGCCACGGCTTTGCTGGGAGATATAGGCATTTTTCCTGTCTAAACATGCATATGATTGCACCTTAAGGTGATGTCTGTTTGGGGCCCAACATTGTCAAGGGAAGCAGGCAACTCTGGTGTGGACCCTTAACTGCCACTGTTAGCTGCCTGAAGTTACAGCAAGAGGGGACAAAAGTCCCTCCAGACCTACTGGCAGATCTCTGGATGAACTGAAGTAGAGCAGCAAGGAGTTTTGACTTCCCGTCCTTTAACGACTGGAGCCGTGAAATGACTCCACCACCACTGTGAAATGATGAAGCTTGGCAGCCACCGTTCAGTTCGGGTACTCAAAAATTATTTCTGGTTGGTAGATCTCAGTGTTATTGGGCTGGGGGGAATCAAGTAGGTATCGAGGTCCTTCACTCCTAGCCAGGTCAGATCCTTTCCTGAGTGTGGACTTAGAGATGGATGTTTCTAGGGAGTGGGTGCTTTCTAAACCAGCTAGAAGTGAAAGAGTAATTTTGTTTTGTTCAGGGGTAAAAGACCTGCATGCCAAAGCATATTTCTTGAAAGATGTTTGTCAGGGCACAAGATTATGCAGGGAAAAAAGGCCTACATCTCCCCACATGTTCCAGCCAGAACACAATTCATAAAAGCATTATGGATTGGTCAGTATCACCTGCTACCTATTTAACCCATGTGGGCAAATAGAACCACAGGTTTTATTATATGTGGCCAACAGACCTCATATAGTTGACTATTTTTATTTAAAGACGCTTTTCTGAACAACCAGCCACAGTTTTATCACTATAACTTTATTTTAAATATTGTTATACTTTTATATTTTGATCTTTTCTCTTTGCCGTTCAGTTTTCCAGAATCCATGTTCAGATATGAAGCAGTTTATATATTTTTGTATAACTGCAGATAAATAAGCTGAGGATTACACTTCACACATCTCATGAAGTGGACTATAGCCTGCAAAAGCTTGTGCCGTAATGAATTTCTTTGACTTTGACGCCCACAAGACTGTTGAACTTTCTTATACAGTTAAGGAAATCCTTTCCTCTCATAATTTCTCATGGATGTGTTTTCTAGTTGTTTTTTACTCTTTGTGTAAGAGAGATCTTTGGTGGTAACCTGGATTTTACTTTTTTACTGATTATTTTTATTCCTGATCTTCTTGACCTGAGTATCTTCTTGGTGATCCCTTTGTAGTGAAAATAATAGTGCATGTAAAACATCCACAGTGTGATATTTTTTCATTAATGGCCATTTCCAGTCATGGAGGTGCCTTTGAAAGGAAACAGTGCTCCCTATTAGCTCAAGGTGTATCTATCCAGTGAAAAGACCCCTGCCAACAACCATGTCAGCCTTCCTTTCTTTTAAATGGCATCAGTTGCAAAGGCATCACCACGCATGTTTTCCAAGACTAAGAAATTCTTGACTTCCAGCTGTTTTTTAAAAATCTGGGAGGTAACTATCAAAACACTGCATGCTGCAAAATGTGTCCAGTTCTGTTTGTATATCCACTTGCTGAGCTAGGAAATAGGCAGTCTAATTCTCATCATGCATTCAGCCTTTATTTTAGAGTGACTTAAAATCACTCGTTTTTATAACGCACGGCCTGAAAGCTAGTGCAAATATTAAGTTTGTGGTAAAGATGTTAATGAGCCTCTCCAAACAATTGTAATCCTTCTCCACAACTGTGACATGTCCTAAACACCACCGCTAGTCTACTCTCACTGGGGAGAGGTACGCCATTGTAATCAGCCAGACCAGGGTTCCTGGTTTATCTATCAGACATACAGTGCCCTGTGTCCGTTTAGAAGATTTTTCCCTAGATTGACTGGGATGTTGAAATGCATAGATGGACTTGAGGACAACATGTAGCCCAGTGGAATTCAGGCTTCAGATCATCTGGAGCATGTAGCCCATTCTCTTCTTTCAAGGAACAGCTTCTAGTCCACACTGGCTTGTCTGCCACAGAATGCCTAAACAACTTAAAGAATAGGGAGCGGGGGCAGTTCTGGGGCAGAGTGGCCCCAAAGGTCATCAGGATCCATTGATAGATACCTGGATTTTGAATAGACCAGCAGCAGTTTCTGAATCACAATAATTTAACAGTCAAGAGGAGAATTCTCTGCCATTGTGTAAATCCCTTCAGTTTCAGCCTCACTGCCTCTCACCTTTGTTTGTTGAGTTGAGTAGGTCTTTATGCTACTCTGCAACAATTTTGTAATTTTGTGTTATAATCCCGGATCTGTAATAACTCAAAAGTAGACTCATCCCATGTATAGTTCTTGAGGTGCACTAAGTAATGGATTATACCTCTCGAGCCACCATTCTACAAATAGTGTGATCCCTATTACAGTGGTACCTCGGCTCACAAACGCCTTGGTTCACAACCAAATCGGGTCGCAAACAAAAATTTCATGAAAATTTTGGCTTGGGTCGCGAACTCCACATTGGGTGGCGACCAAGATCACAGCCATCTCCCCACCCCCCGAGTGGGGAGATGGCCACGACTGCAGTCACGTTCATGCAGGGAAGAGCACCCATGATCAAGCACGTCTTCCCAGCATGAATGCAACTGCGATTGTGGCCATCTCCCCACTCAGGGAGGTGAGGAGATGGCCACGATCGTGCTGGTTGCAAGTCGCGGGGGAGATGGCTGCAATCATGCTGGTTGAGGGGTGGGGAGATGACCGTGATTGTGCTGGAGGGAGATGGCCGAGATTGCGCCTGTCTTTCCTGCAGGAGCGCGCCCATGCCAGGATTTCTTTGAGAAGCACCACCCCAACATAACTGTATCGAACAGAGTGTAGAATCTGATGAACGATAATGTGGTCTCTCATTTTCAGAGGGTTATGCAGTGCAGGAAAAACCAAGTGACTATAGACAGATTTTTCACCAAAATTGACCCTGCAGCTAAGAGACAAAGAAGAGAGGAAACCCCTTATAATGATCTCCCCAATGTCCTTATGGAGAGGGACTCTCCCTCAAAAGAATAACCTCCCCGCCCCCACCTAGGTTAGTGTTCTCCACTGTACTGTACGGTACTTTGTTATTTTGTTGTTCTTTGTCACTTTGTTTCAATTTTTTCTGATTAAAAATAAATAGTTACAGAACGGATTAACCTTATTTACATTGAATCTTATGGGGAAATATGACTTGGGTCACAACCAATTTGGGTCACAACCAGAGTCGTGGAACAGATTAAGTTTGTGAGCCACGATACCACAGTAGTGCTTTGCCCCAATTAAGGCCTTTGAGAGACTAGTTCCAACCAAACATCCTGCAAGCCCTGAGTTCTTTCCCGCAAATTCATGAAAGGCATGGCCCATGCTTGATGGGACTTGTGGGTTGCACTTAGCAGGGGAAGATCAACAACAATGAGATTGCGATTGACCACCATACTGCACTTCTCAAGCTTTTAATAAGCTCCCAAGGGACCTCAAGGTTCCACAGAACATAGTTTGAAATTCAGAGGTATAAGCTAAAATGATGCCTTCTACTGCTGCCACCT
The DNA here is from genome assembly GCF_004798865.1 of Varanus komodoensis. Classification (NCBI taxonomy): domain Eukaryota; kingdom Metazoa; phylum Chordata; class Lepidosauria; order Squamata; family Varanidae; genus Varanus; species Varanus komodoensis. The sequence goes on from NW_025336598.1 coordinate 32,494,625, forward strand.
ACTGCTTTTATATTTATGGGGTGGTGGTATTTTAATTGATTGTTGTTATGTTATGTTAGTCACGAAGTCGTGTCTGACCCATTGTGACCCCATGGATGACATTCCTCCAGGCCTTCCTGTCCTCCACCATCCCCCGGAGTCCACCTAAGCTCACACCGACTGCTTCAGTGACTCCATCGAGCCACCTCATCCTCTGCCGTCCCCTTCTTCTTTCGCCATCAATCGTTCCCAGCATTAGGCTCTTCTCCAGTGAGTCCTTCCTTCTCGTTAGGTGGCCAAAGTATTTGAGTTTCATCTTCAGTATCTGGCCTTCTAGAGAGCAGATGTTTAGCTGTTTTAAACATTTGCTTTGAGTTGTTTTGTTTTTGTTTTTCAAGGAAGATATCTAAGAAATAATACAGTAGTAACAATATTCTGTATTGTTAAGTATCTCGTATGTTCTGTATCTCGTATTAAGGGGAGAGCTAAAGATGCAGTGCCTGCCCTGCTGAGCTTGTACAGAAAATCATTTTTCTTCTTCCCTCCCACTTTTCATTTCTTTTTTATGATATCCTTCCCACTCAGTTGCAATAAGAAAGAAGTCATATATGCCTTCTGGGAGGCTAACATAGTTTCCCCAGTTCCACTGGTGTTTAAAGGAATGGGAAGACTTCCACATGTCCAGCTCTGAACTTGCAACCAAACACCCTCTTGTTGCCTCTGGCAACATCAGAGAGGAAAGAGTTAGGAGTGGGGTTGAAGTCAGCTCTCTCCCTCAAAACTCAAATCTCTTTGTCCACACTTGCAAGGGGAGCTCAGGATGCCCAGGGACTGTGGCATTGCAGATTGACAAGAATAAAACAACATAAACAAACTAAATAATGAAAAATAGATAGATAATGAAAAAATAAATGATGTGAAGAAAACAAAACTGCCTGAGCAGAAGCAAAGATCTAACAACCAATAAAAATAAAAATAAATAAAAATGAGTTTGTATCTCAAAAAGAAAATAATTACAGACCACATTGTTTTAGGTAATTAGAATGCATTCTTCCAAACAGCTGAATACCTATGAAACACCATCCTAAATATGGCTCCACAGTTTGACAGGCCCATGCATCTTAATACATTTGCTAGTCTGCTTCATCAGATCCTAGCGCCTGTCGTGCCCTTCAACCTAATAGCCACTAATCATAAATCAATTTAGCATCACAGTTCTGGAAATTGAAGATATTAGCATTATGGGAGGATTCAGTAATTGGAACTGAGACCAGACAGTCTTACAGAGTGGGCATCACCCTGCCTGGTCCTCTCCATACATTCCCTTTCACTCAGAGCTGTGCCAGTCTGTTCCCCCCAGAAGAGGCACACCTGGAAGAGTGACTCTCACGGAAGCACAAAGTTGGGTTAGGAAGGGTTCACACACTCTGGCAGTTGTGCAGACCCCCTTTTAGCCCAAAGGTTGAACTCAGTTTCTGAGAAGATCTCCAGGGCTGCGTTCTGGTGGCGATTAGGCCTGAAGTTGGGAGGGGGGCAAAAATGCTTTCCCATTATAGCTAAAAGTTGACAGCTAGTAACTCAGTCTGAAGAGAGCGATTTTAAGGGGGAGTGGGGGGGGGAATCTCATGAGAATCTGGAAACCACCAAGCAAGAGGTGGTGAAGGGAAAGGGGGTGGTGCCCGGGAAACTCAGCAGATGGGATTGGGATCCCCAAAAGAGGCAGATAAATTTCCTGGGCTGGATAATGCTCTAGAAAAAAGATCTTTCACATGCAGCATTAAACAAATGGAGTAAAGATAGCAGTTATTTCTAACTGAGAGCCAGTATGCTGTGGCATTTAGAGTCTTGGAGTGAGTATCTAGGAGATCTGGGTTCTAGTCCCTATTCAGCCATGGAGCCAACTGGGTGACTTTGGGCCAGTCATGAATTCTCAGCCTGTCCTACCTCACAGGGTTGCTTTTGTGAGAATGAAATGGAGCAGGGGAGGTCTACGTAAGTTGCCTTGGGTTCCTCACAAGAGGAAAAAAGGTGGGATATAAATACAAAATAATAATAATAATTGGCCAGTATGCATATAACTAGCATGGGCAATGTTTGTGCAAATCTCTATTGGCATCCCCCTCCTCAACACACACACACACACACACACACACACACTTTTCTAGTAACACTTAGTCAGCTTGTGGCTACAGCAGGATTTGACTCAAGAACTTCCTAGACCCTTTTCCATCCATCGCCACTGCCCCTCGCAAGAAAACACATGGCATTGCATGTGAGGCAGGGCATAGCCTGGGCTTTCCCAGTGGCTGTGTTGGCTGGAGATGATGGTAATTGCACTTCCACACAATTGGGAGTGCCCCAGCTTGGGGAAAGCTGGTTTACTTATGAGCTAGTGTGACTTTTTCACAGCATGCACTTTTTCTCATCCAAATTGTCTTGGAGTTTCGCTTGGGGAACGGCAGTCCTGCTACACTCATGCATGGTTTCTTTCATGAAAAGGAGGTGGGGGAATCTAGGAGAAATCCAGCTACGTTCATAAATTCTCAAACACACCCACAGCGGAGGTCGATTCCACTGCCAGTTCCTTAATTTGTTGGCACTGCCATTGTGTAATGATGGCACAGCGAACAGCTGTTACTGACCTATCACACTGGGAAGCTGCGAGAAGAAACTTGCAAGCTTGGATATAAATAGAATGTGTTATTTTCAACTAATGTGACCCATGGAGCAGTTGTTCTTCCTTATTTCCAGGCTGCTTTTATTGAGAACTAAATTCAGCAATGCATAAAATATATAAAGGTTTAATAAAACATTAAAAATGGCACTTAGCAGAAAGAAACTAGTGGGCCAGCTACTCCCACCAGAACTTTAAATGTTTTTAGCTGTTAAATGCCATGTATTATGAATGCCTTCTTAAAAGAAAAGAAAAAGGGTGGTAGTGATGATGGGAAAAATACACACACACACACACACACACACTTTGTGTTACTCTTCACCCTGGTTTAATATACATTCATTCTTAATAGATGTGTAGGGTTTGGAAGCATCTGTGGTTACTGTTTAGAATCCTGTAGCCAGTACTCAGCATTATAGGATTAATAATGGATAAGCCTCTGTAATTGCCAACTATAGAATGGTTTGAGAAAAATTAGAAGGTTCCATAAACCTCCAGGTCTCCAGTCTGAATATTGCATAAAACTGAGCATATATTTACTACCCAGTCAGCTCTAATTACATAAAAACTGCCCAGCTGGATGAGAAGCAATTCCTGACTAATCCCATATTGTACCCCCAAGTGGGAAAAGGCATTTAGCTATGTGTTCTGCTCCCCCACTGAATTTAATGCAGCTTAGAAATGTCTGAGACCTATATGGAAAAAGATGCCCTTCTGCATGTAAAAATGCCTGGCAGCTTCAGTCCCCAGCATGTCCAGATAGGGCTTGGAAACACCTTTGTCGAAAATCCCAGTGAGTTGCCTGCAATTAGTGGAAGCCACGGCTGGGCAGAGGGTAATTTCCAGAAGTTCTAGGCTTTATCTCATAGAAGCACCTGCCAGCCTGGCTAATAAGCCATCAGATTGCTGGGAGCCAAGGTACAAGCCTTCCTTCCATTCCTGCTGTATATAACACTGAGCTAGGAGCACTTGTATGGTCTGATAATGCACCTAACTTCCCATGTGCTTCTTCACATGGACACACAGACACTACCTGGAAGTGCCTTCTGCCTCCAAACCTCTGTTAAGCCCCTGTAGAAGCAGAAGATGTTCAGGTTTAAGCTCCAGCTTACATGTGAGATTTTAATCGTTCTCTCAGTTTGATAGTTCTCTGGGGAGAACAGCTTAAAAGTCCAGGGAGAAAGGAACAGTAGCATAGGAATATAGAAAGCAGACTTATACTGAGTCTGACAAAAGCCTACCTAGTCCAGTATTGTCAATACCGACTGCCAGCAGTGGGTCTCCCAAGATTTTTTCCAGCTTTACTTGGAGATGCTGCAGCTTGAACCAGGAGCCTTTCGGTGTGCAGCTGTACAAGCTATTGATTCCGGTGTTCCTTTACTTGTGGAAATGGATATTGCTTGCTGTTTACCATGTAAAGAGAGGATTATGGCTAAGAAGATCCACAGAAGCCCACAATAAGTTCTGTGTGTCCCAAAGAGGTTTGATGCTGGTGTTTCTTGAATGACAGCATCCACCAACCTCCAACATTACAAGGCAAACCACTTTTCAAACAGAGGGGAGTTAGAAAAGCTATTTGTGATGTGGCCCAGGAAAGAAGGATCAGCCATTCAAGACTAAAAAGGTACACATTCTGTTAAACTCGGGCAGCTTTCCCCAGCCTGGTGCTCTGCGGATACTTTGGACTAGAACTCTTGGAGTTTCTAATTACTGACCAGGCAGGCTGTTGCTGATGGGAACTGAAATCTGAAACATCTGCAGGACCCCTTGAATGACAGCATCCACCAACCTCCAACATTACAAGGCAAACCACTTTTCAAACAGAGGGGAGTTAGAAAAGCTATTTGTGATGTGGCCCAGGAAAGAAGGATCAGCCATTCAAGACTAAAAAGGTACACATTCTGTTAAACTCGGGCAGCTTTCCCCAGCCTGGTGCTCTGCGGATACTTTGGACTAGAACTCTTGGAGTTTCTAATTACTGACCAGGCAGGCTGTTGCTGATGGGAACTGAAATCTGAAACATCTGCAGGACCCCCTGTTGGGAAGTTGAGATGGGGCTATGGTAGAAATGCACATAATAGGCCTGCCTTAACGAAGCTTGGAAGGCTTGGGTTTGGTCACTGCCTGGATGAGAGACTTCCTTAGTCATACCACATTTGCACTGTGCCAAACCATTTATGTTACACATAATAATTGAATCTACTGCCTATCTATGGAGAAGCAAGGCCCACAACGTTCAGGAGAAAGTAGGTACAGTATTGCAACTAAAAGCACAAGCCCACAGAAGTTGCCTAGACTAGTTCATTAGATCCCAGCTAATATCTTATTACTGTAATACATAAATATTTAAAATGTGGCTGTTACTTGGATCTAAAAATAAGCCCTTGCAGGTAGAGGGAAGAAAAATTGTGTGTGCGCATGTGCGCATGCACCACTGTGGTTTCATATGACCAGTTTTCCATAGTTTCTTGCTTGGATTTGGAAAAAAAAATGTAGGTCACTTCCTAACAGTGTGGTTTGCATTTTTGTTCTTGCAGACCACAACTCTGATTGGCCTTCTGAAGACAGCACGGCTATTGCGTTTGGTGAGGGTTGCCCGGAAACTGGACAGATACTCGGAATATGGTGCTGCTGTTCTGATGTTACTCATGTGCATCTTTGCCCTCATTGCACACTGGCTGGCCTGCATTTGGTACGCCATTGGGAATGTGGAGAGGCACTACCTGGCTCCTAAAATCGGCTGGCTGGATTCCCTGGGAGAGCAGCTGGGGAAACATTACAATCAGAGTGACGGCAGCTCTGGACCCTCCATCAAGGACAAATACGTCACCGCACTTTATTTTACCTTCAGCAGCCTGACCAGTGTCGGATTTGGAAATGTGTCTCCTAATACCAACTCAGAGAAAATCTTTTCTATTTGTGTCATGTTGATTGGATGTAAGTAGGGGCTCTTTTGCTTGTTTACTACACGCACACAATAATGAACCCAACTGTTTTATATGTTAAACATCCAAGAACAATTTAGGAAGAGAAGAATGGAAGGAAGCTCTCTATGCAGGGATGGGGGGTGGGTGAAGGCGTGGGTAACTCAGGCCATTTTTTCCTCACAGGTGCTTAAAAAAATACAAATCATCAGTGCCATTAGGAAATAATAATATCAGTTATGAAGTTGCCAATGCAGGCTCCATTTGACCCTTTGATGCTCTGTAGCTACTATAGAAGCCTGTTTTTAAATGAAACTGGAAGGGGTGGGGACCACAGCATAGGGCTGCATGCTGGATGTTACCCACCCCTGGCTTAGGCCGTTCAATAGCATTTCTATAAGGAAAAGCTCTTTTTCATATTGCTTTACACATAGAAATCTTGCCAAGGCTCCCTGTGCTCAGGCTTGCAACGTGTTTTCAGTGCTAAGGCACAGCAGCGGAATGCATGGATTATTTTAAACACAGGAGAATGTTTTTCCCTAAGCTATTGCAACACATCTACAAACTTGGGAATTGGTGTGAAGGCTTCCAGCACAACAAATGTGGATTCCAGATAAGCCTCAGTGTCGGCACTTCTATTTTTAGGAAATTAAGGACTGTCAAAGGCTTATTTATAATATCTCTAAGTGCCAGCTCTCATTTAGAATTTATGTAAAGGGGTCAGGTCAACTTGCGAGTTTGTAGCATAGTCATGTTTAAACCCACAGAGCTCAACTGAACTCCATCCCTAGCAAAGTGGTGCGTATTTGGCTCCCTGATTAGCTTTTCCTGGAGTGTTGGAATGTTCTGTGTGCCTTCCATTTTCTTGGCTTCTTTAGCAGTCTGGCTGAAAAATAATGTGTCCCAATGAACTTTAATTTTTTAAATAACTCTTGTAAGATGCAATTTTATCCAAAAGAGCCTTCCTACAAGCATTTCTATTAAAGGCAGGTTTTACTCCCCTGTATTTCCCTTCCTTCTTCCAGAAGTGCCCTGTACATTTTTGAAATGCTTGTATATCGGAATGAGATCTATTCTGTTAACAGTTTATAATTACTAGTTCAAGAAGATGCCAGGTTGCCCAAGTGTCCTACCTCATAGAGGACAGTCCTCTATCTGAAGACTTGTCAAAGGACTGTGCCCCATTTAAAGAGGTCTTCTACTTGGGGGGTGGGGGCTGTCAAAGGACAGTCTGTTGTAAGGTTTCTATTATTTTCTCTCCAGTCCTGCCCAAATCCAGTTCAAAGAGAAATTCAACATTTGTTTCTATACAGGCAAATGAGCATGTATTACGCAAACTTGACGCCTCTTTTTTGGCAATAAGTAACCACCCTCTAAGATACTCAGTATATCCTGACATAACCACCCTTTATACACATGAATTGTATATGGGTTGAGGTCTTCAGAAATGCCATATCCTTTCATGATCACTGGGTACTTAGGGAGATTGTGGAAGAACACAGCCCATCAAAGAACAACTGCCTAAATGCCATGTCTTGGGGAAGCTGTGGAAGCTCACTAAAGAACAGAGTTGCTGGAACTACCTGGGAAGCACCATCCTCCATACCATGGGGGCAGTCACCATGAGGATCCTCTTCCTTGTAATGACTTGCTGTGCCTCCAAGAACCCTGAGCAAAGCATCCGCAGTTGAACTTAAATCATTCGGGGGCATTTAAGAGAGAAGGCAGTCCTTATGCTTGGTTTTTTGAATAATCTACAACAGCCTTCCCCAACCT
>NW_025336598.1:32502077-32542561 GCF_004798865.1 Varanus komodoensis
AGGTTGGGGAAGGCTGATCTACAATATCTTGTCTTTGAAAAGCCTTTACATGATGCCAGCCCACAAGAACAGCTACAACACTAGGGCTTTTAAGTTGATAGCCACATTTATTAGCAGATTTCTGGGAGTGTCAGTATCAGAGGAGCATGGAGGGACCTTGTAAAATGCAAGACTTTGCTCTATACATCCCTGGAGCCATCAATATCCTCCTGGCTTGATCATGCTAACTCTTTGACAGGGTAGAATCTGAGAGTACAAGCATTATTTTGGAAGTCTTGCCGCCAAATAAACAAACAAATAAATAAATAACACTACTGTTTTTGCCAGGAAAGGAAAGGGGCTTGTTTTGTACTTCATTCAGGACTACTTGAAGGAGGTATGGAAATACTGGAAGCCTGCCACTGAGTTTCAAAGAGCCTTACAAAGGATACATCATTGCAGTGCTACATATGTACTCTGTTTCCTCCCTCTATTTTCTTTGCTCATCCTACTTTGCTTTAGGGAGTATGCTAGAAAGATGTAAAAACTAAAGTAGGTCAATTTTGGTTCTCCTGGTACTGCGGAGGGAAGGCAGCATGTGGCACAGAATAGATCTTATCACATTTCTCCAAATTCCAAGCACTGCAGAAATTCAAGGAAATGTGCATTTGCTGACTGAGGGTCAACTTCTCTTTGTGTTCAGTCCTTACTTACTCAGAAGACCTTGTAGTGGCAGCTGAATGCACTAAACCACATTCGGAGTACATAAAAAGTAGGAATCTGATGTGACAGGGCAATTAACTGTACAGCTTGGTCGTCTCAATCAAAATTCCCATGATAATGAAAAATTGGAAGGGATTTTTCCTATGTGGCCATTTATCTTGTGGCAAATGAAACTGCTTGCTTTCCAAGTGAAACACTCTCAGGGATTCTCTTCCAAAGGTCTTCAAATAAAGTACAATGAGCAAAAGAATGAGAGATTGTGCCAATACATGCACAAAAACATGCAGAATGGGAAATTTATCGATATGGCTGCAAATCCGAGTCCTGATACACTATGAGCAGCAAAACCAAATTTCATTTAATTGATTCTGTACCACCATCCAAGTATAATAAGGAATAAAACTGGTTCAGTTATACTGATATCCCACATTTGAAAGGAAAATCTCTCTGTTGGTGGAATGTACACAGAAGGAGAGAAATCTGTAAGAATGCCAAGCTCACAGCTCTGCACTGGGTTGATGGGATTCATATCAAGAGATCTGATTGATTGAGTGATTGATTGATTGCATTTATATACCACCCAAATAGCCCAAAGGGCTCTCTGGGTGGTTTACAAACATTAAAAACCCCAAATTATATTTGTTGCTATAATTTGTAAATGAGGAGTTCCCTGATTATCTGAGGGAGTTGCTTTTCCCGTGTGAGCATCCATCTGTTCTTTGGCCTTGCTATCACACACTGAAGCTACCTGACCTTCCCAAGAAGAGCCTTTCAGTTGCACTGCCAGAACTTCAGAGCTCTCTTCCTCAGGAGAGGCCAATGGGTCCACATTTGCTCCCTTTCTAGAGCAGGTTAAAGCGATTCCATCGCATCCTGCTCTGCTCTGTCCTGTTCCTCCTAGATTCTATTCTGCCTTGTTATTAGCAATAGTAGCTGTCATCCTTATAGAAGTAATAGTAAAATGAAGTGAGAGAGAATGGAGAAGGGGGACATATTTTTAAAGGGAATATGGAAACCGCCTATTGATTTTCTCTGCCTTAATTCTTGGAGATGATGCGGGGCCTCTCAAATCTATAGTAAAAAATAAATGACAGATTTGATAGACTGAGTAGACATCTTTCAAAAAGTGGCATGGATAAATGGAAATTATTTGAAGCATGAATAGATGAGATGAGACTGTTCTTTAGAGATGGCAAATTAATAAGTGTCTGTGCTGAGAAATGAGCGGTGCCACGGCAGAGAGGCGTGGAAACCAGCAGGCTCATCAGGCCTCACTAAGGTCACTGGGCCTCCTGTGGTACGGCCGACTCAGGGGATGGAAATTGGCGGTTCCGGGAAAGGGACTGGCTCTGCCTGGTGTCTCAGGCTTGGTGAACATGGCAGGAAGGAAAAGCACAGCCCTGGCAGGTGCCCCAAACTTGCTCCCAGCAGTGGCCGGTCCAGATGCTAATGGGAGGCCTCCATCAGGGCAAGGTTGTCCAGCTTTCCCCTGCATGTACTTCTCTTCCCAGCAACTGGTTTTCAGAATACCATCCCTGAATTTGAAGCTAATGCCCATGCCCCATAAACTGCTCCAATCCCATAGGCTCTGGGCTGTGAAAACGGCAAAGTGGCAGAGAATTAATTAATTTGATCAAGAAGTACTCCAACTCCCATGATCTCCAGTCATTGTAGCTGGCAGTCAGGAATTACAGGATGTGCTGCCTAGCAAGACTGGGAGGGTCAATGCTTCCACCCTTGCACCAGGATGGGCAGATGCCAAGAACACTTTAAGGACTGGACAGAAGTGGGGACTTCTGCAGATGCATCTTCACATGCAGGAGCCAAGGGAAGGACATTTGCAGAAGTTCCTTCTTCTCCCCAGGTGGGTTAGGAAGTGCTGAGGATGTCTTCCTCACTGGCCATATTAAAAATACCCAGAACTTATCCCCTTATTTTGGCACTTGAGCCAGAAACCTCTCCTCCTCAAGTGCCTCTCCTCCTTCCTAGCTATAAAACTGCAGCAATTAGAAATGCAAAACACACACACACAAAGCCCTAACAGCTTGCTGCTCTTTCATGGCACCCAAAATCAGCTGTGTGTGTTAGCCACCACATTTACCTAATGGCACTGGGCCAGTTCACACAATCAAGCAGCCTATTGTAGCTTATTTAAGCCACAATGTGCTGCAGTGCAGGTGGCCAATTGGAATATTTAAGCCATTCCCACAATTTGTCATATCCAAACCCAGTGTGGGTGAGTTACTGGCATGGTTAACAATTCCACCTACAACACTGAAGCCCATAATTTGTTAATCATCCTGTGAACAGCTCTTAAAATGACAATGCCCTTGTTAAAGAACATTAACCACTGCGGGTTCCTCAGGGAAAATGGAACCCACCGTCTTCCATAGCCTCCGTATCCACAAGATTCTCGAGGTAAGCTCAAACAGCCTTTATTTGTAAGTCTTTGCCTTTAGTTACCCCACTGAAGCCCAGCCAGCCCAGAGGGACCCTTCCCCTCTTCCCAGCTTTGCATCCCATAATGCCCAACAGTCTTGGTCTGAAGAACTTACCCTTCAGGTTGCACACCTCCTTGAAGCAGGGCTTGCCTGTCCCTGTGGGAGAGGCTTCCCCAGCCTCCCTGTGCTTCCCTACCGGGAATTAGGTCCAGGCTTGGAGATGCCCACAGTCCTTTCCTCTATCCCTGCTAGGACTGTCCAGACTCCTTGCAAAAGGAAGCCAGGGCAGTGGACTGCAGAAGGGACCCTCTCCTTTCTCCTGGTGTGGCATCCAGCAATTCCCTCTCCTCCTTCCAGCCCCCTCTCCTGCTCCATCCCAGAACTTAATAGCCTGTTCTGTATGAGTCAGAATCTCCTCTCCCCCAGCTGGGCTGGACTAACCTCTGCAACTGGAAGCCCCCTCAGGCAGCCTTCCATTTCAGCTTTATTCTCCTACCTGGCTGCTTGAAATCTACAGACAGAGCATCAGGGTGACTTGACCCAGAGAGTCCTGGCAGCCTCTCACACATAGCAACAACCCACCTTTGCCAAGTGTGAAGGCAAGACAAGCCACATTTGACTATTCAGACTAGCCAGCCCAACTCAGCACATGTTGCCTTATTTTGGCAACATCCCTGAGCTACACAGGGAAGCCACTTCCTGTGTTTCTTTCTCATCCCCAGCAGGGCAATTCATCTATTAGTCTCTCATTTTGCAATATTAGAAACTGTTGGTATATATTGAAGCATGTTTAGTGGCTTTCTGCAGAGAATTCTAAAGTAATTCCCTCAGTAGTTAATGTTCTTTAACAAGAACATTGTCATTTTAAGAGCCGTCTATCATTTTTTGTATTAGAGCTTATTTTAAAAAATCAAATAGAATTCGTTTTGGGAATCGGTAACCAAGGTACAGCTTTAATATTCCCATTGAAGTATTATGACTTCAATACAACATTAAAGAGCCCTTCATCAGAACAGTTTTTCCCACCACCACCCTCAACATTAAAAGAACTCTCTGTTCTCTTTGTGTCTAAAAAAACCCCACCCATGCACACGAACTAGGATCAAAATGACAATGATAAAATAGTGATACAGCATCTGTTTTTCATTTGGGGTTTAAAACAAAAGAGCAAATTGAATTAGCATAAATAATTTTAATGGGAAATTAACCGTGCAATCATGTGGTCTGTAGGAGTGTAGCTCAGGGAAAACAGGATACTGCAGCTCACCCACTACTTGAATGCAGAGGGAAGGCCATCAGTGGGGAAGGAGGTCATCCCTTGGACATCTCCCCCAGATAGCAGTGGGGATTTCCACTCCTGTGGCTGACCTGCCAGTGGTGCCCAAGAAAACAAGACTGGGTTTCTCTGAGGGGTTGTAGGAGATAACTGAAGATTGGTGAGGTCCCAGGAACCCTTGGAGGTATTGGGAGAGAAGGCAGGGGAGAAATGCCCCCCCCCCCCCCGCCGTTCTGCACCTTCCTGCATGAACCAGCATGGATAAGGAACTGGTGGTTCACTGCTGGGGACCTTCTACCACCATGGACTAGGAATGGCTCTGTCCATCTGCTAAATAGTATATATGCCTGATAGTTAAAAGGACAGCACAGAACTCTTAATCAGCTATTTTATAAACCAATCCATCTAACATTTTCGGTTTTAAGCAAGTGCCATTCAAATATTCCAGTCCTGAAATCTGCAACATCGGGAAGTGAGCACAGAATGCAGAGTGCTGGCATAACCATGCAGTAATTCATGCTGCTTACTCAAAGGCTGCCACCTTTTCTATACAGGTTTCCCTTCTGTGCAAGCAGCAGCAGCCTAATAATTGATTTCCTGGTTTGGAGAGAAGTGGTGGGGAAGGATTCCATTATTTATTAAATTTATATCCTGCCTTTCTGCCTGAACATGTGCTCAGCAGAGCTCACAATAGTAACATACAAGTTAAAAACAGGATCTTAATTCAAACATGATTTAGAACCATTAAAAACACAGTGAAAATGAACCATTAACACTCTCCCCTTCAGTGGCAGACCCGTTTGCATACTTTAAGGCCTGCCTAAGAAAAAACATATTTGCCTGCTAGCTCCAGACCAGAGCTAGTAAGAAAATGGTAGCAAGCTCCAATAAGTTGCATGGCATTCTGCATGATTTTTTCTCTTCTGGCCTTGTTTTGTTTTGCTAGCACTATGGCAAAGGGTGTGATTCCCATTAGAAGTAAACACCGTCATGTTTAAGGCAGCCACTTTAAAATCAAGGCAGTTTAACTTGTTGGCGGATTACATTTGTGTATTACAGTTGCTATAAAGCATAAATGTACATCCCCTTTCCAGGATCGGAAAGTGTGATTTCATGACTTTTTCATGCTGCTTTTTACAGCATGTCATATTCAGTACTCAGCTTTCATGTCTAAAGTGATTGTAAACATGATCATCATGGATTATAGGCTGCAACATTGCACGAATCCTTGTCAAGGAATTGAGTCACAGATCCAGCCCTTTTATTCCATCAGCTTAAAAAAAATCCCCATGACATTCCTCTGCGTTCAAGTTTACCTAGGTGCACAACTCAGGCAAAGATGAACCATTCCTGGCACCATCCTAGGCAGATTTTTCTGAAAAGCTATCTGACAACTCCCAAGCTGGCTTGGAAATGCTTATTGCTGGAAGTTGTAGGACTTGTTTTCTGCCTGCACCTGCTTGGGATTGTCCCCTTAAGGGTGAAGATCGAATGTGTGATGAAAGTGACTTGAGTGTATCTTCTCCACCCAGAAAAGCAATGCCTTCAAAAGTAGCCCAGCCATTTTGAACCTTGGGCCTGGGAGCTGAATATGGCCTGCTTCAGGTTCGGCCTGTCCTCCCAGCACTTCCAGATGGCTACACCCCATCCCCTCCCCCCTGACTGCCTAACTGTTTGGTGGTTTCCCAGCTTTTACATTTCCCCCTTCCCCATTCTATGTAAAAATGCTGAAATGCATCCCCTGAGGCTGACTGACTGGCGTTCAGAGTTTGAAGCTGGTATTTGGGGCCCACCCCTTTTCCTTCAGCCCTGCCACCCACTGGAATGGGGTTCCCAAGGGCTTCTCCAGAATCAAACGTGGAATGTGTGTGTTGAAAAGGGCTGAAAGACCTTTGCCAGTGTAGCAAATGTGTATTCAAACATCTCACGCTCCCTCAGACTGAGTCAAACCCTTGGTCCAGGTAATAGCCTGCTCCAACCCGGTTCCTTCAGATATTTTGGACTTCAGCTCTCAGCAGTTCCAGCCAATATGGGCAACAGTCAAGAATGCTGGGAGTTCTGGAAAGACCAGTCTATGCTGACTGACACCAGCTGTCCAAGGTTTAGGACTGAAGTCTTTCCCAGCCCTGCTCATAGATGGCAGAAATTGAACCTGGATCCTTTAGCATGCAAAGTATAAACTCTGCCATGGAGCTAGAGGCCCAGCTTGCCTGCCTGCCCACCTTCGCTCCAGGCCTCTCTGATTTCAACAAGAGAGATTTAAGGAGGTGATTAAGTTTCCTATCAAAAGTTTTGAAAAGCTTAATTTTGGCTGGATTCTTCTCCTGAGCTGTTGCATTATCAAGCCAGTGAAATTTCACCGTCATTCTTCTTTTACTGATGTCAAAAGCTAGACAACCTGGTTTGATGAGCTGGCACAAATTTGGCAGGTCTCCTCTGTGCCAGGGCATTGTGCCAGGGATGACAAACAAAAGACTAATGCCTGGTACATCACAGCAGGGCTGGGCAGAGCTACTTCCTAACTCAGTTCTGTATGGGCAAGGAGGGGAGTTACTGCAGTACTGTGGATGTTGTATCTGCCCTGTATTCTTAGGACATTTCAAATAACACATAGACAGCTGCAGGTGCACAAACCTTTTGGTTTGGCTCATGATCATAAAGCGTTAGAAGGGGATTGCGACTGACAGAGAACATAGGAGAAGAGGAAACGTCCCACTTGCATGAGACAACATGCAATTTGTGAGAACAAAAATCTCCAGGCACAGTCTGTTGAGGATATCATTAAGACTGGAGTGTTCAGCCTGGTTCACCTGACCTGTGATCCCTGCTTGATTGACCATAGATGTACCCATCTTCAGCTGGCTTGTGATGCATTTCAGAGTGCCCAGAGAAGTCAGCGGTGTGATCTGGTGCCTCTGAAATGGAGATTGGAGAAGTAGCCAGTGCTGTTTAATGGAATATGTCAGCCCTATTGTGAATCACTGGAATTTGGCAAGTCACAGCAGTGACACGTCCAACCCTTTACATCAAGAATGAGCAGAAAATAGACAGCCAAACATTCTGGACTTCAGCCTTCAGCATTCCTGACAATTGCCCAAGTTGGCAGAAGGGCTTCTGAGAGATGAAGTCTAATACATACATTTTGCCCAGCCCTCTTCACATGTAAAGGTTACAGTTGGTTGAAAATAATTCCAAATAAATACATATGACAAAAAATCACAAATGGCAGCTGATCTATAAAGCTCTTCATCCACTAATTAAAATTAGTAACTTTTGTTTTTCTTTTGAACTGAAGATCAAGATAGGGTAAAATCTAATTTGGATCGCACTGTTTATCTTCTATAAGAGTTGCTTTATGTATAAGCCCAGTCCAATCTAACTACTTGTTTATCTGTTTATCTTATCCAGCATTAATGTATGCAAGCATTTTTGGAAATGTATCTGCAATAATCCAAAGACTGTATTCAGGGACTGCACGGTATCACATGCAGATGCTGCGTGTAAAAGAGTTTATACGCTTTCATCAAATCCCAAACCCTCTGAGGCAGCGACTTGAAGAGTATTTCCAGCATGCATGGACATACACAAATGGCATTGACATGAACATGGTATGTGAATCTGCTTTTGACAACTCAAATATGTATGTTCCTAATGGCACAGAAGGAAGCATAAGTCTCATGACTTTGGATGGCCTTAGTGATCCGAGTTCACAATTTGCTCCAGGGTTTTGGTCCACATTCACACCATTCTATATTTTTGTTGTATCATGTTAACAGCCATTAATTGATCAATGTAATGTGGGATAGCTTCATAAACCATTCCCACCCTTTTTGGGCAAATGTAGTGGCTTGGCAGAATCTGGATTTGGCCATAGGGCTTAGTTAGTCTATATAATTTCTAAAATCCTTCCCTACAAAGCCTGCTTCAGAGCCCTCTTGGCACAGATCACATGAGCGATTACACTGTTATTCCCTATCAGGTTTAGCCATTCCACAGAAAACATCAACTGCAGCTTTTTTGCTGGAAGGACGATGGGTGATAAAGGGTAACACGCAATAAGAAGCAAGAGATGTTTCAGTGGACAATGGAGAGATGCCCTGAGATGCTTAAGGGACAGAAATCACTTTAGGGACAGCTGCATGCTTCTTGAGTTGTTTCTTTTACTGAAAAGCAGACTCAAAGACATCAATTGAAAGCAGAAGCACAAAGTAAGGAGTGGTACATAATCCACTCTGCCTTGCAGGGAGAAAAGCAGCCGGTGTGTGTGGGTGTGCCCATATATGCACAGGTGGGCACACACATACAATATCAAGCCCACAGGAAGAGAACTGACTAATTGGCCTCTCTCTCTGTTCTTCTCCATTGCTGACTGCAAGGTTGCTTTTCAGTAAAAGGAAACGTACCTTCAGAGGAAAGAAGCATGCCAATGCATGTAATGTATTTGGTCCTAAATCAACCAGAATTTTAAAACTTGATCCATGTACTATCATTGGTAAAGTGCTTTGTTTCAAATCACTTGGGTTGTGCTGAAATAGGACTTAAAGAAGCTTTTGATCCTGATACTTTTTTAATGCTATCCTTTTCACTCTGGTGTGACAAATGTATATGTCTCTTCAAATGGCTGGAGCCCATATATTTTGTTCCATGCCCTGGTGTGGGGAAGGACTGTGGACTCTTTGCTCAAGCTAGAGCTAACAACATGTGAAGGCTCAGGTTTGGGAATGGGAATCCACTAGACTTCCTCAGCTCCACAGGCTTCAGCCTGCTTTCCCTCTGTCCTAAGCCGGCCTTGTAGTGCAAAGCACTTGCATGGCCATCTCAGAGGAACTAAGTCCACAAGGCTGGCTTGCATACATCCAGTTTGGTGTGTACACACCTGCTCTACAAGTGGACTTCTGCTTCCACAAGTGTGACTTGTGAGCTTTGCATAAAGAACTGTATATCTTGCGTACTTTGCTCAAAGAAGGGTTTGCTAGCATTCCTGAGCACTCAAAGAATTGTGTGCTCAGCTTACCTCCTCGCCAGGGCCAAGTGTGGGAGAGAAGTCCAGCAAGAGCAAGAGAACCGTATTCTGGCTGGATCTTCTCATCCCTAGCTAGATCCCTCCATATGATGAAGCAATGGCTTTTGAAGCTGAGGTGTTTCAAAGCAGTTTGTGATATGGCCTCCAGGGGTTCAAAAACCCCATTGGGTACACAACGTATTTAAACTATCTTATGCTGGAGCATTGCAGAGTATGATCTTAGTCGGAAACTGTAGGTTGGTTCTTGGAGGGAAAAAACCAGAAGTAATAATTTGAAGCACAGTTTTTCAATTGCTTCCCCACTCCTTTGTCAAAAGGAGAAACCAAAATCAGAATTCCTGTTAATGGAACTTCAAAGCCTGAGCATAGAAACCTCTGGCTTCTACATATAAATCCAAGCTAGTATATTCTAGATTTGGGCTTATACTATAAGCCCAAGCTAACCTTGAACTTCTACATATGACTTCTGCATAAAAGCCCAAGCTGACTTATGACTTTCCACATACAAGCATAATAATACATAATACATTCCACACTGTACCAAGTGAGGGTGGTAGGATTTGCAAAAATATCCATTCCAGGCTTAGAAACAGAGGAAGCTGCCTCATACTGACGTAGACTGCTGGCCCATCCAGCTCCACTCCAGGGTTTCAGAAGGGAGCCTTTCCCAGGCCTACCTCATGATGCCAGAAATGGAACCTGGTGCCTTAGGCAAACCAATCATGTACCTTAGCTCTTAGCCAGGACCCTTTCCCTTTCCCTTTCTCCAAAAACAATGTTCTTTTCCTTGGGAGCATGATTGGAAGAATAATGCATCAACAGTATCCATTTGGCATGAACCTATCAAAGCTTTTGGAAAGAATTATTTCCTGCATCTGATGAGTACTTTCATATTCAAGAACACAAAGACTTTCCTAAATTTCAGTGTGAGAGCAAACTACACTCCATAGGACAGTTTTGGCTAGGAAATTGTATCAGATATTTATTGCTTTGTACATAAGCTGTTATTAGAGGATGTGTTTCTATGGGCAAATATAATGAGAAGTAGATATTAAAAACTGCAAAAACTGAGTCTATGTACAGATGAAGATTTCAATAGGAATAAATGAGCTGTTCCCCACATTCAACTACTTCTCTGATGCAACATCAGTCATTTAATGTCCACAGGATCCCATCATTCTCAGAATAAATCAAAATGATCAGTATTTCAAAATAAACATGTCTATTTGCAGAGATGCTGGCTAATCTTCTGGGACCTTGCTTCAACCTTTCCAGGCTATAGCTCAGAGTGAATGTGTAATTTAAAAAATGGCTCATCTACAAGCATGGTAGGACACATAAAGAGAACATGTTGCACCCAATGGTCCATGGCAGCTAAACTATGTCGATCCTTTCAAAAGGTGTCATCTGTCCACAGCCTACTTGTCCCACAATTATCATATAATAATGATAATTATAATTTAGAAATAAAGTCTCTTTGAGTTGAGATGGTCCAAGAAAGCTTTTAAAAGTCGAGATATATGCTGTCGATTTCAGGAAGACGTTGCATTCTTTGGCATTAATTCCTGTGTCTCAAAGACAACTTCCCCAACAGCTGAATTCATGCTATAGAATTAAACCAGAAGAAGGAAAAAAGGTATCCAAAGGAAGAAGTCCCAACTATTGCAGGGGTTTTAGATTTCTCCTTCTTTTGAACTGTGCTGCAAGCACCGATCCTGTTAGAACCTAACCAGTTTGTTGAGATGGGGCAGGTATGAGGCAAGTCTTGTGCAGCATCGAGCTGACTAGTATTGCAAACCAGCTGGTTCAAAAAGTCCTCTGACTGGAAGCATCCTAATGCAGCCCAGTTTCTATGTGGACCAAACGAGCAGAATCAACACTCCCCAAGGTTGCATCACAGAAATTGTGACTCCAAAGCTCAGATTATCCCAGCAGAAGTGTCTAAACTTGAGTAAATATCAAAGTTCACAAGAGTATCAGTAGATAAAGTTTGAGTTGATGTGACCCATCTGATTATTTATAAAGATATCCAATAATAGAAATGACACTAAGGGGGGGTGCAGTTTTAATTCATGAACAGTGAAATCTTGCTCGTGTCTACCCAGAGCTAAATTCCATTGAATTTATTTAGGCCTGTTCCTGTGTAAATGAGTATAGGATTGCAGCCTAATGCAAGTGACATCTGTTTCGAGAAAGGTAACATATAAATCGCAGCTAGATCAGTGCATGATGCAAGACTTCACAGTTTGGAAAGCAGTTCTGAATATGTTATCAGCTCATATCCATGAATTTGCACATTGGGATGTTAAACAGACATCCCAGTTTGCAACTCTGTGGATATGAGATAACACGCAATATTTGCTTTAAATCCAGTATGAAACAATAAACAGAGTTTAGTGGGTTGCCTTGTAGTATTTTATTTCTTATGCTCATGAAATGCAATTCATTTAGGACAATAACTGAATTATATGTGTGTGTGTGTGTGTGTGTGTATGTGTGACACACATAGATATATTCATATATGTACCTTAGTGCAAGGTTGATGCGCTAATTGTCTTTTGTATATTGTACTTATGAAAGATTTATCTCTTTCTTATCTGCTTCATATCTTAATACATGGAATAACACCACCCACTGGTAAGAGCAGGAGGTATTTATATCCAATTTAATTCCAGTGTAAAAAAGAATATCCATGTTAACTGTTGAGTTTAAGCTTGTTTTTAATGCTTTCTCTTTTAAGTTATAACGTTTTTTGCATGACAATATGATAGATATAAAGGAAAAAATAATATTGGCAAAATCAGACATGGGGCAAAAAGCAAAACAAAACCAAACAACAGAACTAAAAATATGTAAACCAAATATTTGCTGAAGATGCCTGTCAATTTTCCATGGTTTTCTCCTGCAACTTTGATCACTTTTCTCTGCCCAAAAAAGGTCGTGTGCATATTGTCAACTGTTCTGTAGAAATGTCACATTCAGATGAAGCTGTACACACCCACCACTCTGTGCTTTCTTTTGTGCTGGTGCCTTTTGTTCACACCACATGCATGCTACTAGCAAGGACCAACTGCATTTTTCCTAGGCTCAAAACCATGTGCTTACATGATGGACTCGTGCGCTGCTTTGAGTTGCTTATCCTTGCATGAGGGTTAACGTTGAAGAATTTCTCATGGCATTTGCATGCAGATCTTCTGCTTATACCATGGAAGTCGGCAGAAGTGTGCAAATTCAAAAGCAGACTGCATGAATATTGTGCAGTGTTTCTGGTCAGTTTCAATTCCGCAAACTGATTCAAGTCAAGAACGTAGTGATGCCAGTTTTTGGCTGTGAAAAGATGAATGCGTATGTGTTACTTAATTATATACATCTTCATGAAAGTTTCTTTTCTTTTTGAATGCCTTTTTTCCTAAGTGTGAGCATTAATACACAGGAAAGAAAACAAGAGATTTTTCACCCAAGAAGAAACAAAGCTGTTTGATAAATACAACTGCTTTCATGGAAACAGAGCCTTAAGATGTGTATTGAAATGGAACAGACAATATGCCTCCATGTCCTAATTTTAAATGACTAATACATGAAAGATATGTTGTCATTTTTGTATTGAGATGTACTCAGGAACAAAGTAATACTTTCATTACTTTTTCTTTGCTTCATTTCTCCATTTCTTTTGTTGTACCTTTGAGTGACCTGATTTGCACAACACAAGGGTGATTAATAAGCCATGCTGCCTTTTTAACCACCCTCACACATGCCATTCATGTGCTGGCTTTATTCCCCTAATTATGACAATCCAAACCCAGCAAGAGTGACTGGCTGTGTGGTTAACTAAACACCCAGCAACTGTACAATAGACTGTGGGCTCTGGGTGGTTTGCTAATAATCCTAACCACACACTCACATCAGGTTCAGGCACTGGGACAACCCACCAGGCTCGTCCAGGAGCAGTTCAGAAGTCACTGTGGCTTATTAAGCACACTTCTGTTGTGCAAACCCTGCCCATGTATAAGATATTTTTGGCAATCTGTGCCTCTGACAACATAATTATATGCAAGGATTGGATAAATAGGATTTGGAATTGACTTTAATCAGGATCCAAATCCTGACATAGAATGGGCATAAATTTAATATTATCCACATGACTTGCACTGATGAAGATGTTTTGAAATTATTGCTTCCTATGAAATGGGGGAAAGCCGAAATCCAAATACTCTGTAATTGCTGGCTCATAAAGAAGTGGGTCCCAGCAACTGGTCTCCGGGTTGCTGAAGATGGCAGGAAGCGGGCTTCCCCTCCTGTTGACCACACTGCCATTGTGAGGGCTTCATCTCCTCCCCTTTAATCTTATCCATGCCTTTCCCAGCCGTTATCTCAGCCTGAGCTGAGCCAACTGCAGAGGCAAGAGCCTGGGCAACCACGGCTGCTAACTTATACAGAAATGCCGAACAGCTTGGCGCAGTGGAGGAAAACTGGGCAAGTGCCTTGTGTACCTGCCTGCTTAGTCTGTCGCCCCAGTGCCAGCTCTGAATGGGCAGCACTGGGGCACTTCCTCTCCTTTCTGATGGATCTTTCTCTTTGAGCAGACTTGGGCCAAAGAGATTTTCCAAGAGCGGACTGTCCTCAGACAGACCTTTCCATGCAGGACTGTCTTCTGTAAAGTAGGACACGTGGCTATGCTGCGGAAAGTGCCTCCTCCAGAAGGGAAGCTGTTGTAGGGAAAGAGACCCAAACCAGTAACAAGGACAGGATCCCGGCTTGCACCAGTGTACTCAGAGTCCCATCTGCTCTTATAGGCTGGCTGCTAGGAAAGTCACTGCATTTTGCAGATGTTTGGACCCCTGCCTCTAATCTGCTAGGTCCTCAGATCTTAAATGCTTACATTCCATCTTCACATCCTATTCTGCGTTCTGCTTTTCTCTTCATACCACCCTGCTATTGCCTGCTATTTCCTGCAGGTTTCTGCAGACGTGAGAACTTGCTATATGAGTTCTACATGGGCTTTCATTCTTATTTTCCATGGATGCCCATATACCTAGCCAGTGACATTGCTCTTTTTAATTGGTTTTCCACAGAAAAACAAGTTCAAATTATGAAATATACTTTGGGCAGGTTCTGAATAGATGGGCCTTTCAATTTCATTTTTAAATACAAACTGGATGCCATTCTTATTTTGGTTTGTGAAACTTTTTATGGATAAATGGAACAGTGGGATCCACTGGGATTTATTTTAGTTTTTGTTCCTAGTCACAATGTACAGATCCTTCCAAATGTCTTAAACTCTAGTGCATGCTTAACATGCTGATATCACTGCTGATGTTACAGTAAGTGTTCATAAACCATTGATATCACTTGAATAGCACCCAAAATGACTAGACATGGAACAATAACCTGTGGTAAGGAGATAAATCAGGCAAAGTTAAACAGGTATTTAAGAAGAGAGTAAAAATGGTTTAAATGGCTAGCTTTACGTTTCAGTGATATACCCAAAAAAGAAGCCCTTTAAGACCTGGATCTTGCTTCTGTTATTTTTCACTATCATCAGGAATTAATCCCTGATAAGAAGAGGATAGTTTGTAAGTTTATACAGCATATGAGAGCAACCTCCAACGCTCCCGTGGCTCCAAACATCAACTCTTAATGCTAGGAATGATAGTGAAAATGGAGCATCAAAATGATGAGAAAACACTGGGGTTTGAGGTGAAACCCAGTCAGTGAGGCTGCACAGATATCAAACAAAAAAACCAAACTGAGTGACTCCCCAGTAGAGAGAAATTGAAACAATTGTCTACAGAAACACTTGAGTTCTGGAAAGGTTATGTTGGTTGTGCCCCCTTCAGGCCCAGCTTTGGAGACATAGAAACAGAGTGAGTCAGAAGGGGCCTCCTGGGCCATCTAATCTGACCCCCGGCTCCAGCTGGCTCCGCTCACGACATGCCCACCATGGGCATGTCCAGCCTATCTTTGAACATCCTCACCGATGGGGCCTCAACCACCTCTCGTGGAAGCCCATTCCACACCCTCAGGGTCCTGTCAGGAAGTGCTTCCCGGCATCCAAATAGAACCTGGCACCATGTGGAACCTGGCACCATGCTTCCTGGCATCCAAATGGAACCTGGCACCATGGCAAACACATAGAAACATAGAAACAGAGCGAGTCAGAAGGGTCCTTCCGGGGCATCTAGTCTGACCCCCAGCTCCAGCTGGCTCCCCTCACAACATGTCCACCATGTGCATGTCTAGCCTATCCTTGAACACCCTCACCGATGGGGCCTCAACCACCTCCCGTGGAAGCCCATTCCATACCCTCAGGGTCCTGACTGTCAGGAAGTGCTTCCTGGCATCCAAATGGAACCTGGGTTCCCTGAGATTTGCTCCGTTGGAGTGCGTCCTGCCTTCCTCTGCAGGGGAGAACAGGTCTCTACCCACCTCCGTGTGACACCCCCTCACAAACCTGTATGTCGCCAACAGATCCCCTCTGAGTCTCCTCTTCTCCAGGCTGAAGAGACCCAGTTCCCTCAGTCTCGCCTCATACCCCATCCCCTGCAAACTGCCCACCAACCTTGTGGCCCTATGCTGCACTGACTCTAACCTGGCTATATCCTTTCTGTAATGAGGGGCCCAAAACTGAGCACAATACTCTAGTTGTGGGTGCACCAGATTTGTATAAAGTGGTAGTTATACCTACCACTTTATACAAAATGGCATTATCAGCAGCTAGGAGAGGCACTGAACTTCTTTTCCGTGAAAGGGGAGATCTCAATTGCACAGGTAAACCAGTCAATAAACAGGTGTAGATGTCTCACTCAGCTTGCTGACTAAAGATGCAGTCTTACCTATGCTTAACTGGATATAAGTGCCTTTGAACATTGAGGGATTTACTTTTTCCAAATAAACATGCATAGGGTGGGCTTTATGTTCAGATGCTTTTGCATATAGGGCAGAGTGTAAATATTTTTAAAAAATAAAATTCCCATGGCACCTCTCCAGGATCCATAAAATGATGGAAATTCCATGCCTAACTAAGAATTTGATGCAGGGCATAGGGCTGTTCGAATGGCTCTCTAGTGTCCAAATCAAATCACTAGAGCTTATTTCCAAATAAACAGTTCATAATCAGGCTTAGGTTTAGGCTTAGGCTTAGGCTTAAGCAGCTTGTGACAATTCTGGTAGGCAGTCAAATATCCAAAGATTCAAGTGCTTTCTCCCAGCCTTTATCTCCACAACAATGTTGTCTTTCCATATAGATACCAACTCTGAGCATCATTATGGGGAAGTGACAGAAGGAAACCAAGATAAATTGTTGTGATCCAACAACCCTGGCAATTCTTTGGCAGTTCAAATAGCCTCTAATCCATTGTTCTTCATCCATTCCTTCTCCATGTGTCCTAGTCCTTTGCTCCTGTGGCCGTATCAGAAGCCAGTTTATTTTCTCCTTATCGCTTGTTTACCATTATCCAGGCCACCCAGACTCAGATGGAATAAAGAGTCAATCATTGAAAACCAGGAAAGGGAGTCCAGATGTTTTGGACTTCAGTCCCCAGAAGGCCCTGTCATCATGGCCAAAGGTCAGGAATGCCAGAATTTGGTATCTAAAGCATCTGGAGATCTACTTCCTGCTCAGCCTTGGTGTAAATTATTAATATCTGTTATTTCAATGGATTAGCCCTTCTACTTCGAGACACATACACACACACACAGCTTTGAAAAAAATGGCAATGAATAATAATTATTCTTCTGTGCATAAGAAATTAAATATTGCTGTAACTTGGAAATGCAGTTGCATTGTATTCAACAGCTGTGGTCCTGAAGAGCAAATAGTGGCAAAACAACAGCCACTTTTGGCCTCCCTCAAGCCTGGAGTCAGATCTGGGAAACAACTGCACTTCACGTTTTAAAAAATATAGACTATCCCAGAACTCTAGGTGCATTTAATACCCGCTGCACCTAGGAGTGACCAATTCATTTAGTCTGCAGTCTCCCTCTCAAGACTGGATCTAAAATGTGAACCTCACAGCCACAATGTTTGAGTTAATCTTTGTACTTGTTTGTTTGTCCCTCAACTCCTGCTCTTTGCACCGAGTTGAGAGAGAGTTGCTGGTGCTTGGTCCTAAAAAGGGTTGCCTAGTGATGAATTATTCTCCAGATCACACAGAACCCTCACATGATTAGCAACCATGTGTGGAGAGGAGAGCGGGACCTCACCTGCCCTCACCATGATGTCTCTGCCATCCACGTGTTTGGAGGCATGTCCCTAGAGGCATTCCGAACCTGAGCAGGGCAGGCAGGTGAGAGGAAATGCTTCAGCCTTGACGATCCCCCTCCCCTTGTGGGGCAGGAGTGCTCGGTCTCCACATGTTTGGGCTGTCCAGGGGCAGAATGCTCAGAGGTCCACATCGGGGGGAGGGGGGGATGAGTCTGTGTGTACATTCTGCCCCCTTCTGCAGATATCCTCCTACAACCTGTGAGGAGACAGGGCTGGATCAGTGGGGGCAGCTTTCCTCACAGGATTGCAGGATTGTTAGTTGTGTGGGGGAGAATGGCTCAAAAGGGCTTACGAAGAGCTCGCTGCTCCTTTATGAAAGACCATGTGTTGAGGAAGATGTGTGAGCTTGCCTAACAGTGCACTGGGCACAGGTGCAAATACCCTTGCCTTCGCACATTTTGTCAATGGCCATCCTTGAAGGCCATTGCACTGCACTGCTCGTTTCCAAAAACTCTGTGGTGTTCCGTGGTAGAATCATACCACCTGTTCTTGAATGCTTGTGGTACCTTCGAATCCTGGGGAAGAGCAGGTTGCTTACCTGTAACTGATGTTCTTCGAGTGGCCATCTGTGCATCACACATATGGGTGTTGTGCCTGCACAGTGCCTAGGCTGGAAGATTAGAAAGCTAATGGTTTTGGCGGGAAAAATGCTCCGCTCCCCTCCCCCCTGCAGTATAAATAAAGCGGAGCATCCGCCATTTTACTCAGTCATGAAGACCGACGTTTGCCCCCTAACGTTCAAAAAACAGCATCACAACAAGAAAAAAATCGGTACCATAGGAATAACATGGAACTGACAGAAAAAACAGTCCACTCACTGACACCATGCAGGGCCAGCGGGTGGGTTGTGTGAATGCACAGATGGCCACTCGAAGAACATCAGTTACAGTTAAGCAACCTGCTCTTCTTTGTCATGGCCTCTGTGCATCACACATATGGGTGATTAGCAAGCTTACCAGACTTGGAGGGAAGGTGTCATCAGTGAAGAATGGCAGAGAGCACAGCTCTACCAAAGGAACAATCCCTTCTGGCGCGTACATCAAGCCGATAATGCTTGGCGAAAGTACATGGAGCAGCCCAAGTTGCAGCCTTGCAAATATCCTGAATTGGAACCCCCACTGCCAAGGCTAACGAAGTTGCTACTGCTCGCGTAGAATGCCCCCTCGGAAGTGAGGGCAAATCAAGCTTTGCCAATTGATATGCTAGGACTATGGTCTGCACAATCCATTTGGACTGTCGCTGAGATGAGACTGGAGAGCCCTTGTCATGAGCAGCATACTTGACAAAAGGTCTATTGGAATTCCTGAACGCTTCTGTGCGAGACCTGTAAAAGGCTAGACAGCGCCTAACATCCAGCGTATGGAGAGAGTGCTCAATCGGAGTCGACGGAGATGGAAAAAACGGGAGGACGATGTCGTGGTTCAAATGAAACGCTGTAGCCACTTTGGGAAGAAACTCGGAGTCCATTCGGAGGACGACCTTTTCCTTGTGAAAGTTCAAGAATGGTGGGTCTATGCGTAGAGCACACAGCTCACTGGCTCTTCTGGCTGAAGTAACTGCAACAAGGAAGGCAGTTTTCCATGAAACTAGGCGTAAATCTAGTGTTGCCAAAGGTTCAAATGGAGGTTTTGTAAGGGCCTGAAGTACAACAGAAAGACTCCACGTCAGCATAACAGGTTGAACCGACTGGTGCAAATTTTGTAGCCCTTTAAGGAAACGGCGAATCAGGGGTTGAGAAAAAACAGATGACCCCTGGATGCTGCCACGAGAATGCGAGATAGCAGCCGTATAGACCTTTATAGATGAAGGCTTGAGTCCTGAGCGATGAAGGTCGAATAGAAATCGTAAAATATTCTTGATCAAAGCCGACTCCGGAGAGAAGGAACAGGCATTGGCAATGGAAGAGAACCTTCTCCACTTTGCTGAATGCAATTTGCATGTGGAAGGTCGTGGTGCAGATTCGAGAATTGCCTGGCTATCCGAAGATAACACTGTCGGTCCCGAAGTGGACCTTGACGGTTCCGAGAGAGGAGTTGGTTGCGTCGATCGGGGCGGCAACGGAGCCGACAGAAAATTCAGATCTATCGGAAGTACCACACTGTGAGTTTCAGAGAGAGTAGGTCCAGGTGTCGGACTGTCCCGTTGTGTTAACAGATGAGGAACAAGTGGAAGTCATCGAAAAACTCCTCTGGACTGAGTGAGGAGAGTGGTGAACCAGGGTTGCCTTGGCCACCATGGGGTTATCAGGATTCCTGTGGCGTTGTCGTGCACAATCTTTGACACTACCTTCATGAGGAGTGGGATTGGAGGGAACGTGTAGAACAGGCAGTTCCAGTCGATCATTAGGGCATCTCCCCTCGAGTTCAACCCCAGCCCCGCTCTGGAGCAGAACAGTCCGCACACCCTGTTCGACTGGGTTGCGAACAAGTCTATATCTGGTTGTACCCATAACTGGAACAGCTGGTTGCAAACCACTCGATCCATCTCCCATTAGTGGGTAGTTGACATCTGTCAGCTCAGTGCGTTGACTGCTACGTTGTTGGTTCCTGCAAGGTGAACCGCCAGCATCATGATGCCCCGAGGAATGCACCAGTCCCAGATTTGCATTGACAAACAGGCCAGGAGAGGTGACCTTGTCCCGCTCTGTTTGTTGACATAGAAAACCGCAGCTATGCTGTTGGACACAATCTGTACAACTTGGCGGTGTAAGACAGTTTCGAAAGATTTGAGAGCGTTGAAAATTGCTAGAAGCTTGAGGAAGTTGATATGCCTCGCCGCTTCTCGTCGGGTCCATGCCCCTTGGACCCAAAGTCCTGCACATATCGTACCCCATCCAATGAGAGACACATCGGTGTACTGTCACTGTCGGTTGGGGTGGGTGGAACAGAACGCCTACAGATAGGTTGCGTGAAATAGTCCACCATGTCAGGGTGTGAAGGATCGAAGATGGAATCCGCAGAAGCTTGGTTTGTAGATCCCGCTGCGGACGGAACGAGTCGTTGAAAAATAACTGGAGTGGGCGGAGCCTGAGCCTTGTGTGTGGCACAATGGCCACTGAGACTGCCATGTGTCCAAACAATCTTTGTATAGTGATGGCTTGAACTTTCCTTTGTCGTCGAATCCAATGGATGTGCGTACACAGGGTGGCCCTGCAGGATGGAGGAAGGAATGCTCTTTGCAGGGTGGAGTCGATACGTGCTCCGATGAAATCGATGACCTGCATGGGAACAAGTGACAATTTCTTAAGGTTAATACAGAGTCCGAGGTCATCAAGCAAAGCACAAGTCATGGGAACAGCCGCTAAAAGGTCATCTTTAGTCTGTGACACAATTAGCCAATCATCTAAATAGGGGTAGACCTGTATACCCCGGAGCCGCAGGTGGGCGCAAACTGGGGCCATGCACTTTGTAAAGACTCTCGGTGCCATAGCCAGTCTGAATGGTAGAACATTGAATTCAAAAATGTCAAATCCGACAGCAAAACGAAGGAAGCGTCTATGGGAAGGATGGATAGAAATATGAAAATATGCATCCTTCAAGTCCAATGAGGCAAACCAATCCCCTTCTCTCAGCAACGGAAGAATATTCTGCAAAGTGGCCATCCAGAACTTCCTCAGTTTGATATATCTATTGACTCCTCTTAGATCCAGGATAAGTCGAAGACCACCGTCCCGTATGGGGACTGTAAAATATCTAGAATAGAATCCGTGTAGCCCATCAGTGCGAGAGAGTTGTCGAATCGCTCCCTTATGAAGAAGGTGAAGGACTTCATCGCACAGAACCAAAGATGGCAGTGTAAATCGGATAGGGCTCGACAGTGGAACGATGTCGAATTCTATTCTATATCCAACCTGAATGATGGACAGCACCCACCTATCAGATGTAATGGCCTCCCAAATGGGAAGTCGGCTTTGGAGCTGACTCCCAAAGGGGAGAGGGGAAGGTGGGAGTTGGAGAGATGAATTGGTTTGCCGGGACCATCAAGGGGACATTTCTTGGTGTCAAACCTCTTGCGGCCCTGGGAGAAGCACTGTGGAGGCTATTGCCTCCTATGTTGCTGGTGCTGGTGGAACTGTTGGCGAGGCTGATATTGCTGGTGCCCGTAGGGTCTGGACCATGGCCACTTACGTCTCACTTGTGGGAGTTCCACTCGACGCGCCGTCATACGGGACTCATGGATGGCTTTGAGTTTCCTATCGGTCTTCACGTGGAAGAGGCTGGAGCCATCGAATGGCATTTCTTCTATTCTCCTCTTCATTTCTTCAGGGAAATTGCAGTTCCTGAGCCACGCGTGTCGTCATAGCATCGACCATGGCCCGAGAATCAGTGTCTACGTGATGTCTCGCAGTAGACAACTGTTGAATGGTCACCTGCTTCGCTTAGTTCAAGAAGACCTTGGCTAGGTCTGCCTGCTGGTCCGGGAGGGAGGAGACTATGTTTTTCAGCTTCTGCATAATGAAGTACTGGTAACGTGCCAGTGTAGCCTCATAATTTGAAATACGCAACCTGAGTCCTGCAGCCGCATAGACCCGGCGCGCAATCATGTCGACCTTCCTCCCTTCCTTATCTCGGGGTATTGTATGTCCTCGAGCCTCCCTGCCCTGGGACACCACCAAATTAGGCTTCGGGAGCGCAGCAGGAAAGGGAGGTCGTCTTCTCGGACCTGGTACATAGATTCGTACTGGCGAGACGTCGCCTGCGGCTGAGCCGGTTGGTCCCAGGGCTGAACCACTGCCTGGCGAAGCATGGTAATGAACGGTAAGGCAATGGTGGCAGATTGCTCCCCTCGGACGATGTCGTAAAACCGGTCTGTGCTGGGCCCGGGGCAGTGGTAGGCCTCTATCTCCAGCAACCAGACTAGGCGAGAAACCAGCTCCGAAAAAGAAACATGGGGCTCATCCAGCGATCCCAGGTCTTGGGAAGTAATAGCCACGTCTTGATGGTAGCGGTAATGCCCACTGGACGAAGAGCTCTCAGGAGATGGTGGACGTCTGCGTTCCGTACGGCCAGAAGTGGACGGTGCCTCTCTCGGGATCGACGGCGAGCGACGGTCCAGAGGAAAAAAGGCATATGGATGGAGTCCACTCCAGGCAGGATAGCCACCATAGCCGTGCATAGCCCAGTCATCTGCATGGTGCTCCGACGAACGGCTCCTACGCCTAGGAGGAGAGTCTGGTCTCTCAGTTGGCCCAACAGCAGGCATTGGTGTCGGGGAGCATTGCCTTGGTGGGAAATCTCTAATTTCTCCATCAGAGATGGACTCCCTAAGCGGTGGCTCCTGTGGAGGAGACACGCTCTCAGGCCGAAGAACAGGCCTGGGGGATCCTGGCAGCATCACCTGCATAGCAGACTGCAGGGCCGGTCCCGAGGGAGTTGGTACCATGGCAGCTGTTGGTACCGAGAACCCCGACAAACCCGAGCCTCAGTGTTTGGGGCAATTGGGTTTCTTGCCCTTGTGGGCTGCCTTAACCGCCTTTTCCTTCCTCGGCTTCTTATGGCCGGAGGGCCTTTCTGGCTCTGAATGCTTATGCTTCTCCTTTTGTTTGGTTGGAGGAGAAGGTAGCTGTTGCGCTTCCGTTGGAGCAGCGCCTTTATCTGAAGGGAGCTGCGGCGGCTTGGCCGAAGTTGAGGCGGGGCGCTTAGGGGGTGCGGCCAGGGTAGAGGTGTTGCGCTGAGGCGGCGCAGCCGAGGAGGAGGTAGGCCTTGAGACCAGCTGGTCAGATTGAAGCAAGGCCTGGTCCCAAAGTAACTTGCGGAGACGATTCTCCCTATTCTTCCTGGCCTGTTTGGTAAAGGCCAGGCAATGCCTGTACTTATCGGTCCTATGCCCCTCGCCGAGGCAGAGGAGGCATAAGTTGTGCGGGTCCGCGGGAGACATTTTGGAGCCGCACTCAATACACTTGCGGAATGCCGCCAGCTGTGCCATCGCGAAAGGGAAAAAAGAGATAACAGTACAGAGGGTAAGTAATATTTTTGGTTTTTGGTTTTTGGTTTTTTTTTATAGAAAAAAGAATGAACAGAGGAACTACAACAAGGGAAGGAAAAACTGGGTTATATAACGAGGAAAAGGTAAGTTGAGTAAGATAAACGTAAAGGAGCACATGGCGAGATCTAAGCGAGAGACAAACAGGCACGAGGCACAGCCAACGGTGGTCTCAGAGACTGAGTAAAATGGTGGACGCTCCGCTCTATTTGTACTGCAGGGGGGAGGGGAGCAGAGCGTTTTTCCCACCAAAAACTGTTAGCTTTCTAATCTTTTGGCCTAGGCACTGCGCAGGCACAGCACCCATATGTGTGATGCACAGAGGCCACGTCGAAGAACCTACATTTGCTCTCCTACAGGATGGATTCTTAAAGTCACAGTGCCAGATAGTCACGTGTTAAAATGGGCATGCTCCATGGAGGTGTATTTTACCAAAAGTCTATAAAGAGCACAAACTGTTTTTCTTTAATTTTTGCTCTTTGACTATCACAGAGGCCACAGCTAACATATGTGCACCTGCTCTGGAGGACAGTCCAATCAAGTATAATAAAAGAAGTGATGTTTGATCGGCCTGTCAGTTGTATACAGAAGACCACGTGGATGTGGCATGGGTGCTCTATCTATACCACCTCTGTGAAGGGGCAGGCAGCTGTAAACCTGCATGCAACGGGTTACAGTGACTACCAGTTGCAAAAAATGTACAGGCAGGAAGTGTGTGTATTTATGAACGTAATTATTGATTGTAATCTTCCCAATAACTAAAGTTCAATGGGTGGGTTACAAAAAAAAAAAGGAAAAATATAAGATACCATGCCAATAGTTAAAAGCCTGCAATTCAAAGGAATTATAGCTATTAGGCCCTGACTGGATCGGAAACTGCAATTATTTTCCAAGATGGACCTTGTAAAAAGTACATCTGGTCATTGCCTGAAGCCGGGGGTTGGGGGCGTGGATTGGTGTGGAATGCAGGTCTTGGGCTGATTTGGGAGGTGCATGAGAATTGTCTTAATAAGATTTTCTTCCTTAAATTGTTGCCCATCACAGACATTCAGAATGGGAGTTTTCTAAGGGAGGGAGGAAGTTTCAATGTTCTGCATTCATTATGGGCACACAGAGTTGGATTTTCTTAAATACCTCCATTATGTAGAAATCTGAGATATTTCAGAATGGATCTGAAAATATATGTATTCCCGAAGCTGGAAGTGATCCCAGTTATGCCTGCAGCACAGTAAAAAGTGTTTGCCTCCGGACAGTATGAAATAGTGAACCATTCCAATGATTACAATAGTCACCTATTTTTTAATGACTAAGCGTATCTAACATTAGCTGTCTTTGCCAGGAAAGTGGGGGCTGGCAGGAGGGGGGGAATAGACTGAGAGTGCTGGCCTAGAAAAGTTAAACTTATTCTTTATATTACTACCAGAAAACTTCACCAAAACTTATTCCAAGTAATAAAATGCCCCCAATCTGTGAGAGCATCTTCAGAAATAACTTAATGGCAACTCATTTGCCTTTAGCATGTTTTAACCAGCTGATTTGCACACCCAATCCAAGTGTGCAATGTGGGGTAAATAATTTTTCCTCCCTTACAATTACAATTAATCTTAAGGAGTAGGAACCGGCATTCCCCCAAAAGGTGCCTTCCAGATGTTTTGAATTAAACATCTGCCCCAGCCACCATGGGCAGACAGGTGGCAAACTGAAGCTCAGACACATTGAGCCTGGTGGTCCCCTTGAAGCCAGTGGGACTACTCCTGGGTGCTCCAAATTCAGGAGTTTGGGATTTTAGTGGATTCCTATGGAACTGGCTTCTACAAAGGTGAGTATATTTGCAAGGAGGGAAATCTTATTCTACATGATAAATGCCTTGATTCTGTCCTGTGTGGTCACTGTCTTGGAGCATGACCCTCTACATCTCTACTCAGAAATAAGTCCCACTAAGTTCAGTGAGACTTAGTCCTAGAGAGGTATCCATAGGATTGCAACCTTAGAATATAGATCGTCTTGGACTATCTCACCATACATGACTTGGGAGTACTTGGCTGTGATTCAAGTATAAATAGTAATGAACCACAAGCAGTGATTTGAGATATTCTTGCCTTTTAAAAAAAATGCAAAGGCACTTGAATGCATGCAACTTTTTCTGATGCAACATGGATAGGATCATCAGGTATATGTGCAACCAACCAAAGTGGCACACTCCATTCTACTGATTTCAGGCCACAGCCTTTTGAGGTACAGTTTGGGCAACACACAAGGAGACATTCCCTGTGGCAGGGCACCATATCAAGGTCTTCTCCTCACCGTGTGTGTTCTGCTGCTCACTGAATTTTTTAAAAAATTTCTTTCATTCTCTAGTTGCTTAAGTAATAATACATCATTAGCTTTGACGCATAGTAGCTTTCTATTTTGATAATACTTTTACATTGCAATCCTACACATGTCTACTCAGGAGCAGGTCCCATTAATTTCAATAGGGTTTACTCTCAGGTAAGTAATTCTTGGATTAAAGCTTTAAGCTTTCTGAGTTTTAAGTTTCAATGCCATCTATCATGACCAAATAGAGGCAATATATTTTTTTTAAAATTCCCCCTGACCTAACTGTTCACATTCATCCACCTCCTCCATATGTATCTATATAGACTTAGAACTCAGGATAGCATTCAGGATGAAGTGGACTGTCGGCCATGAAATTTTCATTTTTAACAGGTCACAAGAAAATTTGCTGGTTTTGCTGCAGTAGAGTGATATGGCTGACCCTCTGGGGATGGGATGTTTCTAACAGAAACCTGACCATATCAGTGCTGTTTTGGTGGGGGAACACAGAATATAATTTTTAGTATAAGAAAATAAAATAAATAACTGTCTTCCACAAAATGACTTGGACCAAGGCTACAGTCTCATGCACACATGCTTGGGAGTAAGCACCATTGTGTCTGAATAAATACACTTTGGATTGTGTAGTTAAAGGACCTTAACTTTGGCTGGAGCCTGCCTGCAGTGTGTCTAGCTTTGTTTTCCTGTTAAATAAAATCTCAAGCAATCTGAGCCTGTAATATACTTGACAGTCTGGCATCCAGTTTCCTTACTGTGTCTATGCACAGCCCCAGTTTTATCACTGGAACCATTTACCACCTTCCATATGCAGCTGCTGTGCTCCACCAGCCAATGCTTGGTGCCTTCTGTACATTGCCCTCTCTTAGGGGGCGGTCCTGTGCATGTTTTCTCAGAAGCAAGACTCAGTTCTCAGTAAATGTGATGAGAACTGCAACCTTAATTACTGATATCAGTGTTACCTTGCCATCAAGAAAAGGTGCAAAACCATAGCAATCCATTGTGGAGGCCCAAGCTTCCAAGGAAATACAAATACACATATTCAAAAGATGTATTGCGGCTGGACTGATAACAACTCAGATACACTAAGAGACAGATTTCTTTATTTTTCTGGTAAGAGAGGACATGAATGAAAGTCAGATGCTAATGCTTGTTCCAAAGTAGGTCTCTTTGTGAGACAGAAGTTCCCTCTACAATATTTCCAACCTGTTATGCATATGGCTGACCCCACGTGCCCTGAGGACATTCCGCTTGGGATCCTGTCCAAAGCACAGTGACAAGGAAGTGGGTTCCATGGAAGTCCACAGCTCTTGGGAGTAAAACGGCCTTGGATCTGGCCTGCTCCCACAGAACTGCATACAGAATAAACAGTCTTGAAAGAGAGTTTCTTACATATTAATTCTAAACATTCACATCCCATGTTTGTGCTGTACTGACAGAGCAGTGAATAAACCTGATAAGCTACTTATTGGTGCATCCTAGTATTGGACTGTTAATAACTGTCCAGAAAAATTGTTGAAATGAAGAGGACCATATTGCTATGGTTGTTGTTTTCTTAGGTATAATTGACTTTTTCTGTCCTATGAAATGCTTTTCATTTGGATCTTTTGCTGGCTTTTCCTAAAATACGAAACTTTATGTAGCAGTGACCTGACCAGGAGTGCCGTTTAAAGAGGAGGGGCTTTATTTTTTCTACTGTGCCTGAAGCCACATTTTGTTACTTCTCAGGAGCTCCTCTACTGGGGACCAAATCAAATGTAATTTAAAATCCATTTCAATCAGATACAACTTTCCCTTCTCCCCCTATTTTTATTCCAGAGAAAGTACAGACATCTCAATCCAGTTCAGAAAAACTTTCCTACCCTCCTAATTCAAACCAGCACCCTGAATCTACAATACAGTAACAAACAAAAAACTCCACAAAGATATAGCTGTTGACAGAATTAAAGAAATGTTTGTTTTGGCCTGGCTCTACACATGGTGTGCTATGTTACAAATAATTTAATGGACCTGCAAACTGGGCACGAGTGCGAAAAGCTTTGCTTCTTTGTGAAAACACTCTAGCATGCTTTTAGTTAATGGGCTGTATCCAAATTGCCTATAGTAGAACTCTACTATCTGGATGTTTCTGTACGTAGGAGAGCAGAGAGATTATTTGCAATTCTTCCATTCCTCCTGCAGCCCCAAATGCACCTGGAGGCTGATGCTGGGGGCTGAACTGGGCAGAACAGATGAGCAAGAGCAGGTCACATCCCTTGCTCCAGAAAGATCTGTTGGTTGACCAGAGTCTCTTCTACACGTGTAAGGGAACTTTTCCATTCATGGAATTCTAGATCCAAGCCAGTGCTGAGTAACCATGACAAGCATGTATATATTCTTAAGTCCTCTTCTAAAAAATAACAGCATCAATCGTGAATCAATAGAAACAAGCTGAGAAATCTGGCCCTCCCTGAAATGGCACCCCGGATCTCGAGCCTCCGAATGGTTCGGCTTTTTTGTGTGACTGTCTGGTTAGAAGGATGTCCGCTCTTCTTTCACAGCACCAATTCTATCGTTCACTTCCAGATCACAGAAGCATATCAAATATTTGTTTAAGTTCATTCCTTCAGTCATAGTTTGGCTTTGGTGAAGTGGTATTTTCACGTCAAATCAATATAATGATCATCTGTGGTGTTGTTATTGTTGCTAACGCTGGAAAATTAGATTCTCATTGCTTTTATGAGATTTTCAAAAGTTGCACAGACCTTTATTGTGCTGAAGTGGAAAAAGAACTAAGTATCTAAGCTTGATTGTAATGGTAGTTTTTGTACTATGTCATTGGCATATGTTAAATTGAGGCTAGGTATTATTTATAAAAATTACTTCTGTGTCACTTTTAGCCCCCAAAGCCTGTCCCCAACTTCCATGTGACTTATAATTAAAAAACATTTGAAATATCACAAACAGCAACATTAAGAACAGGAAGAAAACTATCTTTAAAAAAGAGCGGAGCCTATTCATTTTAAATGGCTTAAAAGCCACAAGGAACAAACAAGTTTTAGCAGCCCAGCTAAAAGAAAATATGTAAGCAACACATATTTTTAAAGTTGTGAATAAGCAGACTTGGCTGATAGTTAAATCCTGTTTGTTAGATTTGTTTTAAACCCTGGAAAAAAATTCTGCTTTCATATATTCTTTGCTAAGATATTTGAGTCCAGCTGAGTTTCTCTCATTCTCCATGACACACAGGTTATGTAGAGTAGCAAGTCAAGGAAAAAGAGATGCAAAGCTCAAAATCTGGAGATGGATTGGAACCCATTTGTCTGTGGGCCTAGTCCACTGGACTACTATGGGCTATACTAGAGTATTAACCAAGGCAGTCCACTAGCCACAGACAACCTTTATCTAATAAAAGTAGTACTAATCTTGACATCCTGAAAGGCTAGCAGTATATGCATCAAGCTGCACAGTAATTCACCTTTATGTTTTATTTAACCTAAGTGCCTCTCCCCTGAGCAAAATGGGATCTCCAGAAGTGCAGGCCAATTTGTATTAAACTCTCACCTTGCCTTCATCAGGTCCTAAAGGGGTTTCCAGAGTGCTTACAAGCTGATATCTGTCTCCACCTCAACCAAAGTTTACTTCAAAACTGCAAAGCTTTCCGGGGGGCCAGTAAAGGTTGTCTTCGGGCTTTGGCTATGAAGTTTAAGACAACACACGCACCTCCAGGAGACACCCTCGTCCATTCTGGTGATGTTCTGACTGCACTTTACTTCCTCTCACGAGGTTCCATTGAAATCCTCAAGAACGACATGGTGGTAGCAATTCTTGGTAAGCATTCCAATGCTGGTTAAATCTGGAAAATGATGGTTTCTCATTTAACTGCAATTCCTTTTTTAGACAGGATCCAACACTGTATGTCAGAAGGAACAAAAAGACAGATGGTACTGCTGTGTTTAAACAGATTTTTTTTTGGGGGGGGGGTCAGGTTAATGTAAATGTAAATTGCAAAAGTTTTAGAATTTTTGAAGTTAAGTAAGATAAGCTGCATTGCTTCATCGGGACATACTCCCGGGACACACATATAAGTGTGTATAGCTTTTCAGCCTGATGGAGAAGTCCTAAATCATATTATGTGACTGATAAGCTGGTGGAACTATTGTTGTATCCATCACATGCTAAACCACTGATAGGGGAAAAAAAACCCACGTAATTGCAAATACTAAAATGGCATAAAATTGAAAGATTCCCCCCCCCCCAGCACCCCCAGTGCTCACTAATTGGGGACTGTGGCAGAATGTCACCCAGAAGCAGGGCTTTTTTTGTCATAGAACGCACCAGAACAGTGTTCTGGCACCTTTTTTTCAATGGATTTGTAGCAGATCCGCAGCAAACATCATTAACATAGTGCCTGCAGGCTGCTATTGTGTCTGCTATCTGATAGTGAGAGATAGCTGCTCGCTGGCCGCTGGGCTTGAGATTGGTATGTGTGCTTACTGCTGGCAGGGACATGAGTTCCGGCACCCTTTTTTATTACAAAAAAAGCACTGCCCAGAAGTATCCACATGGTGGGACTCCATGAACTCACAAGCAGAGGGATATGCCGCCAGCACGCACAATCACAAGACACACCCCCTGCAGATTTGGTGGAGAACACCGCAGCACCTGCACAAAGATGGCACTGCAGCACCTGCAGTCCAACAAGTCCAGTAAGTAGCCCAAGCAAAAACGATCCTACCTCTGCAAGTCTGCAGACATCCTCCACAGGCAGGGCTTGAAAGCCCCTTCTGCTCCTCACAACCACCATTTCCTGAGCTCAACACACACAAGGGCAGGAATAGGCCAGGAGCAACAATAGTAATAGTAATAGTAGTAGTAGTAGAAGAAGAAGAAGAAGACATCTTTCTTTCTTTCTTTAATAGAAAAATGCACCAGCAAAGCCTATTATTATCTTCATCTACAGACAGAAAGCCAGGTTCTTTCCCTGTCATTTGTGACTAACTAACAAGAAGACACAGTGATTCATTTGTATCACTCAAAGCAAACTGGCAATATGATTGCATCATATCTTGCCTATGAACTAGCACCATGGCAAACACATAGAAACGTAGAAAGAGAGCGAGTCAGAAGGGTCCTCCCTGACCATCTAGTCTGACCCCCAGCTCCAGCTGGCTCCCCTCACAACATGCCCACCATGTCCATGTCCAGCCTATCTTTGAACACCCTCCCCAATGGGGCCTCAACCACCTCCCGTGGAAGCCCATTCCACACCCTCAGGGTCCTGACTGTCAGGAAGTGCTTCCTGGCATCTAAATTGAACCTTGGTTCCCTGAGATTTGCTCCGTTGGAGTGCGTCCTGCCTTCCTCTGCAGGGGAGAACAGGTCTCTACCCACCTCCGTGTGAC
Organism: Varanus komodoensis; assembly: GCF_004798865.1. NCBI lineage: Eukaryota > Metazoa > Chordata > Lepidosauria > Squamata > Varanidae > Varanus > Varanus komodoensis. Next base: position 32,533,483 of record NW_025336598.1, read on the forward strand.
ATCCCCTCACAAACCTGTATGTTGCCAACAGATCCCCTCTGAGTCTCCTCTTCTCCAGGCTGAAGAGACCCAGTTCCCTCAGTCTCGCCTCATACCCCATCCCCTGCAAACCGGCCACCAACCTTGTGGCCCTATGCTGCACTGACTCTAACCTGGCTATATCCTTTCTGTAAGGAGGGGCCCAAAACTGAGCACAGTATTCCAGTTGCGGGTGCACCAGAGTCGCATAGAGTGGTAATAATACCTCTCTTGATCTAGAAGCCACACTTCTGGCTATGCAACCAAGGGTGGCGTTTGCCCTCTTGACCACCGCATCACACCGCTGACTCATGTTTAGCCTGCAGTCAACCAGCTCCCTGAGATCCCTTTCACAAGTGCTGCTCTCCAGCCACTTGTCCCCTAACCTGTACTTATGACAGCTGACATATCAGTGTGGAAAGTGCATCCTTAACTGGTATGATACCTGTCCACAACAGAGAGGTTGCGAGGCTGCATAGATGACTAATGGCAGTTTTCTGTTGCACCACAAGATACGCCCTCAACTTCAGTGTTCGTATAGCAGTGCTATATCAAACGTCTACAGGAATCTCTACAGATGAGTACCAGGCACCCAGCAGAACACACAAAGGTCAATTGATGTGGCAGGAAATGATGCAAGGGAACCAGTTGCCTTCCCAGGCCTGTTTCCGGTCAAATGTGAGGAATATAAGTCTTTCGCTTCAGGATCTCTTCCATTCCAGATGTTGTTTTCTGAAAATAAAAGAAAAAAGGTTTGATGTTGCCAGGTGTTGGTTTGGTAAAGAGTGGTAGGCAGGGTTCCCTCACCCACACTCTGGTTTGATTTTTGGCTAGTCTCAGCTGGGGGCAGATTCTCCAGTCTGAATGATCCAATCTAGGAAAGACTGCAGCATGTAATTTAGTTTCCTGAGCGCCAGTGTGGTGCAGTGGTTAAGAGCACAGGACTGGGACTCCAGCAACCTGGGTTCCAGCCCCCACTCAGCCATGGAACCAACTGGGTGGCTTTGGGCCAGTCACACTCTTTGCCTAACCTATCCTACAGGGTTGTTTTTGTGGGGATAAGATTGAGAAAGGAGGAGGCAAAGGATGTGAATTGCTTTGAGGGTTTTTTTTAAAAAATAAAGTGGAATAAGTCTAATAATAAATTTGGGTTGCACATCTTTCAATAGATCAGAATGCATGGTTTCCAGGAAGACTTAGCTAAAATTGTTTATTAAGTGGCAGCTGGTTCTAAACATTTTTGAGAACTATGCTGTGCTTTTTATTTTAGTGGGAAGAAGGGCATGTACAAATGTCATGTAATTTCTCTGTCTTTTTTTTAAAATTATTGCTGCAGGCAAAAATGATATTTTTGGAGAGATGGTACATCTTTATGCAAAACCTGGGAAGTCAAATGCAGATGTGAGAGCTTTAACCTATTGTGACTTGCATAAGATCCAACGAGAAGACTTATTAGAAGTTTTGGATATGTACCCTGAATTTTCTGACCTGTTCCTCACAAATCTAGAACTCACCTTCAATTTGAGACATGAAAACCCCAAAGTATGTGAATGTTTGAATTTTCTTTCATTAGTGAATAATATATTTTGAGATTGCGGAAATTAAGACAGCATGGGAACTAAATCTGTTCATCAGAAAAAAACAAATGATCTAGAATGGCAAACATTAGCAAAAAAAAGGGGGGGAGGGAATAATGCTGGTGATTTTCTACTTCTCCTTTGGATTAAATTTGTTCATCTCAGCAGGGCTTGAAAAATCTGGTGCTTTGTCATGGAAACATAACATTTTAAAAAATGGTAGTTGGGTAAAAGTATCCCGGCAGGAAAAAGTACAGCAATTATAACAATAAGATGGAAAATATAGAAAAATGTGGCTTTCAAAAATGTGGAATCAAAATCTTGATTCAGATTTTGAAAAGAATACTTACATTGTCTTGAAATTGGAATTCAGTCCCACTGTAGTTAATGGCAGAATGCCTCTTGATCATATGTTATTGTTGTTGTTGTTTTCATTTCTATAGTACCACAGCTGAAGCTCTCTGAGCAGTTCATGCAATCGGTTAAACAAATATAAAAATATTAGAAAATCTCAGAAAAACTTTTTAAATGTTTGACATGGTTAAAAACAACTAAAACAGATGATAAATCAGAGTGACTCTGCAAACTGTGGTGATCCCCCTTAACCCCCTGGGTGGTCAAGTAAGTCCATAAAAGCATCAGAAAAGTGGGCTATCTTAACCTACCTTCCTTCCTTCCTTCCTTCCTTCCTTCCTTCCTTCCTTCCTTCCTTCCTTCCATTTTTATGTCAACTCATAACCTGAAGGTTCTCTGGGCAGTTTACAATGCTAAAACAAGATAAATGCATATGTACAAAACAATAAAAATCAATAACCAAATAAAATAATAAATAAATAAATAATCACATCACAAAATATATCCACACATACCAATAAGCACAACCAGTAAATTAACCAAAATTAGATTAAAATAAATAATCCATAACAAAAACTTAAACATGAAATGAAATGAAATAATCAAAAACAAGACAAGCTGGCCACAGTGGGGAGGTTATTCCATAGATGGGGGTCACCACTGAGAAAGCCCTCCCCTAGTTGTCACTCTCCACACTTCCTTCAGAGTTGGCACTTGGAGGAAGGCTGCAGACATTGAGCACAGTGCTGCGGGACTCAAGGCAGACTCTAGATCAGGAACACACAGCAACCCCAAAAGGATCCATGTTGCTGTGGCAAAACCAGGCAGGACCTGAGTGGTCTTTTATATACCCTCCAGTTGGTCTTTATGATTGCACTGGTTCTAATCTGTGCAAGTACCTCCAGATCTGATGCTAAAGTGCTTGCAAGGTGAACCTACTCCACACCCCAGGAGCTGCATTGCTGTGCAGATTCTACTAGAAAACCCCAGTGACAGCTCCGTTATATACACAGGGATGCTGAAGAACCCTAAAACAGATTCAAATTGGGTTTCTTGGAATCCATTGTGCAATTCTGCACACTCGCAGACTAATTAATGTGCTAGTCCTCATGAGTTCATGTCCATTAGTGCTAACTTGTATTAACAAATGCAGATAAACGCACCTGTGCAAGTGCTCAATAAGAGTAAGTGCTAAAGGGCTACCAAAGTTATCCTGCTAAACATGTTTTCCTTATCACCTATAGTTTCTGTTTTGAAAACAATTAATTAAAAATACAAGGAAGTGTTCTCTTTCTTGTTTCCCCATTTGATCAACTTCTAGGCACACTCTCCAGGGCTTGCAATCCTTGGACTGATGGTCCATGAGGCACAGCAAGATGGCTGCCTCTGGTGGCAAGCACTGGATGCTAATAAACAGAAAATGGCTTTATTAGTGTTTTAACAATTATTTATTATTTCATTATTAAGTATTGTTTGGCCAGCAATACAGCACTGGGTTTTTCTGGATTAGGCACCAAAACAAACATATTTTGGGCTGGCTCTGTGCCAGTTCAATAGAATTCACTTTAGAGCCCCATTCACCTAGTAGCAAAAGAAAGGCTGGGAAAGGCTAGCAGCAGCATTAGCAGCAAGAGTGAGGGAACAAAAGAGGATTTCAAATATTACTTCCTCAGCTTGACCATAACTTACAAGCCAGCTGTCAAACTGTCTCCCTGGGATAAGGAATATCTTATTGCTTTGGAACTTCTTAGGCCAAGTTCCGTCACGTCAGACTGTACTGAATAAGTCATAGAAGAGTAGTGTTGGAAGGGGCCAGAAGGCCATCAGGTCCAACCCCCTGCTGTTTCAGGTCACCAGTTTACACCATCCCACTCAGAGGGCTGTCCAAATGCTTTTTGAACGTCTCCAGCAAGGGGGACCCACAACTTCCCCAGGTAATGGGTTCCATTGTTGCACTGCTCTGACAGCCAGCAATTCTTCCAGGTGCCTAGTCTAAATCTAGACTGGTTTCTCCAGACTTAGACTGCTGTCCTGTGCACCAGAGGTGAGGAAGCTCTTTCAGCCTGAGAACCAAATTCATCTTCAGAGTAGCTCTCGGTGGCTTCATCCCAGGGGTGGGGGTGGAGTAGGCCAAAGTCAAAGGAGGTAGGCAGGGCACAAGCGGAGGAGACCCAACATAAAAAGCATGCCAGCACACCATAACTTCAAGCTTTTACTGCCAGTAACTAGGCCTTTGGAAAGACATTTGAGCTGTTTGGAAGGAGGGAAATAGCTGCTCTTTTCAAAATGATTTAAAAGCCAAATTTAAACCCAAAATTTTAAAAACTGCAGTAGCTTACACAAATAAAGTCGCAAGGCCTTTTAAGCAGTTCAGTGCCCCAATATAATATAAAACTAATTAAATACTCTGTCATATAGGACTGTCTTAACCTAGTGCTGAATAGGTTTTGGGCGGTTAGTGGCAGATGGGCCTCAGTAAAGGGCTTGTTCCATAACTAAGGGGTTGCCACTGAGAAGGCCCTGCTCCTTGTGGCCACCAACTGAGCCTCCTTCACAGTTGGCAGTCAGAGACAAAAAGACTACCAAAACAGATTACTGAACCATGTTATCCCTGACCATACGTGAGAATAACTGGGCCACCGGCTGAAGCTGGTAGAAGGCACTCCATGCCACTGAGTCCACCTGGGCCTCAAGTGACAAAGAAATCTCCAAGATCACCCCCAAGTATGAACCTGCTCCTTCAGGAATGTGTGACCCCATCCAGAAGCCATTGAACTCACTCCATCTAGTCAGAAGAACCATCCACTAAGAGTATCTCAGTCTTGTCTGGACTAAGCTTCAGTTTTTAGCCCTATCCTGTCCCTTGTCACAGCCAGACACCTGTTTAGCTCATCCACAGCCTCACCTGCTGAAGATGAAAAGCAGAAACAGAGCTGCATGCCATCAACACCCTCCAAAACTCTGGATGACCCCACTTATTAGTTTGATCTAGATGTTAAATAGCATGGGAGACACGACTGACCCCTGTGGAACCCCACAATGGGGAGTCCAAGAGGCCATGCAATATCCCCCAAGCACCACTTTCTGAAGCCATTCATCCAAGTAGGAGTGGAACCACTACTAGGCAGTATCCCCTACTCCAAACTCAGCCAGCTTCCCTAGAAGGACACCGTGGTCAATGGTACTGAAAACTGCCAAGAGATCCAGGAGTACCAGCAGGGTCACACCTCCTCCAGACTAATGGTCTGGGCATTGCTAGTTGCCCAGAAGATGGAAAGCCACCAGGCATACCATTCTAATGAGAAGTTGGATATTTAAGTGTTTATTCACACAAAATGCTTCCTAACAAAACTAGCATATCAGGGAGAAAGCAACCATATACGCCTTTCTGTGAAATGCTACTTTCGCCCATGTAGACATTATTTTATGATTCGGAATTATAAAATATACAGAAGTAGACCATCTAGTAGTCCCATATTGTCCCCCTGATAGGCTGTGGCTCTCCAGTATTTTTGGCGGGAGTTTTTCCTGCCCTACCTGGGGATGCCTGGGATCAAACCTGTGAACAGGCGCTCTGCCCGGGAGCTACAAGGGCCGAGCAGAGAGACACTGGATGCAGTCTGAAACGGGACATCCCACTAACATATATCTCTTGTGGGGCTTCTGTAAGTCGGTGTTCTCTTTAATGCTATGGCCTACCTCTTGCCTGGGGTGGGGTGGGATCAGCACTTAATTTCCCATTATGCTGTTCCTTGTTTGTATGGACAAACTGGCAGAAAGAACTAACTTTAGAGCAAACACAGGATAGCAATTTAAAAAAGAAAATCTAGCTTCAGCTATGTAAATAATCACTCATTTCAGCCAAATCAAAGAAGGAAGAGCTCGAAAGCTAAAACAAAGGAATGTATAATTTGCCAGCATTATTGTTATGCAAGGCAACATTTATCACCATTATTGTGTAATTAAACATCATAGCTAATTATAATCAGCTACTACATTGCTGTCTGCAATAATACACATCAAATAAGGAGTTGTTTTCACATTTTTTCTTCACCAAGCTTTTTTGGAGAACACACTGCTCAAAGGAAAAATCATAAATCATTCTTCTGAGTGCGAGATAGGAAAGGCACTTTAATTAACAATCACACTCTCACATTAACTTTCTTCTTTCAGACTCATCTACTCTTCAGTACATACACATGTAATTAAAATTGTGAGTCTTATCCAGAAAAGGCTTGATTTTTCTTTCGCGTAAAAGAAAAAAAAATCTATGGGTTAGTGCCACCAACAAGGAGTGTGAGAGGAGCCATTTGCTGCTTTTCCCACTTTCCTGCTGTCTCTCCAACTCTGCTGCAAAATGCTGCTGATGAGTGCAAGCCAAGGGGAAATTAAGTTGTCTGCCCTCTTTCCAACATGGGATCCTTTCACTAGATCAAAAAGCTTCTGGATGGGAAGAGCCCTTCCTTTCATGCAGGGGAAGGCAGGACCCAACCCAAAGTAAACTCATGAATAAATGTGTAAAATAAAATACATCTAATTTTTAATCTATGGCTATCTCATTTATCAAGGCTGATCTTGCAATAAGACCACAAACAACCAATGAATCCGATGGTAACAACAGCAAACTCCGAAGAAGGAAATTGTCTTTTGAAAGTGAAATTGATAAAGGTAATTAACTCAGTTTGTAAAGGGATTGCATTATGTTCTTGAAATGATAAGCCTGTCCACAAAAGCCTCTGCACAGGACAAACACACAAAGAGAGGGGGTGCCCCAGCTGCACCCCTCTCTTTCACTGTGTTGCCTGGAACTCTATGAGGGCGACTGTCCGAAGAGGAGATGCTCTTGGAAATCTGTGTTCTGGCTGCCCAGACCAGGCAATTGTCCTCCATGAGCCGAGGACAGCGAACGCGACCAAGGAGGGGGACAGGACTGGAGTGCTCCCCCCTCACCTGCTCCCCCTCATCAGGTGCAGCATGCCTGAATAGGGCTGGACTCCTGTATGTCCAAGGCCTGTGTGGGTTCATGAATATGCTCTGGAGCCACATGTCCAGTGTGTGTGAAACAGACTACGTTCATATTACATGTATGCTGGTGTTGTTCAAACCTCTCAGTTCATGGTACAGTACACAGAAGAGAGTGACATGCTTTATCCAGAGGACACCAACATGGCACTTGTGGGTGCCATGGAACCTGCACTGGTGTCCATCAAGAGACTCACTCCAGGATGCCTGCAGGCACCTGAAAAAACAATTTTAAAAAGTTGTTCTGGTGGTTTAGTATATACACTTGCATTGGTTTGAAATTCATGCACTTGCATGGATTTCTATCAATCATGCACATGTTTCAACAGAAGTAGGCCAGTTGGCTTCATAAGTACCCATTTGAAGGTGCCCACCTGTTCAAACACCGAAAAATGTTATAAGGACATTAATTCACTGCATTACAGGAAGTGAATGTTTATCCTTCCAGTGTTGTGATATCAGTACTTGAGCTGTCAAATGGGTACAGAAAATCCATTTTCACTATTTCTTAATTTTCATGAAACATGTAAGTAATTTAGAAGTGCATGCACATTGGTGAATATTTAAGATTGTTCCAATACAAAATGTATCTATGTAATCTCCTCCCCTCAAAAAGGAGCTACGACTGGACTTCCAAAAGCATATGTTTAAAAGAAGCATTAGCTGCCTGATGCCGTCAGCAATTATTAGCATTATTAGTCTTATTATGCATTTATAGCCTGTCTTTTTTCCTCTCATGAGGAACGCAAGGTGGCTTATATAGTGATTAGCTGGATTAGAGCCCCTTATTAAAGAAAGAGATGCTTTAGTGTCCAACAGGCATGATCTAAACATTTTTTGCTGATCAAGAAAATGCCTAAGATCCACAGACCTAACAGGTCTGTCAAAGCAATGATTGATAATGGCATCACCCACAGCAAGTTCTCAAATTCTCAAATGTGCCATTTATCCAAAAGGGTGGGGACCCCTGCTGTATTGTGTGTGTGTGTGTGTGTGTGTGTGTGTGTGTGTGTGTGTGTGAGAGAGAGAGAGAGAGAGAGAGAGAGAGAGAGAGAATGAAAACATGCAGTGTTTGCTTCTTCTGCCCCAGTACTAAACACATTTAGCTGGACAGCACTCTGATGCAGAAAACGATAATGTATGTTTAAAATAAAATACCAAAATAAGCATGTATTACCATGTACATGCCTGGCTAGCCACCCCAACTCTGTGTGTGTGTGTGTGTGTGTGTGTGTGTGGATAAAGGAAGGAAGCGGCAGAGAGCAGATGTCTCCCCAGCAGCCCCCACATGCCTGTACTAGCCCAGATGTTGGACATATCTAGCACTGCTGCTCCATCCCCTCATTTGTGAGGAGCAAGTGCAGAGTTTCAGCGCTTGCTGCACCACTGGCAGTCATGTCCAAGTAACATCAGGAAGTTGAGCCAACAAGATCAAAAATCCACCTGCACATTTACTATCTTCAATAAATCCGGTGCTGATAAATGTTCTTCCACTGCAAGATACAAACAGAATTGAAATAGTCTCTCCACAATAATGGGGTATTGTATTTTTCCCCCTATAAGTTCTGTTCAAACTGCTTGGTAATATATATTTTCTGTGGGGTGGGGAAGGGAAAGGTCCAGTCCTGAGCTGCCATTTATGGGGGAAATCTAAGCAAGTTTGAAAAAAAACACACTAAAGATTTATTATTTAATGTTAAGTATTTACTCATTTAAACATGATTGTCCATCATTACTCATGAAATGTCCAACTGTGAGATCTCTGCTTCTGAGCAGACATGCATGGGATTGCACTGTTACAGAAAGTAGCAGTTCTCCCTATGCTATGGAGGAATCCTGTTTCTGAAGAGAGTTGTTTGAGATACTCCTGAACTCTTGATGCTGGATAGACCATGATTCCCAAATTAAAGAGCAATTTTCTTTGTTATACAAGGAAGCCCAGTATTTTATTGTTTAACAGAAAAACATTACCTTTCCATCAAAGGGGATATCTTTGAAGTGCAAAGCCACAGGTGATAACAAAGCTGTCAAGGAAATGCCCCAATTTAAGCAATTCTACACACACACACACACACACACAGAGAGGGGGGGGGGGGGGGAGAGAGAGA
>NW_025336598.1:32542661-32861997 GCF_004798865.1 Varanus komodoensis
AGAGAGAGAGAGAGAGAGAGAGAGAGAGAGAGAGAGAGAGAGAGAATCTGTTGACAGAGGTGACATATCAGCTTGACCTCCACATGTCACACAAGAAAACCTACTTTGGCACCTGGATGAGAAAGAGTAACCTCCTAGCACAGGTCTACTGTGGAATTTTTAGCAGCTGGTTCAGGGTGCCAAAACAAAAAATGTTTAGCGATTGTAGGCCTCAACATACAACACAAAGTGCAGAGTTGTGCAAATAAACACAGGAAGTTAACACTGTTTTAGATCCAGACTTCCATTTGTGGAAGGAATTGAGGCATAGTGGAAGCTCCCTGTTGGAGGAAGATGCTGGGTGTGTAGCACCTCCTGTGCAGTTCCAAAGGGCCCCCTGACCCACCCCAGAAGCACAGGCAAAGATCGGCCACATATACCGTGTTTCCCTGAAAATAAGACACTGTCTTATTTTATTTTATTTTATTTTGCTCAAAAAAACACATTAGGTCTTATTTTTTTAATGTACAAAATATACATTTAATGTACACCAGGGGTCTCAAACTCAACTGACCTGGGGGCTGCTGGAAGTAGAGTCTGGGTGAGGCTGGGCCGCATCAAGTATTCCACCCCTGCTCATCCCGCGTCGCTCCCGGAGGCCGGTGGCACTTTGAAGGCCACAGGGCCCCTCCCCTGTGCCCCCCCCCGTCCCGGCAAGTGGCCTGCGGGCCGTGAGTTTGAGACCTCTGATGTACACCCTTCTGCTCTGCACTTTTCTGCTGTGCACCCTTCTGCCTGCACTTTTCTGCTCTGCACCCTTCAGCTCTGCACTTGGCTGTGTACGCTTCTGCTCTGCACCCTTCTGCTGTGCACGCTTCTGCTCTGCACCCTTCTGCTTGCACTTTTCTGCTCTGCACCCTTCAGCTCTGCACTTGGCTGTGCATGCTTCTGCTCTGCACCCTTCTGCTGTGCACGCTTCTGTTCTGCACCCTTCTGCTCTGCACTCCAAATGCTGCCAAAAGCTGTATGCATTGATCCTCTCCAGCACCTGCTACCAGTACTGTCACAGGCAGCGGAGGAAGCAGAGCGGCAGGAGCCGATGCTTGCTCTATAGTGCCAGCTCCTGTGACTGGTGGAGTGCATTTGATATCACTCCGCCCTTCACAGGAGCCAGGACTATAGAGGAACTATCTTCTTAAGCCGCTCTGCACTGCGCTATGCCCTCTGTACCCCGCTGGCACTCTGCAAGCAAGCAAAAAAAGTAAGACCTATTACCAATAATTTTTGGTAATAGGTCTTACTTTCAGGGTAGGGCTTATATTATAGGACCTACCCCGAAATAAGACTAGGTCTTATTTTTGGGGTAGGTCCTATTTTCAGGGAAACCTGGTAGATATGAGCAAGGCCCACTCCCAATCTCATAAGCTTTGCTGTCTTCATATTGTTTTAAGACACTACTGTATAAACATCATCGTCATCATCATTTAAAGCATTTTTAAGTAATTGACTTCATCATATCAGGTTTCAGGGTACTATGCTAAAAGTAAAGAAACAGCAGATAGCAGTTTAAAACATTCTTAAATCTGCTCAGCTAAAACAACCGCATGTCATTCAAATGCTGGTTTGATTTCTGACAAATTTCTGCCTGGTACTTAAATTATACCAATCTTAACAGCTGATTTTTATTTTTATTTTATTTTGGTGGGGCATTTCAGCAGCAGGGTGTAACTAGAAGTAAAGACCAGAAGTGAAGACACAATCAGTTTGGAATCAGCATGATATGGGTAGACTTAACGGTCCTAGGCAAAATTCTGGCACCCATATTGTGTTAAAAAAGAAGTTTCAAAATCCTTGAAGACAGCTACTGGTAGAGAGCCAGTGTGGTGTAGTGGTTAAGAGCACAGGACTGGGTTTCAGGGAATCCGGGTTCTAGTCCCTGCTCAGACACGGACCCACCTGGGTGACTTTGGGCCAGTCACAGCCTCTCAGGCCAACTGACATCACAGGGTGGTTGTTGTACAGTAAGACTGAGAGCAGCAAGAGGAGACTGGTGTAAGCTGCTTTGATTTCTTTAAAAAAGAAAAATCTAATAAATCTAATAAATAAAAATATAAAAATAATCTATATCTAGATTTAGAATATAAATGTAATAAATAAAAATAACACATTGAAATTATCCATTCAGAAGCTGCTATATCTAGGAGTTCCATCCCCACAACTGTAAATCTGCTCTCTCAGGGAATCTGTAGCCCCTTACATCATCAGCCCAAACACCGTCTCCCCAGATGCATCTACTCATACCATCTGTGTCTTGTCAGGATCCAGTTTCTCTCTATCTATCTATTAAAAGCTTTTCTAACCCGTCCATCACTAGCGTCTCAGGACAGCTTGCAATAAAAAACCTTTATTGACCTTTGAGTCATTACTAAATCTCAGCACCAGTTCAGTACTTCTGAAGCATCACCTGACTCAGACACCAAGGAAAAATAGACCTGTATGTCTTTGCCGCACTAATGTCACTTAACTTCAAATCCTCAGATGAGCAGATAGACACGGGGATCATTCAGAACCATGTGATTTTGTAGTAAAAGTGGCAAGAAGTTGAGCAGAACTCACCGTTATCACATTCTGGAATTGTCCCTGCATATAGAAGCAGAATTGCTCCCTTGCCACTCCTAACTTCTCCCAATTTGTAGAGAGAGTTCAGAAGAGTTCAGAATCAAACAAGAAGTTTGGGCAAATAACTTCTCTGCTGCAGTTCATCCATCAGGATGACCCAGGCTATTTCAATGCGACAAGCAGACTTGAAGCTGGGTTGGAATGGATCAAGATAATCAATTTCATCCAAGAGAACATGGAGTTGTAGATCCAGCTCCCACCTGAGCACCTTCAGTAATTCATTTCTTCACCTTGTCCAAAAAGGAGATGATGCTGTGGTTTTGTAATAGCTTATGACCAAATGTACAAAAATCTGATCTCACTATCTTCTCCGGGGTTTTATCTGTTGCGGTCCGTTCATACAAAGAAGTCCACAACCTTGGGTTGTATCATCAGGTGATGGAGTCACATGTATGAAGCAATTAGAGGAGGAAGTAGCATTTTTCCTAGGAAATACAGCACCTGAGCATTTATTTATTTCTGTGCTGCCATGTTTTTGTTTTGTTTTGTTTCTCTGTACAGTATAATGGGAGTACATGGCACTTTATCTCGAATGGGAGGGCATATCTCTATCCTGAGGGGACACCCTTTAAGATGTCACAAAGGAGACAACAGAAGATGGGAACTGGGAGCGAGGATAAGCAACTGGAAAGCACATGAGCTGATTAGAGTTGCACATAACTTAGGCTCAAGCATCACAAAGTGATGGAATAAGTTTCTATGACTTTGACTACCTTGTTCCAAGAGAATTTGATATCTTTTTCCTGCTAGTGCTACCGCTTTTCTTCAATGGTTGAGGAACAACAACTCCTTGAAATCTTATTTTGCCTTACACCACTATAAGTATATGTACATTCTTCTTAGTGGTCTCTGTGCATCATATAAATATGGGGCTCTGCACTTGCACGGAGCCTGTTTCAGGTAGATGCTATAGCTATGATTTGTTTGGTGGGAACCCCTCCCCTAGTCCCACCCAGGCATGAGGGAGGGATTCCTGCTCAATCTTCACTTCTTCTTCAACTTCCATCATGGATGCATCAGGAAGCTCTTTCTCCACTGTTGTGTAGGTAGCCTTGCCTTTTCAGAACCCTTTTACATCTCCTAAACCCTCCCATTTTTCCCCTCTTCAGAGATTTCTCCTGAAAACTCTTCTAAAACCTAAAAAATATTCCATCCAACCTGGGCCTTCTCTGTCCCTTGTTTCTCTAACCACATTGTTCCCCTTCTCTCTTCCTGCCTTACTATGGCACTCAAAGCTCTGTTTAGAAAATGGTCCATTGCAACAGCAAACTGGCCCCAACAGAGGGGCACTCATTTTGCCTCTTCTGCCTGGGAAAAAGCCATGTGGTGGAGGCCTGCTAGACCTGCTAGGTTTTCACTAAGCAGGCCAGGAAGCACAGGGCCAACCTCCTTAGAGCCAACCTATGGCACAGGGCCCTCTGCAGAGTCAAGCCCTCCATGCCTGCCGAGCTCCCCTCTCCCTCAGATGTCTGGGCATCTCCATTCACTCTGCCTGGTTCAGCCTCAACTGCAGTACCTGCCTTGGGTGACCTGCCAACCTCAGGCCAATCCACAAAAATTGCCAAGGCAAAGAAGCTCACCAAGAAGGCCAGAGCAGCAAAAACAGCAAATCCAGCCCAGAGCAAAGGTCACAAGAAGCGCACCAAGCCTAGGCACCCTGATGCTGCATACCAGGCACTGAAGAACATACAACCCGACCCCTCAGTCCTGCTGCATGAGGTCACCCTTGCAACCTCCATCTTAGAGGGTGAGATCTGAGTTCCTTCACACCCACCATGTGAGCATGAACCATCACTAGCCTTGGAACCAAATCACACCACTCCACTGTTGCTGATCCCTCAGGAGTTCCTTGGAATGGGACTGAAGACTGGAGTGGTTACTACCGCCACCCCACACAAAATGGCGTATGACCCATGGGACTCTTATTGGCACCATAAGTCATCTTACAAGCCCTGATAGCACTGGGATCTCTACCCAAATACACTGCTTCACAGCCCCTAAGAAATGTCTCATAGCAGTGCTACAGAATGTCCTGCCTTTGTTATGTGATACGGACTGGTTCACCTCCATAGACCTTAAAGAATCCTTTCCATCGTGGACTCCTACAAGCATTTCCTTCATTTTCAGATTGGGGATGATACCTTCCAGTTCCTCATCCTTCCCTTTGGCCTCTTCCCTGGGTGTTCATGAAACGTGTGGCAGTAGTCTATACCCACCTCTGGTTGAACCTGACATGAACTCTTAGTATTGAGGGACTGTCCTCCATCTGAAAGCCCACCACAAAGCCTGAAGGATCCCGCTCTAGCAGTGAACATAGCTGACATGGTAGAGGACCTCTGCCAAGGTAGCCCTGAAGTCTGTCAAAAGGCGATCCTATGTGCCAAATGGAAAGCCTTCTCCAACTTCACAGTCCAGCATGAATTCAGCTGCCTGATCCAACAAGTCCTCCTCTTGCTGAACTCCATGTTCCAATGTGGCCTCAAGATGGCATCCATCTGTTTCTACCTAGTCCATTCCCCACTCCAGGTGCTCTCCACCTTCTCTCACCCCTTCACTTGGCGGGGACTCAAGATCATTGCCCCAGTAATTTAGCCCCCCAAACCTGCCTGGAGCCCCTTCGCCATCCTCCAAGCACTCACAAAAAAAACCTCTTTGAGCTCATGAGCACTGTGGACCTATTACACCTGCTGTCCTGGAAAACCACCTTTCTGCTGAGGACTACCTAAGCCCACTGCTCTGCCTTGTAAATCTGGCTGCCTTGTAAGTGGACCCACAAAGCCTAATCTTCCACAAGGACAAGGTGGTTCTTCGCCCAGACCTCTTCTTCTTGCCTAAGGTGGTGTCTACCTTCCACCTCAATAAGAACATTGTCTTACCAGCCTTTTTCATCTGCCCAGCAGGCCCAGTTGAAGCATCACTGCATTATCTGAGTTTCCGAAGGACCATAGCTTTGTACAAGTCTTTCTGCCACTCATATGCTATGGCAGCAGAGGCAAGGGTCTCCCAGTATCCTCTCAGTGGCTGGCAGCATAGAGTGTGTGGATCATCTCCCTGCCCTACAAACTGTCTGGCTTTCAACCCTCTGGACCACCGTGGACCCACTCAATGCAGGCAACAGCAACCTCCATCATGTTCCACGCCAGCACACATCAGCCCAACCTCTGCAAGGTGACCACCTGGTCAAATCCTGATAACCTTTGTGAAGCACTACTACCTTGAGGTGCATGCCAGAGTGGACTGAGCCTTCAGCAGGGCAGTTTTAGCATCAGTCCTGTGGTAGTGACACCTCCTGCCTCCAAGAGGTAAGCTCGCCAGTTGCCCCCTATGTGTGATCACAAAGAAGAAAGTAAGGTTGCTTACCTGTAACTTTCCCATTCTGGGAGTGGTCATCCACGCGTTCACACAATCCACCCTCCTTCCACTCTTCAGTGTTGCCATTGATAGCACAGCATTCCCTGCCTGGGTTAAGGTGGGTCCATGGACCCCACTTCCATGACATGGAGCCACAGTGTTGGTCTCACATCATGGAAACTGAGGGTTGGGTGGGAAGCCCTCCTTTAGGCTGGGGCAGGGCTGGGGTTCCTGCCAAACAAATCTTCGCTCTAGGATCTTCCCAAAACAGCCTCCACACAGGTACAGAGCCCCATATATGTGTGAATGCACAGATGATCACTTGAAGAACAACTTTTACAGGTAAGCAACCTGACTCCCCATCAAGTGCTAATGATACTTATTTCATCCCTCCCTTCATGTTAGCCTGGCTGTTACTATAGCAACTATTTCTACAGTAGCTTCATACAGATTTAGACAATATCTGCACAGCTCTTCTACCCTTATCTCTACTACCTCAGCCACTCAATTTGCCAAGAGTAGAACAATTAATTTAGCAATGAGCCTTCACTCCATGACAGATCTTTGTTCAGTATTAAAGCTTGGGTGTAAGGACTTCTTAATCAAATCTGAGATTTCTTTGACAACCAGCTCACAAAACAGAGATGATTTCAGATCCTGTTATCAGTGGCACAACCTTGCATCTTTCATAGAACTCCCAACCTGTATTTAATCCAGTGATTCCTGAACCTTTTATTGAAGGGGCTCAGCAGCACCACTTGGGTTTTTCCTAGCATGACACAACTAGTACAAGCTACCTAAGCACTGGTGTCACATCATCTTTCTTAATATATCTTCCAGAAGAGATACCTGATGAACAGCAGATAGAAAATATTTCAGTTGTGTTAAGGAACCTTCAGGCTTTTGGTCTTGGGGAATGTCAACTTTTATGTCAGGACTTGGAAAACTAAGTTCTGCATTAGGGTTTTATGCTACAGGGTTCTGGTTTGTTCCCCATTATGCATATCAAGGCTAGAAGACCGAGTTGGCTCCAGGAAGCACATGGAACATTATATGCCAGCAGTGGCCGGGGTCCCACTACAAACTGGGAAGGGCTAGTCTGCTGCTGGCATGTGCTCCCCTGGACAGAGATGAAGCTTCCTTCATCTACCACCTTTGCCATGCAAGTGCAGCTTTTGGAAGCTGGAACACACTGGGACAGCCCCGGTCCCGGGAGGAGATGAGGGGACAGGGGCCTCAGGGGAAGCCATTGGAGTCTCCCTGTCCTGGATCCCCCTCCTTGACCTAAAGACTCATCAGGTGGCAATGAGGGAAAAAATGGTTCTTAAGGTACTGTCTTGATTTCAAGAGTACTATGAGCCACCAGGAGGATCAGTGCTGGGAGGGTGTGGTCACCAGGAGGGTGACCATACCCTCCTCCCTCAGTGTCCCAACTGTTGGTTCATATCCCATCAGCCACCATTCCTGCAATTTCATCCCACTCTGGATGGGTGGAGTAGTTCCTGCAGCAGCTGATGCTCTTTCCAAGGGACTCTGTGGAAGTTGCATAGCAGGACTGTGGGAAACACAATGCAATCAGAGAAAGCTTGGTGAAGCAAGGAAACCATAGAACAGGTGGGAGTTCCTTATTGTGGTTTCTAGAAAGCAAACATACTATTCTGAAATACTGTGGCAGGATTTGGACAACATGATAGACCGTCCTGCTCAAAACACCACTGTAGTTTTTGCTGTGTCATGCAGAAATTAGGTATGGATGGCTGCAGTCCTATGTTCACTTACCCAGGAGTAACTGCCACTGAATTCAGTGGCACTTATTTCTGAGTACACGTGCATAGGATTGCATGCAAGTTAGAAACCCGACCTATGCACGCTCACCTGACAGTATGTCCTAATAGTTATATATTTCTATGCAAACAGGCATAGGATTATGCTGAAGGATGCACAACTATCATCATATTTCACAACCAACACTAAGGATGCCGGTATTCTCAAAAAAAATGATTACATACGGCAGAATTCAGTTAAACAATAATGAATAGGAAACAGATGGGAAAATCCCCTGCACATTAGTACAAATTAGGATTGAGACTCACACAGTAAATCACGGTCTTAAATAAATCTTCTGTGCTAGAAATATCTCAGTATTTCAGTTCCCCAGAATAAGCAGAACACAATATTAAAGGAAGAAACATAGAAAGCTCTGGGATATTTTGTACAAAAATACTCTTGTCCCCATTTAATCTATTTATTTGTACACACTGTTTTGTTTCTTAAACCCAGGAATGCCACTTGAGACCAGTGTAAAGATGAATGGGAGGATCTGCTGGAGGAAATATGTATGTTATTCAGCCTCTCTCTGTGACAAGACATTAAAGTAACATTATCCTTAGCAGAAAACAAACTTGCCAAATGGTATAATAACTTCTTTCCCACTTCCCCAAGGACAAGAATAAATTTCATATTATTGACTCTAATTATGTCTTTTTTCTCTCCTTTTTTGCAGACTATGACAAAGAAGATGAGGATTCTGTGGGTAATGCCAGACATTACCAGGATGCCAAGAAGCCTTCTGAGATAAAGAGAAGCAGATCATCATCCTTTGTGTCATCCATTGAGGATGAACAGAAGCCCCTTTTCTCCGGGATAATCGGCTACCCATCTGTACTCGGGAAGGCCACGATGCTGGATTTGGAGGAGATGGTGCATGCAACGGAAAGGCTCCCCAGTGACAGAAGAAGTTACTCTTGCAAAGGTATTCAGCAAACTGCAGGAAGAGTGGGAGGGTGGATCACTGGAAAATAGTGTCACAGCATGCTTTGGGCTTCACAACGCAAGGGCCAAACATATTGAAGCATGGGCTGTTCATTTTTCCCTTCCAAGAGCATGACTGATTTACAGGGTCTGTGTTTCTACATAGGGTTAATACTAGTCTTCCTTGTCAGATTTGGTTGTTTATGTTTCTGTATCCTTTAACAGCATTCTGATGAACTTGGCTAACTGTTGCTGTGAAAACTGCCAATCATAGCAGCTTTGTAGCATCATATGGCCAAAAGAGGAATGCTCCCTTTACCTCTGCGCATTACCCTGCTACAGGGTATTAAATAGTATTTACTATTTCTTTATTAGATTTTGAGCTGCCCCATTATCAACACAGCTCCCTGGGAAGGCTACTGACAAACATACAATCAGTAAACTCATATTAAAAGACCACATAAGACATTAAATGCACAATATTCTTCTCCTAATCATAAAACAATAAAAAACACACCCATGTCAATTAACAGAACCTATGATTACAGAAAAGGCATAACAAAACTCTATATTAAAATACAGCATTAAAGCCAATTCTTAACAATTAAAATACTGGCAAAATAAAAAGATCTTTGCATGGCCCTGAAAAGAATACAAAAAGGGTTGCTGTTGTGAGGATAAAATGCAGCAATATAAGCAAGATTGGGTTCCTCACAAGAGGAAAAATGGCAAGATAGAAATGCACTGTAACAACAACAGCAACAACAACCCTGCAAGAGCAATTCCTAGGCACTCTCCAAAGGTGTGTGCCAAACAGATACCAATCATCCCAGATGCTGTAAGGACAGGCCAAAAAGCCAACCCTTTAGAGGCCAAAGGCCATCTGCTGTGGGAGAACAGCTACCGTGGTCAGTGTGGGCCATTCTGCCTGTTATGGCTTTGTGGCATTGCTTTGTGACATTTATTCATGGGTCAGTCCCATGGCATGGGCAATCATACAGGGCCTCCCCATGTTAGCCCCACTGCCTGCCTGCCTCCCCCAGGGAAGTCCCATGTGATCTGCCCATCCCACGCAAAGCAGTTCCTCAGCCTGCCCCTGGCATGGCCTGGGCCCTTCTTTTTAAATAAATCAATATAGCACTGAGCGTGAGAGAGACAGGAGAGCCACTCACAGACCTCCAGCATCTCATCTAATTTAGTTCCTAGTTTTCAGTCTGTGGAATCAAAATACCTTTCAAAATCTGAGGTTTTGGGACCCAAGTTAATGACAGCTTTGCTGCTCCACCTGTTGGCAAACCTCATACTGCATTTTTGTGTAAAGCACCAGATCCCCAGATGGGGAGCTGTGTTATATTTGATGCTGCATACCAAATGCCCAGATCATAAAAATCTGAGAGTGGGTGAAAGCAGATGGGCCTGATTCAGGAAGAGCCATTATTTCCTTCATTATGTCTTAACTGTGAAGATGCTGTCAGGGTGGATTTACAGCATAATTTTGCAAACCTCTTCCTGGGCAAGCCTCATGGGAACTCTGTGAGAGCAGTGTTTAATGAGTTATACCTTTATCCAAACATAAATTATTTCTTAATTTAGCAATCACATGTTGCCATAGCACCTTGCTTGGCAGATCGTGAAAAGCAAAGTGTGCCAGATTTGATGGCTAATACATGACATGAGAGAGGGAATAAATTATTGAAATGCCTAAGGAGATGTAAAGCATCAAAGATTCCATTGTTGAAATACCACCTTCCGCTCCAATTCACTTCTGTGTGCACATGCACATGTACACATTTGCATCTGATTTCTCTCCTTGCATATATTTGTTTATTGAACAGAAGACAGCATCATTTATATTCTACAATGTTAACTACTGGAAGATCCTGAGCTTTGCAGATTTATGTAAAATGCTGAGATGCATACATTTCTCATTTGGAAGCTCACCTTTTTCCTTCCAGCCACCAAAACTGTGTCCCTGCAACTATGGTAACATTTTCCAAGGCAACCTGGTGCAAACTGTACTCTGAGTTAAATTTAGCAAGTTTAAGCGGTGTGTATTTTCATCACGGCCAAACACAAACCCAGATAATTTCCCTTTGTTCCTTCCCAAAAACATCCTTTTTAGTGATGTTATTGAGAACTAATCATCCTTGATTAGGGATGTCTGGTGTGTGTGTGTGTGTGTGTGTGTGTGTGTGTGTGTGTGTGTTTTAATTATGCTCCATTCAGTCAGCTGCGGTTGTTTTCAATGACATTTTTAATTGAATTAATTTGAAGCACAGTTTTCTACAGCATGTCTAAATACATGGCTGTAGATATAGCAAATAATGAATGTATGCCTGTGCATATTAGTCTTTTAATCTGAAGATTTTATTCTTCTATTTGATCATGAATGCAGAACCCATTAATCCAAGAAATCATTAAAATTTCAGTGAGCAGATTTTTGCATATGAACTTGAAGTTCAGTGCTAAGCTAAAGTGTTAATTATACAACCAATTTTTACTGTTTTTTACTTCTCTGTTCCTTCCAATGGAACCATCGTGACCTGCATAAACTGTAATCAAGGGTCCACCATGCAGTTCCATCAGGCTGGTGATCATATGAGACAGGGTCTTTTCTGTGGGTGCCCCATTAGTATAGACCCTGATTGCTTTTAAACAGGCTATAAGTACCTGCTGGGTTATAGCTGTTTTTAATGGATGAATCTGAGATTGATCCATGCCTTTAAAGTGTTATTTCAGACTATTGCTGCCATTTTAATTACTGGCTTTTTGATTAAATTCTTGGTGTGTGCTATTATTGTGCACTCATATTTTAGTCTTACTTTAATTTGTCATATGTTTATTAGTATTTAATTGTACAAATAATTGTAAGAGACATGTATAACCCTAAAAACTGTACACGGGTAAATGAAATTGTTGAGGCAATTAAGCCAAAACAGCCACAGGGGACTGTTTGACCCTTCAGCTATTTCTGCTCAAATTGCCTTGGGCAGCCATTCTCATCCTGGTGGAAATACTTAGCCATTGCAGAATAAACAGCAACTGAAGGAAAGTAAGCATGCATAAAAACTTCAGCCTACAGTAAGCATGCATAAAAACGTCCTCCTGGCTTCTCCTTAACTTCAGTGATGAATTGTGAATGTGCAAAAAAAAATCCCAAAAAGCTGGCTCATACATACCACAGCCCCCCCCCCCCCTTGTAGGACAGGAAGGGTATAAATAAATGTTTAGAGACAGGATGTGTATTTCACACCTAAAATGAACCATGTAGTTTTTATACTACTTTCTCCACCTCCCACCCTCTTTAGAGTGTCACTGAGCATTTAGTTGTGCATGTATTTACCAAACTGAGACTTTTCTTCCTTTGCCCACTTGTTCTTCAGACCAATGGACGTCTGCCATGCATGTAGTTAGGAAAATCATGGACTTCGTTTTTCGTTCAAGATAGTGGTGCAACAAACTGTGATCCTCCAGATGTTGCTGGGCTACATCTCCCATCATCCTTTACTCGTTAGAGGTACATGGTGCAGCAGTCCTTCAACATCTGGTGGACACAAGTTTCCCAGTCCAACCTTGAGGTGAAGTCTTGTGCAGTGCCTGTGTCTATGAGGTACTTTTTCTTGCTGTGACTGCAAGAACTCTGCACCAGTGCACTGGCTTCAGACTCTCCACCTTCTGTCCATGGAAGGCTTTTGATGCAGTTGAGAAGTCCCTGACAGATCCAGGAAGAGGATTCACAAAACCCACATACGAGAGTTTGGCATGGGTTGTCCTTGAACTATGGGATGCTTTCAAAAGGTGGACTGTTGTGCTGCCAGTATCCATCCAAAGTAACAAGCTATGGCTCACAACCCAACAACAAGCCATGAGTTCTCTTCATGGGCTTGTGATCAACAAAGACACAGCTGGGTTGAGACACCATGATAACCCAAGTTTCAACAACGGCCCACAATCCAAAAACAGCCTACATTCAACCCAGACCCAGACTGTGAGCATGGGCTGTGAGCATTGTCTGAACCCAGCTAACACCTCTATTTGTCTGACTGTGTCTCTTCATTCACTCCTGTTTGGCAGACATCACGGGCAGACAAATCTGGGAGGAGGAACCCAGCAGGAGCCACCAAGAGTCGTCCAGTCAGTCAGCGTTACCTCAGGTCACTTGGGGCATCTCCGAAACAGAAAGCGAGATCAACTATGGCG
Source organism: Varanus komodoensis (assembly GCF_004798865.1). Taxonomy (NCBI): domain Eukaryota; kingdom Metazoa; phylum Chordata; class Lepidosauria; order Squamata; family Varanidae; genus Varanus; species Varanus komodoensis. The sequence goes on from NW_025336598.1 coordinate 32,555,622, forward strand.
AAGTGGAGCAGAGACTAGATTTGCTTCAAGATCAGCTCAGCAGGTAAAAAGGCCACGAAGGGAAGGTAAATGCTGACCCTCTCACCCTTGAGCATCGTAAGGGTGTTTGCATAGTTCTTCCAAGGGTTTGGCATGCTTCTCAGTGACCCATGTAAAATAAGTCAGTTTTGTATTACCTACTTCAAAACAAAGGGCTGAATAGAGTGATGGTAGCTGGCTATTATGGCCATCATACCATTCTGTGGCAGAGGCTAGATCTGAACTAGGGATTTCATGGTTTACAGCACAGTTCTCTAAGCCTGACGCCAGAAGTGAAGAACCTCCAGCTCACAGAACTAGTCAGTGAGCCAAGCCCAGCAGCCAAGCCCCCACTATGGCTCACAGAGCTCTTCCAGCTGGCCCCACTCCCTGTCCTTGGCCACACCTCCCTTGGTTGGGTTTTTCTTGATCATTCATATCCCTTCATGCTGACTTCCCCAGAATCTAAAACCTGACAGAGTAGACAAGGGAGAAAGAAAAGTACTATGAGCTCCTCAAATACTTATTGTGCCAGAAAAGCAGTTATTTTCTTTGGCAAAATATGCATAGGTAAGCCCTTTTTTCCTAATGTGCTCCACATAATTGTCTCTCCCTTTTTTCTTCTCAGTGCATACCAGGTTTCCATGGTTGTTGGTTATAGAGCACAGCTCTTGGCATTGTTTGAACTGCATCTGCTTCAAAGTGTTCAAAACATAATTCGTTTCAGCCAGTAGCAATAACAATAAAAATGGGCTGTAAAAATAATGTAGACTAATAAAACAATTCTCAGCAGAGAATAAGACAGCATAAGCAATATCATATATTTATTTCACCATCAACTGCATGACCATTGAGACATTTGTGTTAATATTTTGCAGCAGTAAAGGCAAATTTAGCTTTGGATCACAAAATCTCTTTGTTATTACCAGCAAATAAAAGTTGTAAATGTTTGCTGATTTGACAGGTGGACATGTGCCTTCAATAGCAACCAGACCACTTCATTCCACATATTTCTGGTGAGAGAACGAAATAAATAATGCAGGACAGCTTGCACTGCTTCCACACTGCAAACACAATGTCTGGTTTCAGACAACATGTTAATTTATGCTCAGGGTCTGAGCATCATTAAGAGTAGGTTGACATTGAACCATGGGTTAATACATGTATTTTCCTGTTGCCTGAATTCAGCTTTGCTAACAAGCCTAACCATGAAATGTCAAAGGTTTGTTGTTGAATTATGGACTGCTGTTTGTTCACCATAGCTTATCTTGTCTGGGTTCAGACAACATGATGCCCACATTTCCACAACAATCCCCACTCAAACCTGTGTTGTCTGAGCCAGTCAGTATCTTAAAAGTTATATAGGATGCTATGATATTGCCCATCTATGGCAGTAAAGGGCATTCAGTGAAAACTTAGCTATGGCAAAAGTTTTCCTTGCTGCAATTTAGGCTGAAATACAAAGAGTTGGTTCTACATGGCTAGAGGAAAAGAACTTATCTTTCTGAAATAGCTGCCCACATGACTTATGTCAATACTTTTTATCTTGAAGGAACTCCCAAAAGCAGTTTGAGATATGAAATAGGAATGTGTTGTTCAAAAAAAAGTCTTCGGTATCCCATTGGCCTTGCCCATCCCTTTTGGTGTGCCTGAAGAACTTGGACTCTGGCCATAAATAAACCTGAGCAGTGATACTTTTCCAGTCTACGGTGATGCATAATAATTCAGTATCAGTATCATTTGGATTTGAAGAAAGCTAATTCTGATCAGAGGCCTCACTCATTTTTCATCTTAAATTCTAATTTAGCCTGATGCAGAGCCTGGAACATAAACTAAAGTAGATTTACCAGCTTATGTAGTTTGACCAGCTTATATATTCTTTAACCTGGGTTTAACAATGCTGGAAAGCAAATTGAAATTATACATGACTTGAGATGCCTATCTTTTGCCAAGTACATTTGTATTCACTAAAGAGCTATAGATAATTTGTACCAGAAATAAGCTGTGTCTTATAACTGAAGGAGTATCCAACCGGGTGCCAAAAATAGCATTTACACCTGCAGGTTTTGTCCTTCTGCTGACGGAAGGCTCTTTGATCCGCCCAATTCTTCCACCAGTGAAATGATAAAGAAGGCCATCTGGCCATTCCCCTGGCTCCTTCAGCATCTCCCGCCCCCTGCCCCATAATGCCACTTTCCACACTGTTCCAAAAGAGCCTCTGAAACAAAGCTTGGGAGCGTGTGGAGACCTGCAGAGAGAAGGGAGAATTAACAAAAATTGCCTCTCTTCCCATTTCACAGACAGAAGCCTCTACTTGAGCAAAGATTCATCCCTCAGTGGGTAGGAAGAGGCTGGGAACCTAAATGGGATTCAACCCTTGGTTCTAAAAGTATTCCAAATCAAAAAACCCATAAAACGAATCGGTTTAGATCCTATTATTATAATTACTTTGTGGTTATGTCTTGCCATTTTTCCTTTTGTGAGAAACCCAAGGCAGCTTACATAGCTCCATTTTCTTCTTACAACAACCCTGTGAGGTAGGCTGAACTGAGAGCCTGTGACTGGCTTAAAGTCACCCACTGAGATTCATGGCCAAATGGAAACCAAAACCCAGATCTCCTGGATCCCAAGTCCAACACTGTAAGCATCACACTGACATAGAATCTGTGGGTGTAATTTATTTTTTAGGATTTAGAAATGAGACATGGTTTGTCTTTCACAGATCCTCCAAAGCTCCAGGGTAGGATGTGCCATTTTAGTCCCGGAACTTTTAACGATTCTGGCACCTGTAACATCTGGAGCGATTGCATGTGACTTATTCCTGACCAGCTTTATGATTTCAGTTGGAATAATGAACCCTGTTAGTCGTAACCAGGCAGTGATTGCTGCAGCCAAAAGGAAGCACACTGAAATCAATAAAAGTATTGGCAAGATTTGATGAAATACAAACACCATCTACCAGACTCATCCTTAAGGCAGAAATGGAAGTAAAGATACCATATTTATCCTTATGACTCATTTCATTTAAGGATTGAAGATTACATTTGAAGAGGGCCTCTAGGTGAAAACCAGCAGGATTGATTTTATAATTTCTTAAATCTTGGAGCATAAAAATAATAAGCAGTCTTCCTCATAACCAAATGTAACCTTTAGTGCTTTATATTGCTGCCCAAATGGGTGTTAAAATCCCCTGTCGGGTCAATATTAAAGTCAATGTATTTATACTGTATTTAATTTGATAGTGTATAATTTGTTCCAGGTTAATTCTCTATAAAATTTGTAGTTCCTCGGGGGGATACAGATGTTAACTATGAAAAGAAAGAAAGCTGTTTTCAATCCAAACCCTAAATACTAAGAAAAATATGGTGCAGGCTTGTTTCTTCAATTTTATAACTATGTTAACAAAAATGACAGAGACACCAGAGGTTCTTCCTGCTTCTACCAGTGTATTGCCTTCAAACCCAAACAAAATAATTTTGCCTGATCAGAGGGTGACAATCCAAATTTTCTGTAAACAAATAATATTATCTCTTAAGTTGTTCTTGAAAATCACCCCTCGGGAAGTGTGTTTCAGCCAGCAATACTTCAAGAAATAGCAGAGGGCAGCTTTTATTCCCCATCCTCTCGGGAAGTCCTAGTTGTCTTTGGGACAACACATTTAATCAAACTGAGTAAAACAGCCACAACAACTACTTCACTCAACATTTCTTTAATGGAAGTTCAATTTTCTACCAGATTTCACTACATTGCAATGAAGGCGTCTGCCATAATTCTTCATTTTTACACTGTCTAGAATTAATGCCATCCAGAATTGTCTGTCAAATGCAGTATTCATTCATAAATTCATTTTATTTGTTGAGCACCCTATAAAACCAATTCTCTAGCTGTCAAAAGATATCAATAAACCCATAATAGCAGTGCAAATCCAACAACACCACATTAAAAAAATTCATTCCAGTGTAAGAACAATTATTTCAAGAGTTAAAACAACCAGAAAAGAACAGGAGCTAAAGCCCCTATCAATACCATTTTTTTCTAAATACTTATTCCCTGTATATTTCCTTCCTTTAAAGCAGGATTGGGCAACTTGAAGTCTTCCAGATGTTGACCCACAGCTCAGCCACCTAGCCAATCATGTGGAATGATGGGGTTGTATGCCACAACATCTGGTGGTTCTTTCTCTCTCAATAAGCATTTTATACTTCTCAAATGTCTGTGTGTTTCCATAAAATATCTGTTGTTCTTTTGTTGACAAAGTACACATTTGGGACATTGCCTTTATAATCAGAGATAACATTAGCTTTTTGTTAACTTTTTGTCTGCTCACATTAGAGTGAATTCGGGGAAGTGGGTGGGCATGCAGGCCCCAAGTCCAGCATGCCTGTTCCATCAGTTCGCAGTCTTCCTACACTGAGCGCAGAGATCGGAAGGTTGCGGGGAGGGCACTGCTCACATTCACTTGGACATAAGTAGAAGCTTCTGTGCAATTGAACATCCTAGTCATGCCGAGGCTTCTACTCACATTCAGGTGAATACAAGAAAGAACCCACTCAGCAGCACAGGGACAGAGTTGTTGTAGCTGAACCTTTCACACGTCCCCACTCCCAATTCTAATGGAGCTCTGTTTCAGGCAAACTTGGTTGAATTCAGATTAAATGCAGCACTAGATATAAATTGTACCTGAAGTTGTATTCACAGAGATGCCCCCTTGTTGAAGGAAGATTCTTGAGTTAGTTGGGGTGAGGCAATTCTTGGGAAACACCAGTGTTCTTGACCCATTCCAGTCTGGATTCAGGCCTTGTTTTAGGAGTGAGTCATGCTCAGTCACCTGATGGATGAGCTCCACTGAGAGAGGGATGGGGTTGGGGTTCCCCTGTGGCTCCTTTGTGTCCATAAACAACTTGTGATACCATTGCCCACTGACTGTGGTACCTCCTGGGCCAACTATATGCTACTGGCCAGGCTTAAGGCTTCAGTACTTGTTTACAGCTATAGACCCAGTTCCTAGGAGAGCACTTGATCAGTTGCTGCATTCATCAGGAAATACCTTTCTGGAAATATTTTAGAAGTTCAGCCCATCATGACTCAAGACAGGACCTTTAGTCTCATAGCACCAATTTTTGGAACTCCCTAATAGAACAAATTAGGTGCCAGCCCTTCTGGGTTTCCAGGGACTGCGAGTTTCAGTAAACATTTCAAGAAATGTAATCTGGTCTCCAGTATGCAGTAATAACATACAGGATACTAAGATACTATACTGCTACTGTTCTGCTTTGTGCAACATTTCCATATGTTAAATGTAAATGGTTCATACATATGTTTAAATGAGTAAGTAAATAAACTATTGATCAAAAGGCAATGTGCAACTGTTAAGTCTCTCTGTTTCTCTCTTTACTTACTCAAGTATTATTGTCTCAACCTGTTGCTCAAATGGTGTTGGTCTGCTAGAAACTCTAAGGAAGGGGCAGCCATGCTCAGTTACTGGAGGTGGCTTGTCAGCTGACAGACTGGATTTCAGTGAACTATTTGCTCCGACAGACCCAAGTAAAAGCCCATTCTTGGTCTGTGAAAAACCATTCTGAACCTTGGAATCCCATAGGAGCCTTCTCCACCCTGGTGCCCTCTGGATATGGTAGACTGTAATGCCCAGCATTCTAGGCCAATGGTAGTGCCAGCTGGGAATGATGGGAGTGTGAACCAATGTATCTGGAATGTACCAGGTTGAGGATGGCTAATTGCCTGCAAAAGGTGTTGAAGTCAAACGCTAGCAAGAATGAACTGAGTTTTTTGCATTATTGTCACCAAGAGAATAACAAAGCTCCATTTCTTTCATTTGCGATGTTTCAGTACCATTTTATTTGCTACAAACAGAATCTGTGTCCAAGGTTTGTTTGGAGGGTCACTGCAATAGTTAGCATGCCTTCGAGTGCAGTCCTGTGCATGTTCAGGCAGGAAAAAGTCCCATAGGGAGTTGCAGGACTTCTGTCTAAACACACCCCAGCTTGCACCTGAAATAGCAGAGGATTTCCTAGTCTTTTCTGATGAAAATGTAAAAATACTAATTTACCCACGTTCTAGTTTATAAACATTTCCTCTGTATTTCCTTCCTTCCTGTAAAGCAGAATTTGACAACTTTGGCAAAAATACGAGGAAAAACACAAATAACATGAAAACACCCACACACAAAAACACACATATATATTATACATCTAACCCATACTAATAGCAAGTTCCAAAAATGGTGCTCTGATACGAACAAAACAAATCTAACCTGCCATATGGCCACTACAAAGCAAAACACAGTAGAAATCAAAGCAGACAACCCCAAACATTAACCCACAAAATCAAAGAGTTCGTTCCATTGAGGCCCATCTAGCAGCAGGATGGAAAGAGCTGGCAGGGTGCACATCCTCCTGTCAGGAGTTCTCTCCACACAGCGTAGATCTGTAGCTCAAGGAAGTTGAGGGGCAGATTAGAGGGGAAGATCCCATGCAAGCTAACGCCCACTCACATGCCTTCCAAACAGACGTTTGTGAGACTTTTCACAACGCTGTTATCCTTGGGAGCCGCTGAAAGGTGTTTTCAAGCCCTTTCAAGTGTTTGACAGTGCTTAGTTTGGGGACAGGTGGCAGGGAAGTCTAGTAATAAATTTTAAACCACAACGTTCCACACAGAAACATTGTGAGAAATCATAAATCCACTGTGATGCAGCTCTACCATAGCACCACCTTTTGTATGGGTGATGGAATGCAAAGGGCGGCAGAGAAATGTAAACCTGAGGGAAGATAACCATGTCTTTCCTTCTGCAATTAAAATGGAAGAAGCAGAGGGTTAAGCCCTGTTCAGAAACCCTGGCTTGGCAGAAGCAGAGCAGGCAAAAGCTGGTCACTAAAAGCTGGTGCTCTCCTGACAGGGACAGACAGACAAACAGGTCCCTGTCCCACTGGCGCCCCCACAATTTCCACAGAGGTCACAACAGCCGGGCACTTTCCCCACTCCCTCTGGTGGCCGCCTGAAGCTGTTTGCAGGGCCTTGCCGCCTTCTTCTTCACAGGGGGAATAAATCTTGCAGGCAGTCACAAACAGGGCTTGCAAGCGGGCAATGCTGCAGCTAACTGGAAATTGGCTTTGTTCAGGCATGCAACTTTTTTTTTCCAAAATTGTTTCCCCAGGATTCCATTACTGTCATCACTTTTGTCATGACAAATGGGCAATTTAATCCTGAATTGACAAATTCAGTCTATATTAGTCACTGAGTGCTCCAGGGCATGTCGACTGTACATTTTAACAAGCAATTTAAAGCCGATATAAAGGCAGGCCACTTCCCTTGCATTCTATGAGCCAATAAAACCTGAATAACAGTGGCCTAATTTCCAATGAAAAATAGAATACAGCAATATAGCATATGCTACAAAGCAGCAGGTACTTGGAATCATGCAGAGAACTCCTTGCTTTTCTTCTTTTTTATATAATCCAAATAATCCTCTGTAGCACAGTAACCATCTAAAACCAATATGGCCATAACCTAATGAAGACCTGATTCACTGTATCCATAGTGAACTTTTTGGGTTCTCAAGCACTGCCTTCTTTCTTTGGCTGTTTGTGCATTTACACTCGTACAAATTCATTTGTTCATTCTCTTCATTAGCCTGTCTTTTACAACATGACCCCCAAGCAGCTCACAACAGATTTTGTTCAGGTGTGAGCTGATGATAAAATGCGATTTATAACAGAGAACTAGAACAATGAAAGCAAAATTCACACCCACGATGGGAAGAGGAATTCTATAAAATGCTTAAGTCAAGCCAGGCCACTCTTGAGGCGGGGGAGCTTTACTCCTCAGTTAAAGTGTAGTAAAAGGAAAGCTAGACAGATAGATGTCTCAAGGGCGAGGGCTCCATAATCTTGTTATTTCTGCTATGAAAGTGTCCAGGTTTTAATGTGTATGAGGGAAAGTGGATGATTGCCCCATACACGGAGCTTTCCAGTTTGTTTCTCCCATGATGGCACAATTCTAGCTATTGCTTTGCATCTGTTTCTAGCCGTCATACCTGTTATTCATGTTTACACTAGAATGGGCACAGATCTTAGCCTTCCCAACATATACCATGCTAGGGTCCCAATCTTGGGCAGAAGTCCTGATTCTGCAGTAGAATCAAGAAAATATGCCTGCTAGACAGAGTGTTATCATGATCTCTGCTTTGACCCCAAGTCCTCTTCCAGAGAACGGTTGCCAGCCAAAGCTGAGACTACAATGGTAAATCGGCCTGCTGGATGATTCAGCTTTAGGCATCTTCATGAGCCTCCATAGACTGAGTTCACATGACACGCCACGCAATCACACATTGTTATCACTCTTTGCTTGGCTTTTTGTCCAAAGCCAGTCGAAGTGACTGTGAAACATGCGGAGAAGCAACGACAGGGTCTAGGGTTTGTCTCTACCATGATCGTCATCAGAACTCCGGTGGCACAACTCATCATAGGTCAGGCCCCAGAACATGTGAGCTGCCTGGAGAGTGGCCATTGCTGCTCTTGCCTAGCAGCTAGCCACCTGGGGACAGGTGTCAGAGGAGTTGCTCCTCCTACCTGGGCGATCTACTGTTTGGCAGGAGGCAGGCACTGGCAATCAGCTTGGTGGAAACAGCTCTATCAGGAGAAACATTAACTGCCTCTTAGTTAATGCTTTGGCATTTTCTACCTATCTTCTCTGTAGCGATGCCAGCTGTCCGATAGCTCCTGCACCAGCGACACTAGAGGGATTTTGAAGGGGGCAAATCTGTCGCCCCAAATAAATAGATGCTCCCCCACCTCCTGTGCAGGCGTTTTGTTTTGTTTTTGTTTTTCGTGGGTTTTTTTGACCCCTGGCCTTACGGAAAGTGAAAGAGACTGCATTTTCCACATACAAATTAAAACTGAATTGAAAAATTGGAACTTCAATAAGACTGCCACCCTGTGTATGCTTCCTTGCACGTTGACTTCATCAAATTAGGGTTTTTTAAACCACAATTTTGTTCTATTCACACTAATTCTCAGTTGTGTCAATCCACATTTGCACACATGTATATTAGTAAATACCAAATTTGTATAAATTTCCCAAAGAGTGAAAAAAGTGGAAAATGTTTGAATCCCTCCAAAATCTATACTTTCATGGTATAGCCTGTGGGGGAAAGTTTGTTTTCATGATCTTTTTTTTTTTTTTTTTTTTTTTGCAACTAAGTTGGTGTAACATTTATGGACAGTAAGTCATAAAAAGGTTCCTCAAGTCTGTGGGAACCCCACAACTTGGAAAAAGATAGGCCATTGTGGAATCCATGGGACAGTTCATAGGAATCCAAACTCATCTGAATCCATTTTGGATTTCTCTGACTTTTGCTTTCTCAAAGTATCACAGAATAGTCATGTATACTAAAGAAGGAACTCTTTCTTCAAAGGGGATCCTTATTTGGCCAAGATAGCACCCTCGGTGCACACAAGCAAGGTGTCAGCAAGCTTGTGGAAATCTCAGTGTGTGCAACCGTACCGGAAGGGGAAGGGGAAGGGGGAGGCTTTAGACAAAGGCAGCGTAAGTGGGTGGTGCAGGGAAAGAGACCTTAAAATAGCCTAGAGGGGATGGAGCAGAGCCATAGAGCAAAGGATGCTGCTCAGCAAGAATGTTGAGAGGAAGAATGGGACAAGGACAGTGGAAATGGAGATGGAGGAGGAACTCTATGTTTAAAATAGCTTTTTAAAAATGCTGTATAAGGCTAAAAACAATTCTATGGAATGTTATGAAAGCCGCTTGCCTACAACCATGATCAGACAGAACATTGAGGCAGAATGCTGGTTTCCTGTGAATGAGGGGTGCGCCATCCATTCACTTCCATGTGGCTTTTACCACTAGCAGAACCAGCTGGTCAGCCATAGATAGTTTGCTTAGCACGTTGTTCTAGCCCAAGTTCCTGGCTTGTTGCTCCAAAACCAGACAGACTTGGTAAGTCATGAAACCCTGATTTATAATCCTGACTGTCAAGGCTGCAACAAGCCAGGAACCCAGGTTTTGAATGCAAGTTGAACCAACCATTTGTAGTTTTCCACTAGCACTTGCAGGGGAAAACAAGTAGTGTTGAACAGGCCACGTACCCCAGCTTACAGCTCATTCACATTAAGCCATGATCCCCCACAATCCTGGCTTATTGCTTTGTGAAAATGCAACCAGTGCCAGAACCCTCCTCTTTACTCCTCTTCAGCACGCTGTGTGGGAATGTTGTTGTGTGTTCCGACTTCCGTGGTCTTGTCAGTCTGTGTCATTCCTGCCAACACACATCTCTCTCACTCGCCAGGCTGGAATCGCAAATGACTGCTGATGTGCAAGCCATCCTGCAGCTGCTGCAGAGACAGTCAGCGCTCATCCCACCTGCCTACAGTGTGGTGACAGCAAGTGCAGAGTACCAGAGGCCGGCTGTCCAGATGGTGCAGAGTCTCCATCCTGTGGCATCCATTAAGACAGACAGAACCTTCAGTCCTTCACAGGTATGCATCTGTGGCTTATTGAGCCACCTCCTTCCATGGACAAGAGTGTGCCTCAGCAGATCTATCCATCCAAGAGCAGGGGAAGAGCCCATGGTGGCCAAGCAGATGCCTTTGGCTGGCCACAGTCAGGACATGAGAGCAAGAGTCTTCTCCCACCATTGTTTCCCAGCAGCAAGTACCAAAAAGCTGGAGTGATCCTGTGGGCATTCAGAGGACAACCACGGGCAGCTTAGGCTTGATGAACTGACCCGCATGAGCTGAGAGCGCCTTGGAAGGGGCATGTGACAATCCTATGGAAGGATCACCTCCCAGGACTTCCCCTTTTAGTTTTCCCATGGAGAGAAATATTTCAGATACTCTTTGACACTAACCATTTTCATTTTCTTTCCTTTTCTCAGTGTCCTGAATTCCTAGACCTTGAAAAATCAAAACTGAAATCCAAAGAATCCCTCTCGAGTGGAGTGCATCTTAATACGGCTTCGGAAGACAACCTGGCATCCTTTCTGGAGCAGGAGCATGGCCAGACTCTAGAGTTGCCCCCGCGACGTTGTAAGACCGGCCTCCACCCAGTTAGACACCCATCCTTGCCTGATTCTCCCCTAAGCACTGTAGGAATCTTGGGTCTCCATAGGCATGTTTCTGATCCTGGTCTTCCTGGGAAATAACCCTTACCTAAAATGTAAGTGCTTTTAATGGCTGGGGTTTTTTTCCTTTTTTTTTGGTTTTGTTTTTGGTTCTTTTGTATTTAAATCCTCTATACTTGACTCAGGGGCTACAAGGATATACCATTATATGCAAAAGTACTGTATATTTTCCTAACTTTGTAGCTTGTAAGGTAAAGTTAACCAGTAACAATGTAAATATATAAATATATATAAATATATATATATATAAACAAACTGTATGTTCCAAATATAAAACTGCCAGCATTCTCAAGGCACCTTATATTTTTTAATTTTTTTAAAGCACCTGCATGTTTGGAAATGATTACAGTTCTGTTGCATGGAGATTACTATGTACTGTTTTCAATGAAATCCTATTTTATTGCGGAAATGCCTTCAGAAATGATGATGATGGTCCACAGAAATGACTTGTTTTTCTCGAGCTACTCTGTGGTTCAAGTAATACTTTTCTCCAGTTTACATTTTGGAAAAAAACACAATTACCCTTCTGGTATTGAGCTTTTTACACTTGTCATGGCCATTCTGCAACATTGGGAAAGACCAGAGCAGCTGAGTCCTCTCGGTTTGAACGTTACTATGTAAAACACCATTAAAAAATAAATAACTTTGTTTGGGGGTGGGCAGCTTGAGCAACTGGGCTAAAAAAATGGAATGCATCTTCAATGGCTTGCATCCACATCAGATGAATTGTTATTTTAAAATTATTTTTCTTTATACTTACTTTAATCATAGATGTAAGCTGCCACCCTGCAAAGGCAGGTAGCTGTCAAGACCCTTTAACATAATCAGATGCAATAAATTTAATTTCTACATAATACAGAAGACTTTGTTCTTTTTAATTTGGTGCAAAGAATGGAATAAGCTGGGTAATCAGGATATTTTCTGATGATGGTCACAGTTGTGGTTTCAGATCTCTTCGCAGCAACAAGCCCCTGTGCACACAGGGATGCAAGTACATGCACAGGCTCACCATGGGGCAGTTTGAACTTTAGGGCATTCTGACAAAAATCACCAAGTCACCTTTTAATAAAGTGTATTAATTGGCAATGATCTGGTTCGTACAACAGGCCTACCCATCATGAGTAGTTAGCCATGGTAGGTTGTTGCACCATCTGAACCGAGACTGCTTCTCACAGTGTGCCTTACTTTTAAGAAAATGGCAACAATCCACTGTGACAACATATAGCTTGTTCAAGGGTTATTCAACCCGTGATGAATTGAAACATTATCCAAACCTGGGAAAGCAATTTCATCACAGTTTGTGGGATTGGTTAGGAAGCTTTTTGGCAAGAACAGCGCCCCCTCCTGCTGTTTCTTGTGTTTTCACTTATGCCACCACCAGTGACCACCAGTCCACCAGTGCCCAAGTGGCACTTCAAAATGACTGGCACTGGTTTGCGAATTGGGTTGTGTGTTGCTGTTTTTTTTTTTTTTTTGTCCCTGGAAGTTATGCTGCTGCAGTGTTGTTAAATTCATCGGCAACATCATCAGATGGTCATTCACAAGCGTGTTCACAAGCACACTCTTGCCCTTCAGGATGCCTGGTCAATCCTCTTCTCTATTTCAGCCAACAAAAGGAGCAGCTAAGTGGAGTATATGGCACAGAGTGGCCCAACACATGGTCCACGGGCCGCATGCATTCCCCAAGACCTTGTCCTGCAGCCCTCTCGCCACGCGGAGCTCCCCATCCCCCCCCCCTGGATCCCAGCAATGGCATAGCTCTCCTGAGGCTGCTATCCTGCCCCACTCTCTTCCTGAGGCTCGGGAAGGGAGCTGGTTGGCCTGGCAGCCTCACAAGAGCTTTGCCCCCGCTTGCTCCTGTGTGTGGGGCCTGCTGGGAGAGTGCGTTGGCTCAAGTAGAAGAGGCTCAGTGGGCCAATTCCAAGAAGGAAGAGGGGCCTGGGGGGGTCACATGGGGGGTTTGTGGGTGGGAGAAACAGGGGAGAAAGGGGTGGGCCACCCCAGGGGAGCAGTCGCTGTGCCTGGGTTGCGGCTGGAGAAGAGCTTCCTGTGATATATGCAGAAATTCATTGGCAGCCCCCACTTTCCACACTGAAGTCCTCAGACGGCCCTTGAGGTACAAAAAGTTGGACTGCCCTGATATGACAGATTGACATGGCAAGGCTGTGTGTAGCTTATTTTGCGCCCAATTACCTGGCTGTCAATGAAAGTGGTGGCAGAGGCAGGAAAAGCAGCAAAAGTGCTCCAAAAGCAGAGGGCAAGATCTCTCCCTTGGCAATGTGATCTTCTGGTTTTTCAGTGTTGAATTGACACGTTCTCACTGTTCTCCTTTGGCATGTCCTCAAGTCTCCGGCTTCTCCTAAAGGGAAAGGTACTAACTCTGCCTTGCTTTTTGCAGCTCCTTTCCAATGTACTTACTGCTGTCCATGTTGCAGTTCCTAAAAGGTGCAGCGGATTTCCCCTTTATCAGTCCTACCACGAGGGTGGTGCTCACATGGTGAGAGCAGAGCCCAGCCCTCCCACTGCCCCCGTTTCCCTTAGCACAAACCCAAACGCAAGTAGCATGTCAGATAGCTCATTGCCCAGAAAAATGAAATGCATCACCAAAGAAGAGAAAAGAAGGCACTTTCCATATGCTAATCTATATGGAGAGATGCAAATTTAGAAATTATCATTTAAAGAGAGATGCAGTATATCTTACCATGCCTCAGAGGACCATTACCAAGCAACCGTGCAAGATGCCGTTGTCCCAGTGCTGTTGAAGGGCAACTTCAAGGCCTTCGTTCTTATGGGCCATCGTCTTTATACCAGGCTTGGACTGGACAGACCGTCAATAAATGCAGAGCTGTTGTATGCGAACAAGCACACATGGCCACTCAACCTGCCACAGTAGATGGGTCACTACAGGAACCCAAAGGCCTGCTTCTACCTCCCCTCTCTCCATCTAGCCCTCCTCCTTGGCTCAGTGCAAGTCACCCGAACTCAGGGCCCACTGCAGCCTGGTGAGAATGGGACCTTTGTCAAGCCCTGGGGTGACTCCTTCAAGGGAAGCACTGCAACTTCCCTAGGGGACGTGTGCTATCACAGAGCGTTCTGACTGGGCGAGGGTTCCCCAGACACATGCTGAACCAACACGATGGCCTGGTGTTCAAAAGATCCTCCCAAAGTGGGTGTAAACCATCATCCAGTGCTCTTCAGTGTCGCTTCAGATAAGTAATCTTCAGAGAGCTGTAAAATATCATAACACCCTAAAATATATGCCTATAAAATATGGGCCTCTATATATGCACAGATAAGCTTTTGATCTAATTTGTGCGTGTATAGAAGGACAAATACATATGCGACTGCATGCATGCGTGTGCGTGTGAATTCATTTAAAGTTCACACATAAATCTTATTATGAACCAAGGATATTTAACTGCTGCCCAAAGCTGTCTTTACTAGAATAAATTGAGCAAAGGTCCATAGGCTTTAAGTGAAGCAAATACACTGTACATTTAGAATGCCTTGCGAATACTTAGATTTAATTTTATTAAAATATTATACTGCTTTGTACAATATTTGTGTTTGCTTGAGAGGAGAACTGACTTTTTCCCCTGTGATCTGTGCCTTACTGCAAACAGCCAAATAATTTGTTTAAATTCACCAATGCAGATTTCTATAGCTCAAGTGATATAGCATCTATCAGACAGCGAACAATCAAGGGGACGTGTGTGCATTCATGCAACGGCAGCAGGGAAGATGCAAGAGCAAGGACTAGTATTGTGCAACTAGCATTTAACAGGAAATAACCGTACGTTCTAACAATCATACATCAACCTGTGAAGCATTTCCAGCTTTTCCACTGATTTACATGGAAGCTCCTACACCTTTGTAAAAAGAGAACAATCCTATGGCCCCCATGACAGGTGCTCATAAGTGCCTGAACATGGAGGCTTACGAACATCCAGTGCAAAGTGTGAAGCGTGGCAGCGGCAATCTCTGCCTCCATCACAACTTGCGCCTTGCATTTAATCTAGACAGCTGTTTTCAGGCATCTAGATTTAGCACCAGGGAGGGGAACAGAGGAGGCCGGGTGCCAATTGGAAGTGGTTTAACTCTGGGGCTCCTCACCATCTCCTCCTTCTCTTCCTCACCATCTCCTCCAAATCCTGCGGTCTTCCAGATGAGGCCATTGCAGTGCAGCCTAAGCTGGATATTGAAGGACATGGTCCCCATGTGCATATATTATATTTATTGCTTTGCCAAACATGTCCACAAGTAAAGAACCCTCCAACCTTTCAAGTAGGCAATGGCACAACAGTCAGAACTGCCTGTGGCAGCCAACAGTTAGTCAAGCAGCAGTAATTATGCACAGCTTCAAGTGCGAGTTCATAGGAAGTGGAAGGACACCAGTTGCCTGGCATTCTTCTGTAAGAATGACAGAAGCCTCTAAGATGTTTCTAACAGAACATATAATTATTTGGAAGACACATCCCTCTCTTTCAACATTTTGACTCTTGGATGGTGCTGCATGTCCATCACCTTTCACTGGGGCAGAAGCAGTGGTTTTGGGCCCAGCCTTCCCTGGGCGGCACTCTGTTCGTAGGACACGCACTGGAGAAATGGGGGGACACCATTCTTCACCCTGTAGCCTCTGAAGAAGTGCAAGGAGACTACACAGGGAAGCAGAACAAAGAATTGACTTAGGTGGCCTGTAAATGGAAAGAATATTTCCCTTGTGGAGGGGACTCTCTGGTTACAGCACTTAAGAAGCTTCTATAATGTGAAAAGTGGTTCCAATTATTCCCCACCAATGTGAATTTTATGCAGAGAGACTGTGAATGAGCTGCAGGCCATTGGCTTCTGATGTGTCTCTTGGTGCCTACCTACACACCAAAAATGAAATATTAAGACTAAACAGATCTCTGTTTAACATAAACTTCACCCTGAATACAATTCTCATGCTGTCACATAAAATGTCCCTTGTGAATTCAGCGCTCTTCCCCAGGCATTACTCTGATGCACGTCGTTTTCACACAGCTTACTTGACAGCCCATCAGACTTCCATTTCCAAAGAATTCAATAGGGTGAGCTCCATCCAACTCCAGCTTGCTAACTAGAAGAAAGGAAGCAAAACCTATTGATGATGATGAACCAACCTAGTTCTGCTTCAAGGACACTTCTTTAAGGAAACAAGGAATTTTTGAAAGATCTAACACACAACAAGGCACCGCTTGCTCATGAACATGCAAGCTCCTGTGCCAGGAAATTAAGATCTTGCATATTCATCACACCACATGCCTGTTGCTAAAGCAAACTGTGGTGCTCGGTTGCTTGCATTAGTTTGGCCAACTTTGCGTTCCCTTACATTCCTAAAAGCCATCCCCATTATTTCTCTCTTTCCAAATACATGCATTCCAACTAAGCCAATGCAAATACTCTGATCAGTACCACAACTCCATGGAAGACAGCAGAGCTGAAATGTTTAATAGGGCTGATTGATCACCACCTGAGTTTATTGTGATTCCAGGTGTCTTGGTGAAAGCCATTTTTGTTGCAGTCTGTAATAAACAAAGGCAACCCTTGTCCTCCCAGTTAACTGAATTATTTATTGCTATTCAATTATTTATTGCCTAAAACATCAAGATGAAATGATTGTATACACAGAGGCTGAAAAAGCTGCTTCATCGATTAAATTAGGCTGAGCACCTGCAATAGAATTGCACAGATACTTTGCAAGGGATAAACTGAAGAAGCAGGTAATGCTGTTTAGGCTACAGGAAATGATGAGTACCTGAACTGACAATTATCAGTGAAATATTATTACATATAAGTTAGAAATTAAAGGTCTCCATCCACAGATCTAGTAACAGAGTGTGCCAGAAATATCACATGTAGAAGACAGGGTTCTTGTACCTTTAACAGTTCTGTGAAAGAAAAGATTCTGACGAATGTTCCTTGGCATAGAATACTTGAAACATGAAAAGCTATGCAAGATAAAATTCCTTCTTCCACACTGAAGATGCAGGAGGGGCTTTACATCTGATTAACCTAACAGACACACCACATCAAGGGCTGGCTGTGCAGTGCCCAGCAACAACACTATCAGAGTTGCCTAGACCAATTGCCACATAGCTGGTATGACAAACAGTACCATACGCCACTGCAGCAACAATACGTTAATAGGGTTCCTTCCCCATGCATCAGATTTTTCATACATTTGGATGATATCATAACAAATTAATCATTTCTAGCAGCTTATTTTCATCACCCTTGCTAGATCATGACAACTCTCATTTATTGGACACAAATGGACTCATCCAGCACAGGTCGAGCATCA
Organism: Varanus komodoensis; assembly: GCF_004798865.1. NCBI lineage: Eukaryota > Metazoa > Chordata > Lepidosauria > Squamata > Varanidae > Varanus > Varanus komodoensis. Next base: position 32,573,114 of record NW_025336598.1, read on the forward strand.
TGAGCACCCAGCATCATTTTTCCATGATGCACATCAGGGTAGGCATATTAAATTACGTTTTTCATACTGTGGAGGAGGGATTATTCGTAAATCTATGTGCAATTTAATTCTTACAAACTGAAGGTCTTTCAATCCTAGATTTAAATGCATCTGCTTGGGATCCAATGAAGTCTGTTACTATGGAAAGCCCCTGCTCATGTTCCTCTGCTAGCAGGTGCCCACAGGCAGCCCGCTTCTGATTACGGGAGCTAATGGATTGCCATTGTGGCTGGTAGCCATTCAAGGTCTTACCCTCCAGTAATCTCTCTCATCTGCTTTGCAAGCCATCCAAGCTGACTTAGAGCACTGCCTCTTGTTACAAAAACTCCCGTCGTTTATGAAGCTTTATTCTCAGATGCTTTGCAAGAGGTCTCTAACTTAGATTTTACTTCTTCGCAGCAGATGCAGACTGGATCCAAATTTTTACTGAGCTGTCCATCACAAGCTGAGAAGCCCTTTCCTGGTTAGTGATCATCAGCTCAGAACCCATCAGTGTTTATGTGACGTTAGCTTTTGTTGCCCTAACGTGCATCGCTGTAAACTTACATTTGATATTTGCCATTTTCATGCCCATTCTTGCAGCTTGGAGATCCCTTTGGAGTTATTTGTTATTGTTGTTGTAACCACTCTATGTGGCAAGTGAGTAAACTTAGCCACCTCACTACCCACCCATATGCCAGGTCATGTGTGTTCATGTGAACCAACCCCAACAGAGATCCTTTGGGGACTCTCTATTTATGTTCTTCCTCTGTGAGAACTGACTGATTTTACTTTTTTATTCTAATCAGTTGTAGATCCATAAGAGAACTGCTTATTCTGACTGCTAAGTTTGCTCAGGAAACTTTTGTGAGGGATTTCATAAAAAGTCCTTTGAAAGTCCAAATAAACAGTATCTTCTGATCACCCTTGGCCACATATTTGTTGACACTGAAAAGTTTAGATGTTAGTGAGACAAGATTACTTTGCATGATGCCATCTTCTCACTGACTTACAGCTATGCCTCCATTACCCATGACGTCCCTTGGTCTTTCAGACCCAACCCTATTATTTTTCAGGTCGGCCAATACACCAAAATGATTCCACAAAAATACATTTCTGATGTAGATATTGATACTGTTATAGTATTTCACAGATGAAACATAAAGCACATGATTTAAAGACATAAATATGTGGGATCTTCCTGTTCTCTGAAAAGGTTTCCACACTGTGCACATGTCCCACATAAGAGGGGCCAGCACACCGCCACGAAAACTTTATCCCCCAGAAACACAGTATGTGAGCATTAGATTCACACAGCAGTTGATGAACTCGAACACTGAACTTTAAAATGTCAGAACAGATTTTCACCTAATTCTAAAGCCCTCTGGATGTTGGATTAGTTTCTACTGTCCTTGGGCTCTGTGCAGACCATGGCTGGGGATGACTGGATTTGAAGGCCTACATCTGGATGGCCACATGTTCCCTCCCCACCCATAAAGGGCAGGACCCCAGACGACCACTGCATTTTTGGAGAATCAGAATTGGGAAAATTATGCACTGAGCACACAAAACCCATTTGTCAATAGATGAAAACTACCTCAAAGCAGTATTCTGAACTGCTGTATATTGAACATATACTTCCCCTTCTATAAAACTACCGGTTTATATTACTACATAAATTCTCCATGACAAGCATCAGGGAAATCTTCCTGCTTTTATAATAGGACTTTCAATCACTAATAAAATGTTGTTCGGGCCCCTCTACTTAGGCATTCCCATAGCTGTGTAACTGAAGGGCAAGGGGTTTTTCTCTGCAAGGGCTCATACTAGGAAAGGGCTTTGTCCATCCATCCCTCCATCGCATTTCTCCTCTGCAAGTATCAGGAGCTACCTATTCATACAAAACGGCAATATGCTCACCTTTAATAACCTTTGAAAATTTTTGTTTGATTATTGTCCTTATTTGGGATTTTCAGAATCTCTAGGCTGCTTTTCCAGGAAGAATGCTGCAAGTCATTCCGTTTTAATTAAAAAATATCCTGCAAGTCAGACAAGCAGAGAACTTCGAAGGAGTGCAATTTTTTCCTTTTCAACATAGTCTGGCTCACTGATTCTGATATTTTGCAATGTAAGCACTTTCTTATAGCACGTCCCTCTTCTAGGTTAACCTGAAAGCTTGCCTTTCAATCTCTTTCCATTTCAGTTATATGTTCTGCATTCAAACTGTCTTCTTCTATAAGTGAAGACCATAGCATAATTCCCAAGAGCAAACATGAGACACGCAGTGTGGTAAAAGTAGCTGAGATTGACTTTTCTGTATATAGTCCATTGACCTAGTAATTCTTTTAGAGCTTCTAATATTTCCAGTGTAGGCACCATGGCTAACTTAGCATTTGTGATCTTCTATTACACAGGACACTTACCATTTGTTGTATTTACTGCTGTATTCCTTTAGGTTAAGTTCACAAGTCGTGCACAAGGAATGTAAGGAGATCTTCTCCCCACAAGCCACCTCAAATTGCACAGGGAATTGCATAGCCCTGAGAGTTTGTCTCTTAATCATCAAGGCAACATCACATGGGAGAAAACTAAGTTTATGGAAGGAATGCAGCATGTGAGATATGTTCATTTTTCACAATTTAAGGACAATTCCATACTTGCAGTATGAACTGGCAGAGGAAAGGAGGGCTGAAATACACTTTTTCTCTCCTAAGTTGGCTCTAAAACACATAATTAAAAATCCGCAGTACCAATCCATGGTACCATTGTGAAGCCAAGATTTTTAAACCGAACTGGAAAACCTACACAGTTGCTACAGTGCTGGACAGCTAGCTAAGATTTATACAACCTTATTATGAAAGAATATGAAGTCAACTCCAAGTTTATTTCAAAACAATTGCCTGGGATGGCACTAAAAATAGTTACCACAGGAGCATTTGTACAGTTAGAACAGTATTCAGTTATTTCATAAGGTACAAAAATCTCTACATAGATTACAAGTAGCCTATAACTTATTTGACAGTTGTGCACACAAAATATGCATATGAACATTGTTAGTAATTTCAGAACTTCATTTTGAAAGTTTCTAAAAGTACTGAAAGATAATGCAAGACAATTTTAATAAAATAATCCAATATACTAGCATAATTATGTGGGTAGACGTAGCAGGACATAAATAACTGTAATGTAATATGCATGCATTACGAATGCCAGACTAAAAACCATCATTAGTAAAAAAAAAAAAATCTTTACCACAATAATCAGAGCATGTTCAACCTTTTCAAAGTTTCTGTTGTGAGCAGTTGGTGACCTTGGCAGAAATGGATTCTTTCCTCGTGAAGTGAATCAGAACACGCAGCTCTGAATCCTGCCATTAAATGTGTCATGAAATGAACACAAGTATGGTGCTACACAACAGATGGACCCACTGGCTTTTAATGGTGTTTGGGTCATCAAGTTGTGCTGTTAACAGAGAATGCTGAATACCCTGCATAACACAGTGCACCTGGTATAGAGAGCCAAGTTTTGCACTTATTATATGCATCCACCCCACAGGCAACCATAACCACAGAGCTCATTAAGGCTGGGCTGTTAGTTTTATCCACAAGGTATACTGCACAGGAAAACAAATACATTAACAAGCTCATTGGTTAAAAGGTCTGCAAAGCACAGAAGTAATCAGACTAGAAAACCAACCAACTACAGGTCTGTATTGGGTTGATTCATTACACAAAGTTTCACTGGAATCCACAAATCCTGAAGTTTAGGAAAGAAGAGTAAAGGAGGATCATTTGAAGAGCGATACCCACCAGAAAAAGACCCGAATGTGTGCTGTTAAGCTGGCATGGTTGGAATTATTATGGCCATGTGTGGAGCTGCTACAAACCAACAGCTTCCTGCATAGCCCATGATTCTATTTTCGGGCTGTGGCAGCAACAGCACAAGAATAAAGTTGCTAAATCAGTGAAGTCAAGCAATCGTTAAGTGATTTGTTCAACTACTGCTGGATTTTAGGTGAGCAAGTAAAAGGCCAGTTAGGAGTCTTTTACACATTCAGCAAAGAATGTAAATGCTTAAGATTTAAAATAAATGAGTGCTTCACAGAGGCACATGAACACCTCCAAAGATTATATTTTCAAGAAGAAAAAATATTTAGCAGAATGTATTCAACTACCATTAAATATACTCTTCATTATGACTGTGTTCTATTATTCTACATTCAAATAAACCCACTCAACACCCAGAAGAATAATATGCAAATACTTGTTTTAATTTGCACTTGGTAGTATTTACTGGATGGCCCCCACTGCCCAGCATTTAGTATTTCACAGGCATGCAACACATGTGGACAACTTTTATTGTAATTTAAAGCAATAGGTACTAAGCCAGGACACTTTAAAGATAAACTAAACCCTGTTTATAACCATTACATGAAATCTGATTGTTTCCTTTGATCAATCCCGACAGTATAACCCAAAAATAGAAAAGTCTACTACCCATAAGCATAAAGAATGGAACACTTCTAAGATTTATAGTAAAATGTGAACACTTGTTTATTGTAAAACTACACACTAAAGATATTTATACAGAAATGATGCATTAGCAGGCAGAAAAGTGGAAATATCAATGGCAGCCTTGCTTTCACAGCATTTTCAGTTAATTTTCTCAAAGTTGAAATTATACACGTGAGTTTTCTTCCACAACTGGCACTCAGATAGCCATGGTGCACTGCAAAAACTGAAAAACAAAAGCTGGATTAATATAAACTGTCATTATCTGGAAATAATTGTTCAATGGGCAACAGTATGGGCACAGTGCAGTTTGGTATATGTTCTTTAGCATGCATCTTATCACTGAAAGACTTAAGATAGCTCAGATTGAGCTATCCAGTGGCGTTCCACCTAAAATTTGCCTTGGAGGTTAGGGGAACCTTTTGAAACAGTGTGGAAGGCGATACCAGAGGTTTTAGGGGGAAATTAGTGAAACATACTGCCACTTTTCTAAGCAGTATCTACTGGATAAAAAGTCCTTCTGCAAATGAAAGGCGTTCTCTCATTCATGGAACTGCAACTGTGACCCCCAAGCCCACCCGGAAAGGGGAAACTATGGCAAAAGAAAGGCTCAAAAAGCACACATTCTTCTACATTTTTCATATTATAAATAAAGCAAATATACCAGCCATGATGTGTAGACAAGATACATCAGGACAAAATACAGGTATTTTATAATTCAACATAGTCCTGTCAATATAACACATTGAACTCCTTGTTATTTGACAAACAGTAATTGTGCAACAAGGCCATCAAAACTTGATAAGGAAATTAATCTGGCCCTAAACCTCTGTAAAAGCAAAGACTTCCACATTTGCTCAGACACATAAGCAGTGCGTTCCTTGGATACAGGCACTTCCGCAGGATGAAAGCTACACACAGTGGTAGAATATGGCCACTACAGCCTGCCTTACTATTGTTAGACAGAAGGTCGAAATGGAGAAATTCATAATGCTGTTAAAAGAAATCTGTAATACTCCAACAGATTTAAATTATCCCTTGACTGTCTTTCATGGAAGAAGCAATAATCCAGTAAACTACTTGAATAACTTTGTATGAATTAACAGCCTCAAACATTTATGTTTTCCTAATTTAGAGTCAAGTTGTGCATATTCCAAATTTGAGGAACAGTACATAATGCTTCCAAGACCAGCATTTGCCTGTCTACAACATGATTACACTAAAATAAAAACACATTGCCTCAATGTAAAATTAAGAAACCATGGGATGTGCCATACACATAATTACTGTTTAAAATTAATTAGCAACACACTATTTTTGCGAGTTGTTTTCTAATGTTATCCTCATAGAAAAATCTTTAACATAAAATCAACTACTATTGGCAATTCTACCATTAACTTCCATAGCTGAATATCCTAGGATACAATATACACAAACTTGCTAATCAAAATTTGAAACCTCACAGTTCAAGAGATCTAAGGAGACTGGAAGAAAACTGAAATTTGAAAATCAGGGCAATCTGCTTAGTGCACAGGTTCTTATGCTGGAGATTATGGGCTATGTCTAATACTGCTATTGCTGCATCTTCATAATTTGTCACAGAACCATAGAATAGAATAGTTGGAAGGGACCATGAAGGCCATCGAGACCAATGCCCTGCTGTTGCAGGACACCATCCCACTCAGATGGCTGTCCAATGCATCACTAGCATTAGATCCTGCTGGCAAAACAGAAGCCTGGCAATCCTGGAAAGGAGCCAAAATGATCTCCTCCAGAATGGGATGGGTCTGTGCAAACTCCTTCGGCTAGCTCTGCTCACCATTCTAGAGTCTTACAGATTGGCTCATTTTGGCTTGCTTTAGAAGCACCAGCTTCCTCTCATGTTAGCCAACTGGAACACAGGGAGAACTGGGCACTGCCTTTGAAAGAAGCTGCAACGCTTCTTGGGACATGTCACTTCAAGAAATATTCTTGAAAATAATGTGGACAAATGATGGAAGACAGAGATGACCAGAGAGAATCTGACACATACACCTCTTATTACAATAGTCTCTACTGAATAACTAGTTAGCAGTTATTACTTACATCATCATATACAAGATTCACAATACCCTGTTGCATGCTGTCTCTTCTCCTGAAGAAGTCTTCAAAAAGAAAATGTTGGTAAATTGGCAACATCCTAATATACAATCCTGAAGTTGTTTAGACATGCTTAAATAGTTTGCAACTGGACCTAATGCTCAACTAAGCACAGGCAGGATAGAAATCTACAAAATATATATCCTAATATATTTGTCCTTTGAATTATCAATATTCCTATGTAAATATATTCCTCAACTTGTCGCAGAAATGGGACCATTCACTTTATAAACAATCCTAACTCAGGAATTGATTAGCCAAAAGTTGAGCTCCAGATTTCACGTCACAATGCCGATAACTATATTGAAAGTATGTTTAAAGTCATTTTAACTGCCACATGCACGTTATACTTCAGACTCTATTACAAAATAACCTGAACTTCGAGCTGAGAAAAGTTTGAGCAACTTGCATGCATTTCCGGAATGGATCTAGAGAAAGATCAAGTGGAATACCCCACATACAACGGAGATTTCCTGGATCCTCCTCTCCTACCCCCAACTCCACTCCTGAGAGCAAAGACTCTCTGGAACAATATGTAACAAGGGGTTACAGCAGGATGCAGGAAACAGAATTAGGCAGGGCTTATTTTCACAAGTGGAACCACATCCTCATTCAACACATTGCCATATCCATGCCATTACATTTAGTCTCATTTCAAATTTTTCAGAATGTTTTGCTGCCGTTGTTTATAGAATTAAGAAAAAATACTATCAAAACATCTTACCTGTCAAAGCCCGAAGTTTCACACAGCAAGCCATGTAGTCATCAAAAAAAATTCTGCCATTCTTGCTGTAACGTTTTACAATTGCAATTAATGTCTGCGGGCTTAGCCTATAGCCTAGACAAGATAATAGGGGAGAAAAAAAACAGAATGAAAGCTTAACTTCACATCAGAAGGTTTAAGATTAATTTTTGGATTTTTTAGTTTTGAATATTTCCAACCCAAAGACAACTACAACTCAACACTCTTAACAGAATATAGCACATATTAAATTTCAGCACTGCATTTTGCTCCCTGGGCATATTGTTGTTGCTTTGGGCAATTACAGAATGCCAAAGTATATAGTGTTAAGGGTCTGTCCATTCTTGCACCATTCTAGATCTTCCCACATCTGCTTCTGTCATGCACCTATGAGCAACGCAATCCTTCATTTTTAGGTGCAATAAAGATTTTCAAAACAAGTTATTTCTGTTAAGATATTTTGAGTGCAGAAAGTATTTTATTCTGCATGAACGAACATGTTCAACAATTCCTTGAAAGTCATTTGCTCAACATGTATAGCAGTCCACTTAGCCCTGAACTAGCTGTATAGGATTGGTCTTCCAGCCTGAACTGCATGACTTATCCAGACTCTAAAAGTTATCCATGTCAAGTTAATTCTGCAATTTATCCTGAATGTGATCCATTCAACTGCCAGATTCAAGTTTGCAACCTACCATCTCAGCAAAAGTCTTGAAAGTTAGTATATCTTACCCATAGCTATAATGACTTGAGTCAATTCATGAAGTTCCACAGTTCCACTCCGGTCTTGATCAATCATCATGAAATTTTGTTTCCAAGCACTGACAGCTGCCCAGAGTTCCTTAAATTCACTGTATCCCATTTTCCCATTATTATCTCTCTTAAGTAATGCAGTTAAGAAACATAGTGTTGTGAAAAGTTCACCAAACTGTATATGCATCCACAGGTATTTCGTCTTCATTCTGAACATAAAACACTAACTTTTAATTTAATGGCTTGCTTATATTTTAAATAGCTGTTCTACAGTAACAGTAGTAAAACAAAAGGATTTCTTGTTCTATTAATATTCTAATCTACTGCAAAAGGATTATTTTGGCATTAAAGTCTCCCGCCATATTACTTTGTCACTCGGTACAACATACATGGGCCCTTCTACCACTCTCCATGTAACTTTATTAAGCTAGGAAGCCACACCTACTTTTCCTCATAGTCCAGCTGATTGGTGGAAAAATGGCTGCTGTTCTAGTACTAGCTTGTTTTTGACTGTTGAAGGGGAAACATTTTGCTACATATGCATAGTCTCTATTTACTGTTTTGTTGCTAGCTATCTTGACTTAGGATTTCTAGGTTTTTTGCCCAACCGTCTTTTGAGATTTGGGGAACACCTTTGCCAGACACCCAGGAAACCCACAGTGGACAATACTCTAAGTAGGCAATATTCAAGACTTTGACATAAAATGCATTCAAGGCATGAGTCTATTTCTGTTTTATAAACTCCAGATAACTAAGTACCGTTTTTCCTTGTGCATACTCCAAAATTTCACACTGCAGGTGATGGCAGTCACGTATAGGACTTCTTTGAAGGGAAGAGCTTTACAAAGAAAAATGTGACTAGATATAACACCCACTTATTATCCATAATCTAGGAACAAGTTAAACTCAGAGGAGCAGTTACTATTGGATATTCATTTAAAGCAAGTATATGGAGCAGCTCATGTTCCCCCAAGTCCTTGGATTTGCCATATTCAGACTCTAAGAAACCAATGTTTTATGGTTGTGACACATTTCCCAATACAGAAAGAGATTCTTTCTGGCACATTTTAGCATCTTATTCCCTGAGCTTTTAGAAAGCAGATGTAAGAGTTCCTGTGATGATGCTATTGTAACTGCTATGAAGTGCAAACTACTCACATCTTTTTGAAGTGTAGCTTCTATCAGCAGCTGGAGAAATATTAACATACTTTAATATACCACTTATAATTTCCAGTTCATTATTCAGAGCCCCTCCTGATCATTTTACTTGAGGCTCCAAAGTGTTATTTACCAAATAAGTTGTATTTTTTTAAATGTAGCAATAACTATCAGATCTCTCATTACTTCTTGACTATTCTTATGTTAATACAAGACTAAACCTTTTTGTTTGCAAACTTACAGAAATAATTTCTTTTTATATTATATACAGTATACAATTTAGTAGTGGGAGAACCATAAAAATTTCTGGCAATCTACTTAGTACAAAGTCAGTGAAAAGGTATCTTTTGAAAGTTAACTGTCTCACAGGATGATACTATAGGTTTACTGAAGCACTACCAATTCACAGTCTTACCACTGTATAAAATAGAATTTGGTAAATGCCAAAGCTCCCAGATGTTAAACTGCCTTGGTTGTATAAAAATACAGGCTCGCTAGTTTCATATGAAATTTAAATTTATACTTTCATTTAAACCTTTCTCAAGGATACATCCAACATCGATATCATAATTCTGCAGGTTTCCAAGCTGAATGCTGAAATTACAAGCAAATGATGCATTAATTCTCAATCAGCTGTATTTATCGACAAACTTCATTATGCTTCTATTCATGGAAGTCAGAATTACAGTTATTAATGCTATTGTTCAAACTTCTATGATTAGCAGCATAATGAAGTTTATAAAGAACAATTCAGGAATATACAACTAGCAAAACAGTGTTTGCTTATTGAGAATGGAGCAGCACAATAAATGCACACTGGACTTCATGGAAAATTTCCTTGTTTTACACAACTATATGAACTATATATATGTATCAGCATGAAAGTGGAAGCCATCATAAAATTTACATCAGAAAAATGTAATTGTTCAAAATCTTTAAGTAGCACATAAAGTACACTTAAGAGATTAAATATAAATTGAGATCAAACGGCCAGCTGAATTGGTTTAATAATGAGAATGATCCTTAACAGGACTGAAGGTCAGTGAGCATTCTTAAAAAAAAAAAAAAAAAGTTTGGTTTTGCAAGTTCATACAAGCTGGCATATGCACTATTTTTACTACTCCAAGGTATCTCAAATATGAAATAAGCTCTGCCAAAATTTGACAATGCCTGGGGGAGTGGGCTACACTGAGAGGAACATCTGCCCACTGAGCCTTTTTAACATGGGTGGGGAACAGTAATGATAACAGATGATACTTCCTATCCCCTCTGATCACTGACCACCTGGAGGGCTGCAAGTTCTTTCCCACTGCTCTAAAAGAGTTACATTTGGCTTGCTCAGTTATCACGCTATCCTATGGAAATGTAGACAATGCACTAAATTTGGGATGGAAATACAACATTCTTTACACTCTTTGGTTTTGTGTACTGCACATGTGCCAGGAACAGCATATCTAAGCTTCATTATTTGACACATAACTCTCCAAAATCCCAAGCAAAATTATTGGGGTTTTGGCTTTGTTTCAGATGAGAAATCTCAAATACTGTTTATATACCTGATTTAACATAATTAACAATAGGATAAAAGTAATAAATGAATCCTATTATCAGGCTACATATCAAAGACACAATTGTACTGGAGTATTAAGAAATATTATACCATTAAAATGCAAAATATACATTAAACATGTTCTGTAGCAACGAAGTCTTACGAGAATAGGTTCCATTGATTCCAGACTGTGTTAGACACCTCTGTAGTTCCTCAGCATCCACTTCACCATCCTGTAAAATGAATGCATATACATTTGTGGTTCAAGAACACCGGCCACTCTAATACAAATTCAAGTACACATGAATTTTGTATAATTAGCCAACTGTTCTACCTGAATCTAGAGAATTAAAGTACTTCATAAGAATACTTTGCCTAGTAATTTGCTACATGAATCAATTTCCATGATGCAAGTCAACCATAAAAGCTTTCTTTAAAATTAAGAAATGAAGCACAACTTTCTCATTTATAAGCCTACAGTGAGACTCTGGAACAGCACAGGTTTTTCCATACCAAGTTGCTTGAAGTCTTTTATTAAGCAATTCATATGCAGCCTGCAAAACTATGAGACAGATTTTAAAACCAAGACAAAAGGTTCTGCTTTCTCTTTTCTGATCCAGGCACACCCTATACATCCATTGTAATTTCTTAAATTAGTTCAAATCCAGTTGCAGACAAAAACTGACCAGAGGCTAAGAAGTAATCAGAAGATATTATATTCATGGATACATGGTACATGTATATGTAATACTCCCTGCAATAAAAATCAGAGAATGAAAGATTGTAAAACTGGCTCTTCAAGCAGTCCTGACTCTTAATACCCGAACAGGTAACTTTTTTAAAACAAGAATTTCTCACAAAGACGAAAAGATTCATTCACAATAGTATGAGGTGTAGTATTTCAACTACCATGGCACATCAGAGCTTTATTTTGCTAAGATCTCACACCTGGCACAAAGATTTTTGTCTCCCAGTACAGAAAAACCCATGATGCAAGCAACTTGAATGAAACTGTTGATCATACTAAGATAGAGCTGAAAGCTTTCCCTGTGAGCTTCTCCAATGAAAGTAAAAGTGTGTGAGTGAGTGGAGGGGGGAGAGTTAATTCAACATCCTACATGCCTTTATATCCCATACAATTTCTATTATCCTAAAGTTGCAAGTGCATTAGTGAGCTCCTTAGAAGATGTTTCCTAGAGACAGATACAAATGTATCAGTTATTCCAGCCTAAAACAGCCTGATTTTCCTAGTTAAGTATTTTTAAAAAGGGTATAATGCTGACATTGCCTATAAGAATTAATAGAGTAATACCAAATACCAGAGAAGAGTATCTAATGTAACAAAGCATCAGTGTGAAGATTTTAAGCCATTGACTCAACCACAAGAATTTTCACTGGGTAAGCTCGCAGGGATCAAGGAAAAGGTTATCTGAAATTGGTAACACATTTCCAAGTATCATTGACTGCCGATAATGCAATGACACTCAGAAATGCTTTAACTGTCCTGCTTATCCCCTCCCCTTCAGAAGCAATACCCATGTTACTACAAGTGTCTACCTGATCAGTTCTTTTGAGGGTTAAGGCCCACGCTTCCATCAACCCACTGGTCCTGCTATATGGCAGATGACAGATTGTGCTTATTTGACTGGTACTTCAGGAGTGAATGTTTATTCCTCCTATAAAAAACTAAATTAACTAAAATAGTACACTTGAGAATTAAAAAATATGGAAGTAAGCAAATAAGATCTAGAGAAATTCAAGGCATCTGTTAAAAACTTTCCCATGTAATTTACTCCTTATACATTTAGGTACTTGAAAAGCAGTGGTTTTCAAACCATGTTCTAGGGAATCCTGGGGTTTCTGGGAACCTTTTCAAGAGTTTTTCAGTAAGACCAGGCACGGTGAGAAAACTTTCCAACAGCTCTTCTGATCTTCCTCTACACTGCATAGCTGCAGGCTAGTACTGGGTGAGCAGTCACAACACAATACTAAGCATTTTACTCCAGGGTGAGTCACAATGCAATGTTGCTTATTCCCTTGTGTGTTTAGACTCCCTTGCAACCAGAGTTGATGCACAGCCAATCAAGCCTGATCCTGACCACATGCTTTGGATGATGCTCTAAAATCCTTTGCCATACACAGGGGTTCATAGCAGACACAACAATCTGAAAAGGGTTCTCTGAAGACACAACATTTGAAAAGCACTGCTCTGATGCACTGAATAATGCAAAGGGAGTGCTCAAAAATTGTCTTGTTTTGAATGGAAGGACTGACTACACTTAAACCAAAATGCCGAACATCCAAGAACGTGTACTTTCAGTTGCAAGCTACAATGAATTCCAGATGGGTGGCTCAATCCAGATAGTCCCAAGTTGCAACACTTAGCAAAGCTCCTATACATAGAAAGGTTCACCCATGGAAAAGGCAGCTAACTTCATGTGTGTCCTTACTGCATTCTAAAATGCTCTTCAAGTTAGAAAAACATCACTCATTCTCTTCCCTAAATTTATTTCTCTGGAGACATTTCTAGACTTGCCAACACGAACCACCATCAACCCTATTCTGGGTGCCACTCATCAAATCTTGCCTTAAGTACTTCAACTGCAAGTCAGAAATTGAGTTCTGTTGAGGCACCCAACAGACTGGAAAATTATTCCACTAACAAAAGAGAAGAAAACAATCTAGACTTCAGATCCATAGCTTACTCCAGGCCATTTATCATGTTTTTGGAGAAATGAATCCATGTGCTAACAGGCCACTGTGATACCTCATGATTTAAAGCAGCTGTTGCCAAACTGAGGCAACTCGTGCTGCTTTGGAAAAAAAAAATATCTGGGGTTCTTGTCCTCTTTCTCCATCTCTCCCAGAAAAGAAGGCAAGTAGCAAGTGAATGACATACATCACCATTACAACAATTTCACTTTCCTTCCTCCATTCTGTTTTTACTTAACACCAGCATCTTTATATAGCCTTATAATGTAATGGGACAAGTATTAACTATACCTGAGCATGGATAAACAAGAAGAGCCACCATTTCACCATTACCTATTCAATTTTACTATCCTACGGCTGCCCACTTAACATCTGGCTGTGTTCCCCAAACTGGGAGTATACCAAGTATTACTAGCTTCTTTATTCTATGCCAGAAGTATCTGTTTCCAAAATAATCTCTTCTCCAAAATAATCTCTTCTCCCATTGTTAATTTAAATCATTCTCTCCCAGTTTTTCACTATTTATATCCTTTTTCCTATAACTCAAAGCAGCTTACATCATTCTCCCTCCTGCTGCTTTCAATCTTACCCCCGTAACAATCCTGTGAGGTGGGTTGGGCTAAGAGTCTGTGACTGGCCCTAAGTCACCCAGGTGGCTCCATGGCTGAGCAGGGACTAGAACCCAGACTGAGTTCCAGTCCCACACTCTTAACCACTACACCACACTGGCTTTCGCTTTGGCTGGGAAAGAACTCAGAACTCATACTTATTTCAGTAACCATTACAATTCTGGCAACAATGTCATATTTTCACATCTATCAACTCCTCCAGTAATCAGAAAGCAAGTAGAGCTTACAACTGGCCTAAAGAGCCATTTCTGCTTTAGGCAAGTATAAACACAATAGAGAAGACACAGAAGATGTGACACAAACAGATAAGATTCCATTTTCTGTGCATCCCTTAAAATAAACTCAAAACCATTTTGATGACAAAAGACATTTTTCAACTTTATATTTAAGAATTTCTTGCTTCTTTTATATTCAGATTAAAGGATATTAAGACAGATGAGTGCTTGGCTCTAAAACTATTGTTGCCTGATGAGATTTAATTTAGTATGTATCTTCTACCAAGAAGTACATTTGAAATAACATGGGATGCACAGCAGCTATTTCAAGTGATCACTAACTTCCACCAGAGCCCAATTTCATAGACTACAGGTGCTATTTAGGACAGTCCTCACATAGCCCCTGCTCCAAACCACATGAAATTATTCTTAGAAGTGTTTTTCTGATCAGCTCCTAGTTCCACAAATAGAGCACTATATTCAATCAAATGAACCCCTATATGAGCTATACATACCAAAGAAATTCATGCCTCAACAAGAATAATTGCTGTATAAATGGCACTTTTGTTGGGTACTAAACATGCAACCATACTTGAAATACAGTGCCTTGTTTTCCAATGTAACCTTAAGTTTAAAAGTGGGTTTTCAGACCTTGCTGAAACCCCATCAATGCTAGATGGTGCTCCTACTGTGAAGACATCTTGCCATAAATCTTCATAAGATGTGCTCAATAGTAACACGTAAACTATTAGTATAAATCTTTAAATGTCAATCTTTGGATATCATGCTGTAAAGACCATAGCAATTAAAATGCCAAGGGGAAGGAGGAAATCTAAAGGAAAGTTACTCACCTGAAACTGGAGTTCTTCATGCATACTGCCTTTGTAGATCCACACTCTTGAGAGAATGCATATTGGCATCACAAGTCTCCAAACGCTCTAGAGACCAATGACCTGTGGGGCCGTGCATATGCCCTTTGGTGAATCTTTACCATAACCTTTTAACCAGCTTTTTTGCCCAGATTACACTAATTCTGGTGCTACTCTAATAGCTAGCTAAGTGCAATGTACATGACTCTCCCAACCCAAAAGCCTCAAAAATAAGACCAGAAAAATATTTTCTGTGCTGTTCACTTTAATATTTGTCCATTAATACCCAGAACTAGTCTATATGTTTCTCTTAACCTTGCAGGGAGAAAAGAACACTACTCCACTTAAACAGCCTCCCCATTTTAATATGTCACATAATCTCACAAATAAGATATATATAAGACAGTGATTTGCAGCCAAAGAACTCAAATGTCAGACTGACTGAGGATATACTCAAACTAAGAGGTTAACAACTTAGAGAGATTCTCCTTGTTCAAAATTTCTTATCAAGGAAGTTTTTCCTTCCTTGACTGCCTGTGTCTAAACTTCTGCTGCCAAAACAGCAGCTAAAAGCAAGAAGTTCCATTTGATATCTGTTTTCAGATTGAATAAGTAAATAAAGATAATAACTTTTTCAAGAAGCTGTATTAAACTTATAGATTTACTTGGGAGTCTGCAAATATTTTTAACAAGATGCTGGAAAATTAGATATATAAATCTATAAACACAGGGTCATTTAAACATGTACTAACCTATCATATGGGAAACTAATTACAGTCTTTGACCAACGTTTGGCCAGTTTTCAAACAGGCTGTTCTAATTTCCTTCTCCCCAGTTACTCATAAAAAGAAAACCTGAAGCATTTCAATCTGCTATTTATTTATCTAAAGCAAATCTATACAGTGATCTTCTATTGAATATGCAATTGGCTGGTAGCCACAGGTAATCATGTATTCCACAAGATAATGAAAGCTGACAAAAAGATGGCTCTCCTAATTTTTCCTGCATCAATCTGTGTGGTTTCCGCACTGACTGTGAAAGAGAAGCTTATCCCTCAGTTCTGCCCATATAGGCCAGCATATTGGGGAAAAAACTTTTTTTGAACTAGTTTTTAAAGCTATTGATATCCTTTGTTTCTTTGCTGGCAGTAGATGAAGGGGTGGACAACATGAAATCCAGTATCTTGAAAAGTAAAAAAATACATGCTATATTTTGTGAGATTATTTTCATAGCTGCTGTACAGATACTACTAATGTATTACCTACTGCTGAACAAGGTCCAGAGAACTTATCCTATTCCTAATACTATACTCAGCAAAAAAGCAGCACTCTTTCAAAACTTTAGAGTATGATCTTAGACTAACTTACCTGTCCAGCAATAGCAGAGAAGAATGTCCACAAAGGATCAGCAGCAGCGGCAGCAGCATAAGCACCAGAATAAACAGAATAACCAGGAGAAACACCATGGACCACACTGGGCACTCCTCCGGGGACTGGCTGGCCCATTGCCATTTGCATTGGCATCTGACCACGATAAGTTCCATACTTAAAAAACAGAACAAACATATTTCACTACATTTACCAGCTCAGTATCAATACCCATTACCAATGAGACATTTTCATAGCATTAAAATGCCTCATATGCCCAAGTGTACACATGTAATCCAGTTCTGTTTGCCAAAATCCAAAGAGCACGACCAAAAAGCAGTTAAAGCAGCAGATATTTTTGGCAACTAGCCTGGAAACCACCAACAGGCTTTACTGCTGTAACAACAAAAATACAGCACAGTACACTTTCTACTCTGCTATTCTGTTGATAACCTTAGTGAAGGAACAAACAGGGTCAAATGAATACTTGAAGATAGCTCCGATAACGTAGCATAACCAGAAATGTTTAGAAATTGTGCCAGCAGTGAAAAGGAAAGCTAGCCAACTTCAGCTGCCTTTGCCCTGATTACATGTACCAAAAAGTTTACATAACTGGGGAAGGAAAATGAGGCAGGGTTGGCTTATTTTCATATCCTTCACAAGGCAGCTGCATGCTCCTCATCACAATTATCTCTGTGGGATAAGTAGTCTGCCATATACCTTCACTGAGTCTGAACAAGCTGCACCCAATAAGGATAATTATGCTAAACACGTAAAGTGTCCCCAGCACACCAGGAGTAGAAAAACTAATCACAGTGATCTAGTTCACATGTAATTCCAAACCTGGTGCCCTCCAAATGCGTTCGAGTATATCCCCCAATCATCTTATATCCTATTGTACAAACTTACTCAGGGCTTCTGCTTTTAAGAATCTAATCTTTGAAAGCATTTACATTAGAATTACCCCCCTTCATTTTCGAACCTTTAACAACAGCTTAAGGGCCAGAAACGTCATGCCCCACACGCAGCAACTTAATATTGCCGTCCAAGGCAGGCAAGAGTGGCAGGCCAAGAGATTAAAAAAAGGGGAAGCAAATTTAAAACTGGCTTATTCAAGCTGGGCTGCCAGAAGCAAGCACAGCTTCCATTTCTTCTCCCGCGGGTAACAGCCCCTTCTCTGGCCTCCTAGCCAACTGCAAGGTAGAACGTGGGCAGGCAAGGAAATAGCGGAGACGGAGAGACGGGGCTTCCGAAGGCCTCAAAAAGAAGGCCCCGGGCTGAGTTAGTTCGGCTGAACTTGCTCCACTCCGGCTCGCCGGCGAGGGCGACCGGAAGGACCCCAAAAGCGAGGCTGAGTGCGTAGCCCAAAACCAGAGAAAGGGCCTAAAGGGCAGCACGAGAGCGCGGGGCAAGCGGGGCTTCTCCCCTCGCCTCCTCGCGTTACTCACCGCTCCGAACCCCGGATACGTCATGTCAACCGCTGAAAGGCTCCCCGGAGAGCAACGGGCCTCCTCTCTACGGTAACGGCCACAAAGACTTCCGAACTCGTCGCTCGAAAAGGCGGAAATTCCTTTACTTGCTCCGCCTCCCTATCGAAGCTTGCGATTGGCTAACGTGATCGCCGACCTCCTTTCGGGATAGGTTTCCGAGCTGAGAAGGTGGGACGAAAGGGGGAAGAGAAGTAAAAGGCGGGCCTAACGCGGAAGTGGAAGGGTGGAGTGCTTTTCGCTTACATATAGAGAGGTTTGACAAAATGCAGAGGCAAAAATTGTTAGACTAACCTATTCTGTATTCTTTCTAAAACTTCCGGGTTTATTGGAAGTTTTAGTTTTGTCAATGTTGCCCATGGGGTCGGGCACGGCTTTGCGACTAACAACACCAAAAAGAGGAGCTTTCTGATTTGGATCCAATTTGCACATAAGTGGGTTGTAGAAGAATGGGTTTGCTTGACATATTATGGTACATAATTGTGTTCTGCCTTCAGGATATCATATTCCCCAGGGATCCTTGTTAATCTTTTGCAGAAGAAAGTTCTGTGGTATCCTGCAGATTTTGGGGACTGGAGACCGTGTTATCAGAGGCATAAAACGACTTTTCTTGCGGCGTATACACACATGCATAAAAGTGGCAGGAGTACGCAAAAAGATGGTTTGCAAGAGAAAACCGAAGCATGTGCTTCATGGAAAGACAAAATACTGCCAATTGTTTTTGTTTTTTTTTAACTGAGATGCTTTATATGTGTCTTAGATTGTGTATCTTTTCATTCAGTCCAGGCCAAGGTCATGTTGATAAATCTAGAACATTTGCCTTCTCAAACTGAGATACATTCTATAAAAAAGTGATGAATACTTGAGCTAGCTTTTAAAAAGCAGCAACTAAAAAACACCTTTGTTAAGAAAGGAGAAAATAAGTGTTGAGGAATTGTGAAATGAAACAAGCTAAGAACACATTCCAGTAGGATAATATAAAAGTTTTGTGTAGCTCTTTAAAAATAGTTGGGGACCTGTTTGGCTGATATGGAGATGGTATTTAACACCAGTTAAGTTAAACCAAATTGACTATAAATACTCTAATACTTATTGGAGATGTGGAAAAGAGATTGGAACTTATTAACATATGTGGTGGGATTGTGATAATATACAAAAGATATGGTTATGGTGTGTAATGAAATTAGAGAAATTCTAGATATAAATTTAGAAATGTCACCAAGAATTTTGTTATTGCTGCTGATTGAAAAACAGGATATAAATGAAGTTAAGAAAGAATTGGTCCTAAATCTGATAATGGCAGCTAGGTTAGTAACGGTTAAATATTGGAAACAGAATTGGGTTATACAAAGGAATGAATGGTATAATGAAATATGGAATATGATTGTTAATGATAAATTGACAACAGAAATAAAATTAAAAAGGAGGTAATAAAAGTAAAATATAATGAAATGTGAGAAGATTTTGTAAAAGCAGTACTGATGGAAGGGAAAGGCTGTAAGCCTAATCAAGAATATATGAATTTTTGGAGGGGATATGGGTATAACTAAAGTAATTTAGTTAACAATTGTTAATTGTTATATAAAGTAAAATGGAGCTATAAACTGGCCTCCTGGGGAGTGGGTGCACAATGTTTTTTGTGTTGTGTTTTTTTTTAGTTATTTGTTGGGTTGTAGATGTTAATATTGATACATTTTGGTATGTATTGTATATTAACTGTTTGTATTTATGTTCTGTTAAATTTGAAAGGGGGGAAATAAACTATTGTGAAATTTGGTGTCAGCTTTGGCCACGCCTACTTATTAAGCAAGTCCCATTGAATTCTGGGAGCTTCTATTTCAACTAAACAGGCTTAAGAATATTAGGTTGCAAATGGGTTTTCATTAGGATCTCAAGACATGTTGAACCACAGTTCTCAACCTCAACCTACTGAACAGGCTGATTTTGCTAAATAGGAATTGTAGTCTAAACTTGCTAGAGGATATCTTGTTGCTTAAGCCTGCTTTAAACAAAGTTTATGGGCTCAACATGTCACAGCTGTGTGAAAGACAAGTTTGTATAAATGTGACTGCTAACAGAGATCATTGCTTGAAATTTCTTCACTTTGAACTAATGGTTTTGTTTCTTCACAAAGTCGGGTCCGACCCATCGCGACCCCATGGACCACATTCCTCCAGGCCTTCCTGTCCTCCACCATCTCCCAGAGTCCACCCAAGCTCACACCAACTGCTTCAGTGACTCCATCCAGCCACCTCATCCTCTGCCGTCCCCTTCTCCTTTTGCCATCAATCATTCCCAGCTTCGAATTAATGGTTAGAGGATCATTTCCTGGATGGGCAATCCACTTCCAGGGATAAGGCTGCAGGTCACTGCTCTTTCTAGGTTATAACAACCAGGCACTTCAGGGTTCAAGTTTAGTATGCTCTGTGAGAACTTAACTGAAGTTAGCTAAAAAGTAAGGAAGAACCTGGAGGCGGGCAAGTTGGAGTAGTTGATCTCTGGGCATCTGTTGTGTGGTTTGCAGTTCTGCTGCTTTCTTGTATCATATAATTATCTCATGCTCCCTCATCCAAGGGAAATGAGATCCTGTAGTACTGCTACAGCTAGACGTGTAGTGAACAAGAAACTATATTGCCTTCTACGAAAGTTAATGTGTGTCTTGTTCAGGCACCTACTCTAATGCTCACAGTATCTGCCTTGGTTAGATTGTTAGGATTATGTATGTGCAACAACCTGTTGTCTGTAAATATAAAACATTTTTACGCTCTTTGTTGCTTGATGGTGCAGCCAGATGTTGTTACGAATGTGCTGCCTGCAATTGTGAGAATATTCACCCAACCAGCTTGGGCTTATGCAGTACTAAATCTACTCTGCACATCACCACAAAGTATTTAGTTCTCACTAACACTGCCATTCAAAACTACTTCATAGCAAACAAGTTGCATTGAACATTATAGGTCTTGCTTAGAAATGAGCATCTGCAGGAGGGACCAGCTTTTGTACATCTGATTCTGAACAGGAGGCGAAAGGACAAAGGGAGACAGATGCCTTTGGAGGTTACCTAATGAATATTCTTGGGCAGAGCATGAGGAAGGAGACATTTTAGATGAGGTGTGGGGTGGGAGGCAGTGCAAAAGGAATTCCTGGACCCAGCCAGGAAACAATAGTATAAATGAGTGGATTAATTACTAAGTGTCTGGTCTTCCCCCTTCTAGCCTGCACACCGAGGGTGGAGTCAGGAACTTTTCTGAAAGGGAGGGAAGGAGGGGAGGGTTCAGTTTGGATTCAACTCTTCAGATGGGCAGATGTTTCCGCTACATTCTGTTTCTCCAGCCTAAGAGGATCAGAGAACTTAAGCGCTGAATGTAGTTTCCAGCCATGTAACTCGTTCATCCTACTGCCTCATCTTGGGAGTTTATAGCCATTTTTCTGTCTAAGCATGACTGGGATTGTGTTCCATGGTGCCACAAGAGACTTTGCGAGCTATAAACTAGGGAATTTTTTAAAAGTGAATTGAGCAAAACTGGAATGCTCAATTCCAGATGAGCAAAAACCATCAAGTCGGGTCCGCCTGGCGCCGTCGTTGTTTTTCGGCGCCAGGCGAAGACCTTTTTATTTAAGCAGCATTTTAAATGTTAATATCATTGAATTTTATTTGGCCAGGGCGGCTTATTTTATTCCAATGTATATATTTTAATTGTTATTGTTTTAATTTATTGTGTATTTTATTATGGTGTGAGCCGCCCCGAGGCTACGGCAAGGGGCGGCATAGAAATGTTTTAATAAATAAATAAATAAACAAATAAATAAAAATGTAATTGATTTCCTCCGCGCAATGTGGACATGGAAAACGGGAATCTGGAAAGCACCTCAAGCAACTTGAAAAGGAATTGGTTCAGTTCCGCTTTCCTCCTGAGAAGGCGAACGCCAGAGCAGAAATAGAAACTGAAACTGCTGTTTTGTCAGAAACGCGACGCCCCAGCCGCCAGCCTAACTTAGTTAAAACCAAGAGAGCAAGCCGGGAAGTTGCGTGACTCCGGCGTCCTCCGTAAGGAGATCGGTAACCGAGAAGGAAGGCACGGAGCTAGGGGCTTGTGTTCCTGGAAAGCTAGCACAGCGACTGCTTCCCCCGAGTGGAGAGAAGGCGCTGGGCCGAGAGAGGCGAAGCTTGGAAAGATCCCTGCAATCGCGCCGCCTGGACTGCTTGAAGGGGAAGGCAGGAAGGGGTCCCTGTTGGCAACAGAATGGAAGAGGCGGCGGCGGCGGCGGCGAGTCCATCCCACGACGAGTCCATCCTCTACCTGATTTCTTGCTTCAGGTCCAGGATCAAGAATAGCATTCAGGTGAATCGAGTTATGGACTTCATGCCGTCCTTGAGCCACGAGCACAAGGATCGCCTCCGAGCGGCCCAGCGGAACCAAGGGGACGTCGAGGCCGCGGAGCTGCTGCTGCAGCTCTTGGAGAACGGAGCTGCGCGCTCGCCGGGCATGTGCCAGGAGTTCTGCCAGGCGCTGGCGCAGGGCGGCTTTCTGGCCGCCGACTACGTGGACCCCAGCCTGCGCGGGCTGCCCTCGCCTGCCGCCGAAGCGGTCAACGACCTGGGCAGGTACCTGGTGGACGTGTTCTTCGGCCATTTGGTGCAGGCGCTGCGGGCCCTGCAGGTGGCGATGAAGTGTCTGCAGATGAATCTCCTCGACGACCAGGACCTGCAGCAGGTAGGAGCTGTCTTTGCTCAGATCCAAAATTCATGGCCTGCGCCAGGACAAGCCTATGGCGTTTGGAGGGACGGCGGGGCGTGGCGCTCCAGAGCTATGGTGGCCTTCGTCATTCGCCATTGGCTGTGCCAGCTCGGGCGACCAGCCAGGGCATCTGGAAGGCCACGGGTTGCCCCGGCCTGCATCGGTGCACCTAGAGACCAGAGGTGCACAAATGGGATGGGGGGCCCACCAGGCCTGCCGCAGGCTGGGTGAGATAAGCGGTTGCTGCCACCCTTGCTGCTGCCATAGGCATGGGCGCCGACAGCATTCCGCCCCAACCCGTTGGGGTTTTCGCTTTGCCGAAATGGTGCAAAGCCGTGCGGGTGGTGCCAGTGGCTATTCCCAAGCACCTTCCCGGGCAACAAGGGACACAAGAACAGAGGCTTGGCTGGCCCTGGGAGCGGGTGGCTCCTTTCTGCCTACTGAGCCCTGGTGGTGTTGTGTGGGCTGCCTGGCCCTGCTGAGTGAGCAGCCAGCCACGAGAAGCCGCGCGGTCGGCCACATCCCCACTCATCTCCACTCATCTCTGGTCTGGGAGCGGGGATAACAGCAGCAGGGCAATGAGGCCAAACATGATGGGCCAGATTACAGGGATATATGTCCCCAGTATTGGGGATGTTGCAGTTTGCTTGTACAGTACCAAACTAAGGCTGTGATCCTATACTTTACTACTTAGGAAGTAGCCCCCTATTTCCTGTGTTCAGTTACCTGGGAGTAAGCACTATTAAACTGAGTGAGTTTTCCAAGCCAAATGCTGTGAAAGTGTAATAAAATAAGTTCTAGCTAAACAGCACAATTTTGGCACTGTGGATTCATAATCAGACATATAACAGGCTTGTTAGATAGTTAGCCCAGGGTAATCTTGAAAGCTAAGCAGGGTCTGGTCTGGCTGAAATTTGGATGGGTGACTTAAATGTTGTGCACTGCCCAGAGAGTTTCAGTTATGGACAGTACAAAATTTTATATAACAACAACAGTTAGTAGCAAAGCTCCTAGGATCACTGCAGAAGAGTCAGTCACTGATACATTGCCTCCTTTTTTCTGTTGCTATTATTGTACTTTTGACTTACCCACTGGGGGACCATAGGATCTCAGTTACAGTGCCACATGATCCAGCACAGCGATGGCCAGCTTACTCTGCCTGACTAAAATGTTAGCTATATTTTCATTAGAATAAGCTCCATTGAACAAACCTGTATGACATCTGATAACAATGTATAATTTTAAAGTAGGGGTGGGGAACCTGTGGCCCTCCATTGAAAGGCAGCATGAAAAGATCAGGCCTACAGAACATAAATAAAACTACACATTCTAATTTACGTTCTGAACTTCCTCCATCACCATACAAGTCTATTTAAATATGCCACTCAACCCCATCTGTAGCTTGCAGTGGTAGAGTCCAAGAAACAGCTTTATTTTACCTAATGTGTAAATAATCCGTATTAAAAGGTGTGGGGAAAACATATGCATTCTAAATCAATTGCCCAGATTTCCACATCTCAGTTACTTTGAACAATATAGGTGACAAGCTACTTCCCGAGATGAAACCTTTCACTACAAGCATGGAATAAAATGTTAGTAGTCTAGGTTTTAATCTTGATTTTTTTCAGAATATTTTGTGATCACTATCTTGTTTAATGAGTACATGAGCCAACATACAAAGTACTTATACTGTAAAAAGTTGAACATTTTGTACAATAAAACAGGGATTAATACTAAAACCAGAGAGGAGCATTAACTATCAAAAGCTCAACAAATCATGTAAAGTAGCTGTGGACAGGAGGTAGAATAACAGATATTTTAGACTTTCAACTCCCAGAAGCATCTGCCAGCATGGCCAGTGGTCTCACATTTTGGGAATTGAAGTCTCAAGCACTGTAGAGCTCTAGGTTATACCTGCCCCTGAAATAAAGGAACATAAAGTACAGACGAGTTTAATTTCACTGGGAAAAGAGTTCTACAAGCCAAGTGTTGCTCTACAAAAGAACCTGTTTTGCGTATCTATCAACCTTACCTCTGTAGGAGGTAAGACAGGGTAGGAAAAGAAAGCAATAAGTCATGAATTGTATTGAATGTGACTTGTATTGACACAATGAATATGTCTGCATTGTGAGTTGTTTTACAGAAATGTCACACTCCATCTCCCCTAATGCGTCACACCCATTTTCTTCTTTTAACCAGATTAAAGCTGTGGAAGATACTCGAGAGAATGGAGAGGCAGTGAGGGAACTGTTGTACAGAGTAATGCAAAAGAAGCACTGGTTTTCACCATTTCTGCAAGCACTGGAGGAAGCAGGACACCCACACGTTGCAGCCGAACTAAGAGGGCACAAAAATGGTAACACTACGATTTCAGGGTTTTCAGAACAATCATGTCCAATCATTCCTCACAGAACTTTGCCCATCAATAGGCCAAGCCTATTGCATGCCTGCTCAGAAGTAAGTCCCACTGAGTGCATGAGTGTACAGGAACATGGGAAGTTTGCCTGGCATTAATCAGAAATCTGGTCCATCTGTCCCACTGTGGTGGGTGCCGACTGGCAGCAGTTCTCCTGGAATCCAGGCAAGAGACCCCCACCCTCTGCCCTCACATTATATGGAGAAGCCAGGCATCAAGGCGGGGAATCTTCTGCAAACAAACCCTGTGCTCTGTCACTTAGCTATGGCCCCCACTGTGTTGCATCTCACAGAGTATTAGGTTGCTGCTTCAGAATAGCAGTTTATGGTTACACAGTCTTTGGGCAAACAAGCATGTGAGGAAAGTGTATGTGCAAATGTTGACAGGAAAGAAGAGGAAGGCTGCACTCTTAAACAGACTGACATGGGAGTAAGCCCTACTGAATTCAGCAGGACTTATTTCTGACTAAACCTACATAGGATTGTACTGTAAGGTTGTCATGCCAAAGAAATACCTGTTGTGAGCTGATCCCTTCCCTCTTTATTTCTGGTTTCAAGCTCAAGACAATGCTTTGAAATGCAGTTCTTTTCTTGAAACGCAACAGATTGCAGAGCAGTATGAACTCGAAATAGCCTTCTACCAAAGTTGAGGAAGATCCTTCTGCCCATGTGAAGAGTTGAATCCAAACTAGAAACTCCCACTGTTCCCATCCGCAGGGTGGTGCTTGCTGCTGGAGAACCAGGCAGAGCAAGCAGCAAAGCCCTTCCAGCTGTGCAGCTTGTTTCTCCTGATGCCTCCTTATTGGGTCCATCAGTGGGTCTTGCATATGCTTCTCTCCGCTCCTGAAAACTCTTCCATCCCTTCCTCCCCCCTTTTTTTGAGTAAGTTTTATTCTTAATAAACCTAGAAAAAGAGAGAGAGAGAGAGAGAGAAACTAAAAAGACCATCAATCATCAGAAACATCAGACCTACTGGGTCAGGCCCCCCCCACATTTTTTCTTTTTATGTTAAACTATAAACATATTTAAATCTATGCATAGTCCCGTTTCTCTAGCCAATGATAAAAAGAGTCCCAAGTTTGATAGAAGTCTGTATCTTCTTTCTCCTTCAGAGACAAAGTCAATCTGTCCATTTCTGCACAGTCCAAGATCTTTTTTAGAATCAGTTCATTGGTAGGTGGCTCTTCTCTCTTCCAGTGCTGGGCAAATGCAATCCTCACCACAGTAGTTACATGTAGAGTCAAATACATTCCTTGTTTACCAACGCCATCAGGTACAATGGCTAATAAGAAAACTTCAGATTTGAATGTTAGAGGTTTTTGTAACATTTCCTCAAGCCATTTGTGTATTTTAATCCAATACTTTTTTGCCTTATCACAAGTCCACCACATAGGATAAAAAGCACCGAATTTGTGTTTACATTTCCAACATCCATTTGACATATTTGGAAACATCTTAGCTAACCTATTTGGTGACAAATACCATCTATAAAACATTTTATACAGGTTTTCTTTGTATGAGGTTGCTAATGTTACTTTAATATTTCTTTCCCACAGCTTTTGCCATTTCTCTAATTCAATATTATATCCAAAATGTTGTGCCCACGTTATCATAGTTTCTAAAACTCTTCCATCCCTTCTAAAGCAGGCTGACTCTCCTAGGCTGCCTGAGAAACTTCATTAGGCGCCCTTGAAAATTCAGCGCGCTCAGGCCCATTTTGCTCTTGCACCTTCTCCTCCGCAGAATCCATCCTGTGATGAGCAGGAGCCGGGGCCACTCTGTGTACTCCCTGGGAATAAGCGCCATTGAAAACAGTGAGGCTTAAACTGAGATACATGTAGACTGTAGTTCTGTACCCCTGTCTTTGAGCGCAATACTACTTACTTCTGAATAGACATTACTATTTTTGTCCTTTAAAATAAGCAGCTATTTTGGATTACAGGTTTTTCCCCCTAGCACTTTGCATTGTTCTTAAGAATATCTGCACCCTGTGCCATTTCCTTTTGGCTTTATTTCTGGCAGAAAAACTACCACCCTATATTGGTATCAAGGCATTAACTGCCTTCTGTCTGCCCAACACTAATCTTCTGCCACTGTGTTAGAGCACAGCTTTCCTTAAGCAGCCCAGCTTATCAAAACTTCCCAGTGCTAGAGGTTGCTCCCTCGACGGCAAATGCAGGAGAGGACAGAGACCGTGAATGAAGCATTGGAAGCAAGGGAGATAAGCTCAGCAAAGCCAGATGCTGAGCTTGAAAGTGGACTAAGAGTAAAATGCATGAATAGAAGAAACCAATGAGGAAGGCAACAAATTAGGCCAGTGAACACTACAACCAGATACAAGGCAAAAGCCTGATGCATATTGCTCCATGTTTGTGCATGGAAGGTTGGAATAACTTGGAATTTTATAAAACTGAGAAAGAAGCCACACTGTTAAACTTTAATGGTCAATTGACTTAGGTGGAAATCCTATATTCACTTACCTGATAGTAAGGTCCATTGAACTCAATATGACTCATTTCTGAGTAAACAGGTACATGCACTGTTAAGAGTTTTAACCATAGATTGTATACATTTCATCTTTGGAAGTTTATAAAAAAACATGTACCTAGGATTTCTCCTTACCTGGGCAGACAACTACTTCAAATTGTGGGGCAGGCCTGGGGAGATTCTTATCAGAAGAATAGCCTAGGATAAAGGTTACATTGAGCTTTGTACTAGACATGGAGCTATCTGTCTGAGATGTTTCCTTTTTGAGATGTTGGACTGAGCCCCAATTATTCTTCATTGCTGGTTATTCTGCCTAAATCTGATGGGAACTGCAGCCAAACAACATCTGGAGAGTTACTTATTCTCTGCTCCAATCTCAGGGGGTTGTCTTAGCTTATGATGTATCTGTATAATTGTGTTGCTCCATGTTCTATTTTGTGCACTTGCATATAGAAGTTCCATTGTAATCAAAAGAATGCTTCTCTTCTGGATTGTAACTTTTATTTTGTTTTAACAGAACCTTGTGAAAGGGAGACCTCTTCAGATAATCTTACTACAAGTGATGAGGCTCTTGCTTCTGCAACTCAGGAAGATCTGAAGCAGGATGCTAAGCTGCAGCCCAATGTGGCTGATGAGGAGAATGCCTCAGGGGAATCATTTGGAGAGGCCTCAGCAAGTTCAGGTGACCTGTCAACCTATATGTTTTATAAATCTTTTCACGCCACTGATTCATCTAGAGCTGAATGAAGCTGCTCTGAATCAGTGGTCTGCCTGATTCTGGGGTCCATCTTAGGCACTCCATGATGTTGGGAGGGAGCATTTCAGGAGTTGGGGGTATTTTCTGTAAGAGCAGCAAGAAAGGCAAGTTTCTGTTCTCCTATCCTCATTTTTACCTTACCTTTGATGATTAAAACATGTCCCTCTGGCAACTCTGCCAATGGCTGCTGCCACAGCTGACAACTTTTAAATACAGTTAAAGGAAAAGCATTGTGCAGTTAAAAGGAAAAGGAAAATAAGGAAACATTGGAGAAAACGTTCCCCTTACACACTGCCTCGGCTATAAACACCATAAATAACAACCTGGAAATGTTTTCCTAGATTGATCCTTCAAACTGGGCCAATGAAATGGTGCAGCCATTTTGATACATCCTTGAGTCAGGTATACAAATGACAAACGGAGAGCTGGGTTTCTAGTAGATTTTCATGTCAGCAAGTCCATGCAGTCGCCCATGCGCTCCTGCGCTGTCTGATTCCACCGCCCACCCAGTTTTCTGTGCTTCCCCCGCCAGCCCGTTCTATGACTATTCAGCATACTCAGTTCTCTTTGGGTTACCTTCCTTAAGGTTTCCAACGCAAGGAAATTTTCTGTATCCCTGAGAGTCTCACATCTCAATCTGTTGACACCACCCTTGTTTGTGGCTGCTGTCATTTTGGCTACAAAAGCAGTAGCTCATTCGAGAACAAATCAGAGTTAAAATAGAAGGTGATGAGGCTGATTTTTTTCTGCAGCAGAGCTAAATAGGGAGAAGGCATGAAGGCTCAAACCCTCAAAGTCTGTATTCTTTATTTTATATGCACAGTACATTGCATACTGCTTTACATACATTAACTTGCTTGAAACCTTACAACAACCCTGTGAAAAAATAGATTACTTTTTCCAGCAGAGGGAGCACTTTGTAGTGAACTAAATGCAGTCCTTTGACTTGGAGCTGGATGAATTACATTTGGCTTTGCATTCCCCGCTGCCTGAGTGGTAGGAAGTCCACAGTTCTCCACTTCATAAAGATGTGGTACCTTTAGCAGTAATCTACAAAATGGGAACAATCTACAAATGGGAAACAAACATCTGTATAGGTAGTAATAATCCCACAGTGGTCAGTCCAGCTGCCTGATACAGAACAGCCTTCCCTAACCTGGCACCCTCCAGTTGCATTGAATTACAAGTTCTATATTCCCCAGCTAGCATGGGAAGCATAGTCCAAAAAATCTGAGGAGAGTGCAGGTTGAGAAATTCTGTGACCTTAAGTCTCTTCTGCTATCCAGAATCCTTTGAGCAAATTTTGGGCCTGACAGGACTCCTACAAAGAGAGGCCAGGTTTCAGGGAAGATGGGAGGAAGAAGGAGGCTGGGGACTCCAAAGAAAGGAAGCAGTGGGAAGGAATTGAGGTGCATGTACACTAATGCTAGGAGCAATAAGCAGGAAGAGCTTGAAGCTCTCCTGGGAATAGGAGGGTATGACCTGGTGGGGATCACAGAAACTTAGTGGGATGAAAGGCAAGACTGGAATGTAAACATAGAGGGGTATCGCCCTTTTAGAAAGGACAGGAAGGAAAAGAGGGGTGGGGACATAGCTTTATATGTCAGGGAAGGATAGGATGCTGTGAGATAGAATGCAGCACAGATGAGGATTTGGTAGAGGCAGTCTGGGTGAAACTTAGGAGTTTTGACAGGGAAAGAGACCTGACAGTGGGGGTATGTTATCTCCCTCCAGGTCAACTTGAGTCCCTGGATGATGTCCTGACAGGCCAGACTCTAAGGATATCTCGGGGGAGAGACACAGTAATTATGGGAGATTTCAATCTCCCGGATATTACTTGGGAGACTCACTCGGTGGTGACAGCCAGGTCATGTCGCTTCCTAGAAGCTATAGAGGGAGGGTTTTTCACACAGAGGGTCCGAGAGGCAATGGGGGGGCATCCTTGACTTGGTCTTGACCAACAGGGAGGAGCTGATTGATGAAGTACAGATTAGGGGAGCTCTGGATGCGAGTGATCACTCCATCCTTTGCTTTGAGATCAGGAAAGGGAACGTGCAGCAAGTCGAGCACTAGAAGCTGGGACTTCCAGAGGGCCAACTGAAGGCCAGACTGGGGAAAGTCTCCTGGGATAGGTTACTGGAAGGCAAGCAAGTTGAGGGCTGGATGGCACTCAGAAGGGAGGTTTTGGAGGCGCAAGCCTTGACAATACCTCTAGTTAGTAAGGTGGGGAGGTGGAGGAGAGCGCCACCATGGATGCGAAAGGAGGTGGTTAAAGGAATTAGATGCAAGAGGAACCTCCATAGGAAATGGGTACTGGGGCAAATAGACAAAAGGGTATACCGGGAAAGGAGGCCCGTTGCAGAAGGATTCTTCCCAAGGCTAAGGCTGATTATGAGCTGAGACTTGCAAAGAATATCAAGAGCAACAAAAAGGGCTTCTTTCAGCATGTAAATAGGAAGAGGAAGGGGAGACAAGTAGTGGGACCACTAAATAACGAGGAAGGAGATCCAGTGACTGATATGAGGGAACAGGCACAGATGCTAAATGACTATTTCGCCTCTGTGTTCTCCCCAAAGCAGGACGGGGGATATCCGCATAGGAGATTAGATGAGGCCTGGGACTTAGGGGCACAGATTAGAGTCACTTCCCAGAAGTTGAGGGGCTCCTCAGGGCATTGGACATTACAAAGGCACCAGGCCCTGACGGGTTAAACCCAAGAGTACTTAGAGAGTTGGCAGGGGTTCTCTCACGCCTGCTGGCCTCCATTTTTGAGAACAGGTGAAGTTCCAGAGGACTGGAGGGTGGCGTCAGTGGTCCCAATTTTCAGAAAGGGTAGTGGAGAGGACATGGGGAATTACAGACCAGTTAGCCTTACGTCCATTGTAGGAAAAACAATGGAAAGGCTCATAATAGCAAAAGATCTAGTGATGCTAGATAGGAGAGGGAGACTGGCAGCCACACAACATGGCTTCCATAAAAACAGGCCCCACCAGACAAATCTTGTGGAATTCTATGACAAGGTTTTGAGGTGGCTAGATGGAGGGGATGCAGTGGATGTGGTTTACCTGGATTTCAGCAAGGCCTTTGACAAAGTGCCCCATGATATCCTGGTTGAGAAACTGAGGAGTTTTGGGATAGACCAAAGCACTGTCTGATGGATTAGCACATGGTTGATTGACTGAAAGCAGAGGGTAACTGTTAGTGAGGAATCATTGGGATGGCGGCCAGTGACAAGCGGGGTCTCCCAGAGCTCTGTCCTGGGGCCGATCCTGTTTAATCTTTTCATCAATGACATGTTGACATGGAAGAAGGGGTGAACAGTCTGCTGATCAAATTCGCAGACGATACTAAAACTGGGCAGTGGCCACAACTGAGGAGCAAGTACTCCAGATCCAAAAGGATCTGGACAGACTATGGAAGTGGGCAGGAGACAACAGGATGGCGTTCAATGTGGATAAGTGCAAGGTCTTGCACTTGGGGCATAGGAATAGGTGTCATAAGTACAGGTTAGGGGACAAGTGGCTGGAGAGCAGCACTTGTGAAAGGGACCTTGGTGTGCTGGTTGACTGCAGGCTAAACATGAGTCAGCAGTGTGATGCGGTGGTCAAGAGGGCGAACGCCACCCTTGGTTGCATAGCCAGAAGTGTGGCTTCTAGATCGAGAGAGGTATTACTACCACTCTATATGACTGTGATGTGCCCACAAGTGGAGTATTGTGCTCAGTTTTGGGCCCCTCATTACAGGAAGGATATAGCCAGGTTAGAGTCGGTGCAGTGTAGGGTCATAAGGTTGGTGGCCAGTTTGCAGGGGATTCTGTATGAGGCGAAACTGCAGGATCTGGGTCTCTTCAGCCTGGAGAAGAGGAGACTCTGAGGGGATCTGTTGGCGACATACATGTATGTGAGGGGATGTCACATGGAGGTGGGTAGAGACCTGTTCTCCCCTGCAGAGGAAGGCAGGACGCGCTCCAACGGAGCAAAGCTCAGGGAACCAAGGTTCAATTTAGATGCCAGGAAGCACTTCCTGACAGTTAGGACCCCAAGGGTATGGAATGGGCTTCCACGGGAGATGTTTGAGGCCCCATTGGTGAGGATGTTCAATGATAGGCTAGGCATGCACATGGTAGGCATGTCGTGAGCAGAGCCGGCTGAAGCCGGGGGTCAGACTAGATGGCCCAGGAGGCCTCTCCTGACTCGCTCTGTTAGTATGTTTCTAAATATTTCCTGCTTCAGACTTTCCACCCACACCAGCCTTCTATATGGATGTGTGCATTGAAAGGAACTAGTCCCAATTGGTGCCATATTTCCAAAAGACAAAATCTCTCCCTGGATCCATTCATATCCAGTGCGGTGTAGAGGTTAAGAGTGTAGGACTGGGATTCAGGTGACCTGGCTTCTAGTCTTTGCTCAGCCATGGGGTCAGTCACAGGCTCTCAGTCCAACCTACCTCACAGGGTTGTAGGGATAAGATGGAGAGCAGGAGGAAGAGAATGATGTAAGCTGTTTTGAGTTTCTTATAGAAAAAAAGCAGGATATAAATTAAATAAACAAATTCTTTACTCAGTATATTTTACTGTATTAGAAGGCAAAGTGTGCCACTACATTACTGTCCTCTACCACCATCCCTGTCCCTCCCTACTTCATGAAGAATTTACTGTTGGCATCAGTTTTGCTTGTCTTCGCTGCTTGCTATAGAAAATTGTAGAAAGTGCGGTGGAGCAAAGGGTCACAGAAGAAGCTGAGCTGGTTTTACACTCACATAGACCTACTACTCATTTTTTTTTAAGTTTTTTTAGAAGATAGTCCTTTGTACGTTTATGTAGAGGTATGTCCCACTGTGCTCAATGGGGCTTCCTTCCCAATAAGGGGGTTTAGGATTGTCATCTAAGCCACTACAAAGAGTGAAAAGGGTTGCAGTCAGCTTTGAATCCAGTTAAATGTATCTGCTCTAGTGCTACAGAGTGGTTTGTTAATGAAATGTTGTGGTGAACTAGCAATTTTAAATTTTCCTTTGTTTCTGGCATGGACCGCTGACCCTAGTATTGCAGGGTCAGTGGGCCGTGCCAGAGCACAAAAAAGCCTCCAAAAGTTGCTCACCCCTCCAGTAGACCTTGTCCATATGGTTGTGGTGGGCAATTGGTAACCCTTCAAATATTTTTGCCCGTAGCTCCCAGGTTCCTTCACCATTGACTACCAGTTGCACACTTGTATCATAAGCAAAGGTTCATACAGTTACGATGTTCAAAATTGTGTCCCAGACATCTGGCAAGACTGAGAACCAGTAACTCTAGTGGGACAAGAAGCATAGAAAGTATGTCAGAGCGGGTACATTGGAAATGTTTCTGATTTGCTTTGTCTGTTTCAACTATGAGGTAGTAGCTTCTGCATCAGGTGTGTGAACTGAAATTTCCCCTTTACTTGTTTTATAGGAAATAAGATTCGGGGGAGTGGGAAAGGGGGCTGCTGTGATATATCAAAGTTGAGAGTACTGTAACCTAAGACTGAAATAACTGTATGCCGTGACACATTTAGACCTCTATAAATATTTTTTTTGTCTACCAGAATTGCATGTCAGTTTTCTAGGTGCAGATGTCAGTGATAAGAGCGAAAGCTTTGGACAGATAGCCACGTCAGTGATGATTCATGTATGACTTTCTCCATTGTACTCTAGTAAGCATGAAATAAGATCTAGAAGCAAATGTTCACTGGACTTGTTGGGACCAAATCTTCATGTGCATGACCAGATAGCGCTGCTACTGGGGCATCGATATTGCTGTGTTTTTGATTTGGCTGTTTGCTATGTCAGATGGAACCATAGATTGTAACTGAGGCTGCGGTCCTTAGATAATGAAGGAATAAGCCCCATTAAGCTCAGTGGAGCTGAGTTGTATGTTTAGGAATATGCCACAAAGCATTTTAGCTGCTGGGGCAGCTTAAGGGTATTGCTCTTAGTCTCCTCCTGTCAAGCTATCTGCTTCAAATTATCAAAAGCCTTCTTTGAGCCAGTCGACCACGCTTTCTTTTTGGTGTATTCTTGCAGCTTTTGTATAATACTTGATCCTGTGGCTTCTGTAACATCTAGCCCTGCTCATCATAGTTGTCTAAGGGACTATATTGCTTACTATTTTCTCTGCAGTACTTCTCTCATGAAGCTTATAGCATCCTTCCTCGACTTGGTGCCCTCCAGAATTTTTGAGAACTGTAGTCTAAAGCACCTGGATGGCATTAGGTTGGGGAAAGCTGGCTTAAACAAGAACAGAGCAGCAGCAGGGAACACCTGACTGCCTAAATACAACTAAATCTAGTGCCACCTGGAAATTAAATTGTCAGAGCTATTCACACGGTGTCTTGAGCAAAACATCTGAGAAAGACTATCTGAGTTTACTGCTAATTCAGGATCAGAGGAAGAGGGTAAATTCTGCTTCCCCACAGCAAACCTCACCCCCTTCCAAGTCAATACAAAGCAGGACTTCAGAACCTCTTCCCCAGGGATAGATGCTGCTTGGTGGATATCCAGATGCCCAGACCCTTTTCCCCAGTTAGATTCCTGGAAGTTGTGCATTCCCCTCACCCCATTCTAAAAGGATTAAGAACCAGCAGTGATCATTTTAAGCTAAGATATTTGAGACACCCTTTTGCCTTTGGTTCAGCGCTTTTGCTGTCCATCCCTGGGATGCAGTCCTAGAATGCTTATCCAACCCAGAGTTCAGCCCTTGGACTGAAAGAAGTTCAAGATCCATGAGGTGACGGAGCATTTCCCTGTTTTCATCCTTCCCTGGAAGTACAAGAATCAGGAATGTATGGATGCTTCCATTCCACCAGTGTTTCAGACTGTCAGGCACCACCTGCTCCATTGTCTCCTCATGGACAGAACTGGATCGTATGCAAACAAATACACGCAAATGCACAAAATCCATAATTTCACTCTTTAGCACTTGGGTGAAATGTGCATTACTGATTGATTTTTTAATTTCTGTAATCTTCTTGGACTTAACGTGTGTAATATTACAAATTAAAAAAGCAACCAGTCCATGGAGTCAACATAGCTTGGGGGAAGTCACCTGCTGAGGAATCCTCTGGTTGGATTGTTAGAATTTCAAATTTGGGTCTATTGCAGATTTCACCAACAAGAGCCAGAGGGCCAAAGTGAGCCACCTTTCTTCTCTCGAATACGGTTTTATTCAGAAGGGAAGGGGAACACCCATCCATTGGCCAGAAGCCCGAGTGCTGATGGAAGCTTGTTCACTCGTCCCGGCATGGAGTCCATCACAACTGCCAGCTGCTCCATGGGCTGTTTTCATAAGGCCCTAGTTACCTAGGGGATGTTTATGGAACATTTAAGGGGAAGCAGTAATTTGGGCTGCAGGGTGCATATGTTGTGCTTTCCCATGTTAAAATGTTAAATTGTAAATAATTGTGTCTGCCATCCCGGGCTTGCAGATAGGCAGGGTGCCTTCTCTTGGATGGATTAATACTAATAATACTGCTGGTAGGGTTTTGTTTGTTTTGTGACCTACCATCTACAGGCCAGAAGACTTTCAACAAAAACAACAGCAACAAAAAGATTCATCACAGAAATAATACCAAATCAGTGTTGTTGTTTTCCTATAGTAAAATAAAAATGCACTTAAGTGCAATCCTATGTATTACTCAGAATAAGCTCCATTGAATATTATGGAATTCGTTTAGGGAATTGTAACATAAAGTACAATCAGCAGCAGATTCCCAAAAGCATATAGTTGATATCTAGATTTAGATTTAATTTCAGGTGCTGTTTAAGAGTGAGAAGAGAGGAACAATGTCAAATAATTGGAAATGTTCCATGCAGAGGGAGACAGCATAATAAGCATCTGAGTTTTATTGAATCCCAGAATTTTGGGAACTTGTCTTGAAGGTACTCAGAGCCCTGCTGCAAAAACACCTCTGTGGTATAATCTTAAACTCTAAACAGCCAATGCAGTATAGTGGCTAAGAACCTTGTGATGCAGAAGGAAGAAGCTCACACCAACAAACTCCAGGATTAGCCTCAGCCTCAAGCAGGGCCATGGATTCCTAGGCAACTTCAACATAGCGACCGAACAGTCCTTTTACCAGCACCAAGAAAACACAGAGAAGAAATGACTGCTGTTGTAGATCCAGTACTTGTATAGCTCAGTGGGTAGGAGGAAGTCTCAAGTGATCCCAACAGTTGACAGGTTCTCCACCAGAAGAGTTCAAGTTCCAATTCAGAATCATTTTTTTAATTTAATAGATTCCTTTTATACAGTGCTTTTTTTGTAAGAAAAAAGGTGCCGGAACTCATGAAATTATTCACCTTTCGCACATAGTCAATCACTGTACACACACCCACACACGTCAGTTGTGTAATGAAACATAATGGTCACCGCCTGCAGTAAGCACTCAGCATGTGACCACACGACCAATCACAAGCCGAGCAGTGCCACAAGCCGAACAACGCCATCACAAGCAGTGTGAGGTACGCATGCATCGGATTCAACACACAAGCAGCCTGCATGCACCATTTTAATGATTTTGCCGCTGACCTGCTACGCTCGACAGGGCGATTCAAATCCACATGGACCAAACATCAAATTTGCAAAAGTTACTTGGAAAATCTGTCAAACAAAGTGCTGGAACTCCGTTCTGGTGCATTCTATGAGAAAAAAAAGCACTGCTTTTATATAATTTATGACAAACTCAAAGGGCAGAATCCTGTCAAAGTGGCATACCAAATAAAAATGAAACCATTACTGATGAGCCCACAGCAGTGGTTCTGTGAGGAACACAAGGTTTTTATGATGGTGGGTGAAGGGAACTACATGGATAAGGTCAGCGTATCATCTCCTTTTTTAATGGCCCGAGAGAGAATCAGAAACTTGGAGGAAAATGTGCAAATGTCAAACAACTCATGCTTGGAGAGTTGCCTTGCTCTCTATTCTGCCAGCAGGAATTTCCCGCTGAAGCCAAATGCACTGCAACAGGTCTGTATCCTGTTGCAGGAGCCCGTGGAAGTTGTGACACAAGGCCAATCACAGGGCAGGTGCTCCCATCCACACACCAGGGTCGTTCCTTCTGTCGGGAAGATTGAGGCAGACCCCTGAGCTGGCAGATGCTGGCAAGCAGGGGAGCAAGGAACGCCAGTGAAGCATTGGAGAACAGAACTGTGTGTGTGCCATGAGCCCCGTCCCCCCCGTCCCCCCTAAGCTATCCTGTCATTTTCGGGCCATGGTAGAGGATACTGCATCACCAGGGTCCGAGCAAGACCCAGTTGCCCATCTAGTTGGGTTTTATACATGAGGAAGGGAAGGACAACAGCATTCTGTTCTTGGGCCACCTCTGACACGTGCATGTCTTCGCTGTTCCAGGCAGACAGTGGGGAAAAGGTTTCTCTTGGGTCACAAGTGATAAGCAGTACAGGTCCAGTCTCCAGCTAAATCTGGATTTTGGGGGAAATGTACATTTACTGAGAGCTACCTGTAACATTCTTTCCCCCCCTGGATTGTATATCTTGATTTCTCTCGATTACAGATGATCTTGGGAATGGAGACAAAAGAGCTTCACCTGAACCCCAGCTGTGTCTTAGAGACTACCAGATGGAGGTGGCCAAACCAGCCCTGGAAGGAAAGAATATTATCCTGTGCCTGCCTACAGGCAGTGGCAAGACCCGAGTGGCTGTTTATGTTGCTAAAGACCATTTGGACAAGAAGAGAAATGCAAAAGAAGACGGGAAAGTTATAGTGCTTGTCAACAAGGTATGCTGTCCCTTTAACAGAGGTGTCCTAAAAGCAGCACTTTGGGGTGGAAGTCTAGTGCCCCATGCAGCAGAACAAGCAAGAGAGCCAAGCCGCCAACTGGATCCAGATGGAAAATAGTGGCTTGAGGGTCAAATTAATAACCTCCTATATGCCATACACTGGCAGTTTATTCACACATGCATATATTTACTGTTCTTTTAGTCTGCCTATA
This sequence comes from Varanus komodoensis, assembly GCF_004798865.1. NCBI lineage: Eukaryota > Metazoa > Chordata > Lepidosauria > Squamata > Varanidae > Varanus > Varanus komodoensis. The sequence goes on from NW_025336598.1 coordinate 32,611,626, forward strand.
ATAAGACCATATGGGCAGATTACACGATAACATGCATCTAAACATCTACATCTGAGTTCCTATGAAATGGTTGTTTTTAACTGTTGGGAATTTGGAGACCGTGGTGATTTACTGCATATTACACTGAGATCTTCCAGTACATCCTGTTCTGCCCTGAAGGTAGATTCCACTCAGCATGACACCTAGAAGCGTCCCCTGCACTAAAAGAGCATTCAGTCCAGAGCTAACTCTGCCATTGCTCATTATATGATTCATAGAAGCATGGAATTATAGGATCGCAGGTATTAACCTAATTCCCAAAAGATCAGATTCTGTATACAGCTGTCCATAAACCATTTATTTTCATGTTGCCTGGCCGTTTGAGCTGCTAACCCCATGAGCTCAGCAGGAGATTTTTAAATGCTGTTGTATAGATGATACCTTTTCAAGGATCTTGTCTTAAGCCCATTAAATCTATCCTCATCTATTTTTTGTTGGAAACTGTTCTGAAGGTACCATTGGTTGAACAGCATTTCCAGAAAGAATTCTATCCCCACTTGAAGCATTCCTACCATGTGACTAGGCTGAGTGGCGCATCTCAGTTGAAAATCTCATTCCCTGAGGTTGTCAGAAGTTCCGATGTCATTATCTGCACAGCTAAAATTCTTGAGAATGCGTTGGAAAATGCAGACAAAGATGAAGAAGAAGGAGTCCAGTTATCAGGCATGTAACACAGATAAATGAATATCTCCTTGTGGGTTTGACGTTAATGTTATTCACATTTCCTTCTTTTTTTAGATCTTTATCCTGGTCATTTGTTTTTTGAGAGAGAAAAAAGCAAATACTGTTGCCTGATCTGGAATTTGTTTACAGTCTAAATCAGAGCCCCATTCACGTTTCATGCCAAAACTTCCCCCGTAGCTATTTGCCTTAAAGACCCTGCTTACCACTAGGAGCTTGTGAGGAGAATTTTTGTTAGTAGAAAACTAATGTGGAACCCCAGTCCAGAATGGAGGTATGTGCAGTTTGGTCTTAAGAGGCTCGACTGTATTCTGAAGAGCAGCAACTTGTAGTCAGTATTGTGGCAAGCATATATATTTGCTCATTGAGAAGCACATCCTCAGGTATCAAAGATCTAGACTACCTTGGGACCCACCAGATCCTCTGGACTACAGCTGCCCTCATTCCTGCTAATTGGCCATGCTGGCTAAGCTGATAGCAGCGGAAGTCCAAAACAGTTGGGAAGGTATCAGGTTGGGCAAGCCTGATTTAGGCCCTAAAGAGCTTTAAAAATGAACAACACTTTGCATTAGACCAGTATAATGATCTGCACACCAGGGGTGGATAGAAAGTAGTTCTCCTGATGTTTGGAGCTTCAGCCCTAGCATTCGTGACCATTGGAGGTGATGGCAAAGGTTTCTATGAATTGAATTCCCGAGCATCTGTTGATCTATCTGCACACTTCAGCTCTAGATGGTCAGGTCAAGCCAGGCCAACTGCAGAATTTGGAACAGCTTAAGTTGTCTTCAAGGGCAGTCCAATGTACAGTGTATTGCTTTAGTTACAATGTGATGTTAGATAATTTAAAGCAGCAAATATATCTATATTCTGAGATACCTATGTATACGGATTCATCAACCAGCCATTTATAATCCCTGCTACAAAAATGAAGTGGATTGTTTTAGTGTGGTATTATGTGCACAGGAGAACTGACCAAGTTGTGATAAATGCCTTCCAGTATTCTCCTTGATTGTTATTGATGAATGCCATCATACACACAAGGAAGCTGTCTATAACAATATCATGCGCCGCTATTTGAAAGTCAAGAGGAAGAATGAGAAGCGAATGAAAGAGGGCAAGCCACTGATTCCTCAGCCACAGGTTCTGGGGCTCACAGCTTCACCTGGTGTAGGAAATGCAAAAAACGCATCAAAGGCTGAGGAACATATTCTGAAAGTAAGTCATCCATGACTAATATTGCACAGAAGGAAACATCTTGGGGGGAACTTGAAGTGTGCGTATTGAGGGGATGCTAGCTATTCAGCTTGAGATCCTGATGTACCTCAGATTTGTGGTTTGAAGGAAGAGAAGAATGAGCAGCTGCTTGGAAGCTGTTTCTAAAAGTTTTTACCACACCTGCCACAGATTTCCAGGCAAACCAAACTTAAGGAGAATTAAACTGAACAGGATCCAGGCTTTTTGTATGAGCAGTAACTTGTGTGATGGAGACTGACTGCTAAAATAAATAGTATGCCTTTGCTGAACTTCCCACTCAGCCTATTATCATCCTGGTATGGTGGCAGGCTATAGTCTGCAGGCACAACCAGTGTACTAAAGCTGAACAGAATTGGGTCTGGTCAGTGCCCCAGTAGGAGGAAGGTGTCAGATATCCACCTTTTCTCCATGTGAGGCTGTTGTGCCTGCCACAGATTTCCAGGTGAGGAAAGAAGAGAGGGATGGCCTTTGGAGACCCGGAAGGAGGAGCAGGCCATTTCTTGAGCTTTGGAGAAATGGTCACAATTTGAGGGCAGTGGGGACTGAGGTCATTCCTGAGCTAATCTGAGGCGAATTCCTGTTCCCCACGACACACAGTCAGGTTTGAAGGGGGAAGAGGGAAAATGGGGTGGGGGGGCATTTTCAGCAGTAACCCTATGTCCTCCAGGGGCAGGCCCCACACTTTAGTGTTTATGCCCCTGCTGTGTGTGGTTGCATTAGGAGCTGAGTTCAGTTTCTGCTAACTCCAAGTCTGTCAGGAAAGACTCCCTGCCTGAGATCCTGGAGAGCTGCTTCCAATTGAAGTCACAGTAGTGGGTCAAAGCAAAGGCCCGGTCTGGCTCGGTGTAAGGCAGGTTCATTTGCTTGATCATTCCCTGCATGTGAGAGGGCTCTTCAGAGCACCGAAAAGTGAGGAGCCTTGATGAATGCTCTGGGAGGATTTTGCTTTGCTGAAAATGTGTGAAATGGAGTTTGTGGCGAGAACTATAGACTATATTCTGGAAGTGGTTCAATTGGACAAATTTCGAAACCCCCAAATAGCAGCATTGGGGCATCATCTGCATGGCGGTTTTTCTGTTTTCTCTGGCTTCCTAGATTTGTGCTACTAAATTGCCACAAGGTGGTGCTGCACTGTAGCACAATTGGTGAATTATATGAACCTTCATTCCAGTTTGTGATCCCTTCAAAAATTATTACCTTATTCACATTCTGAAAAAAAGTAATGAAAATGGCTGCCAAACCTTGGAGAGGCCCTGGAAGGTGACAGCGTGATGTAAAGGGACCTACCAGCTTCCTTTGTGAAGGATCTCAAGCTCAGAATGAATGCCTTGTGTTGAGACCCGCACAGTGGCTGCAAGAGGATTATACCTTGTTGAGTAGGCCGTAGGCGAAAGGGATTCTGGTGTCCAGGCAAAGCTCTGACAATGACTTCGAATCTGCTGCCTGGTCTGCCCACCACACGTGAACTGGAGAATGATGAGGTGAGGGACCAAAGTCAGGGACCAAGTCAGGGATTGGGATGAGGTCATGGGCATTCAGGAACCCAAGCAAGACATCCCTGTTGCAGGATGGAGATCCTTAGGATGCCCCATGCAGTCTGAAGAGTGGGTGTGGCTGTGAATCCAAGCCCATCCTATCCAAAAGTTCTCCCCTGCTCTTGGGTTGACCAGGAACTAGACACGGGGCTGGGGTCCAGGTTAGGAGGAAAATGAGGGGGGAAATGACCTCCTCTTCCTAATTTTCTTCAGCACAAGCCGCTGCTGGATTTCAACTCCTCCTGCAATCAGAAAATGCTATCGCAATCACAGAAGCACAACTCTGGATCTGCCTGTTTCCTTGTTTTTTATTTCAATTTTTTAAATTTTTGTGTTTTTATTCTAAAAAACAGCAACATTAATTTGCCAGCTTGCAAAGGCAAAGATGGGAGGGATTTTGAAAGGCCATCTGGGGATGAGGAAACAAATCATTTGAAGTAGCTGAACTGCAGACAGTTGTAAATCTATATTATGGATTGGGCAGAATTTTGTTACTGAAGCCAAAAAAACAAAACAAACCCAGGCACGCATTTCTTCATGGTCGGTCACCCTTATTAATAATCTGAGGTAATGAAAGCTTAATTAGAAAGTATGTGTTAAGATTTAATTTCCTGGGAATTATATAACTGGTTTAGGCAGCATTATTAACCAAATGCATGTGTTATAGCTGTAATATAACCCCTTTTCTTCCAGATATGTGCCAATCTTGATGCAGCTGGGATTATGACAGTTAATGAGCATGACTTCCAACTGAATAATCAAGTGAAAGATCCCTCTAGGAAGTTTGAGACTGCAGAGGAGAAAGGGCAGGTATGGATTTTTATTGTTGATACCTTTCTCACCATAAATATGTATGACTGCTTTGAGTCTTTTGAAATAAGAGCCCCTAGAGGCCAATATAAGATACAAGAAGATGAATAGATATTAGGTGGGTGGGGTGGAACATTGGCAATACCTCCTCTGCAGACCGGCCTCCTTCTATCACAGAGGAAAACAGGATCCAGGGGAAACTCGTTGCTGGAGGAAGGTTGTGGGACGGCAGTCTGCTCCAGTTCCCCCTTCAGCCTCCAGGAACATTTCCCATGCTTCTCCAGAGAGCCGCTAACTCTGTGAAGCCGCATGGGATGTAATGCTGGCAGCTGCATGAGGAAGGGGCAGTGGGGACATGGCCACACGATTCCCTTCCTCTAGTGCTAGCAGAACTCTGTTGAGCACAAGCTTGGGTTCAGCCCAGAGCGGCTGAGGCTTCTCTCTTGTTCACTCTTTGGATTCGCAGCAGTCCGAAACACTGGTATGACGTGTTCATGGACAACTGCAGAATGGAAACCCCAGGTATGATTCTGCTTCTTGCATATGGGAATTTTTTTAGATCCCTCCCCTGCCAGGCTGCAACCTCTGCAGGGACTCATGGCTACTGTGCAAGGGGGCAGATGGAAACACAGTTCTACTTCCATGGAAGGGAAGGGCAAATCACAGGTCCAGCCAGATGGTTTGTTTTGTTTTGTTTTGTTTTGTTTTGTTTTGTTTTGTTATTTATTTATTAATTTATGAATGAGCCGTCTATGCCGCCCCATTCGCCGAAGCCTCGGGGCGGCTCACAACCATAAATAAACTTCAATAGAATAATATAAATTAACAGTATAAATTAAGTCGCCCTGGCCAAAGAATAAAATGAATAAATACTATTAACAATTAAAATAACATTTGAATAAAATGGTCTTCGCCTGGCGCCGAAAAACAAATAACGATGGCGCCAGGTGGACCTCTCTGGGGAGCCCGTTCCATAGATTGGGCGCTACCTCAGAGAAAGCCCTCCTCCGAGTACTTACCCTCCTAATTTCCTTCACGGAGGGTTCCCGGAGAAGGGCCTCTCCCGCTGATCTCAAGGGGCGGGCGGGCGGGCATATATGGACACAAGCGCTCCTTCAGGTAGCCAGGACCCAAGCCGTTTAGGGCTTTATAGGTCATCACCAACACCTTGAATTGGGCCCGGACTTCAATGGGAAGCCAGTGAAGCTGACGGAGGACTGGAGTCATGTGAACATAACGCCCAGTCCCCATCAGCAGCCTGGCAGCTCTATTTGGTTTGGAGTGGCCGCAAGATACAGACGAGTTTCTGCTATCTGTGAGGAAGCCAGTTTCTCAGTCCTGCCCACATCTACAAAATATTTTGGAACTGGCCAGACACCCCCCCGCCTGGCTACTCATTCAGCATAGAAACTTCATCTTGCCACAGTCCTCTCCGTTGGTCATGGTGGCTGCAAGTAACAGGGGTAAAAGGCAGCTGGGCTGCTGGGCTGCAGCAACGTGAGGTGCAGCAGGGCCTCTGTTTCCTGTGAAGGGCCAGGCTGGTTCTGGTGTTCCTGGCACAACGGTATCCTAGCTGCTTCAAGTGACTCATTATTGCAAGGTACAGCAACCTGCCTTCTGCTTTTTATTTCGAAGTATCCAGCAGGCCTAGGGAGGCCTGGTCATTTGAATAGTTTACTGATCCTGTTCTGGTGGCTATTTTAGATATTTCTTCTTGTGCTAGAAGAGGGGTATTTTTGTTTCTCTAGATAATCTTTTAGATGGATACTTTCATAAATATGAATGGTTTTAATTATTTCTTACTACATTTGGAGTTTTCTTCATTTTAAATTACTATTTTCTAAATTCCTTCGGGACCACCTTCAGGTATATGAAGTGATGAATAAATGTAATGAACTAAATTAACTCTTGTAATTCTGTGCATGTCCAGGAGCAGGGTAGCTCCGCATTGCATGAGGACTTGTTCTGAACCCCGTGATGTTTTATAGGAAGAGTAAAAGGATTTGGAGGGCAGCTAACTTCCCCCTTCCAATGTGCACTGCCTTTCCTTGCTAGAGGTCTGAATCCTGAGCTCCAGTTCTTTGTCCATGGCAAGCAGAACTGCAAAATGTCAGCTAGGGAATTACATACTATTTTGTTTTGTAAAATTTACATAGAGGCCTTCAAGGAACAAATGAAAAGTTAGTAGGAGCTCTACCCCCCTCCCTCCCGCAAACAGAGCAGTCATCTACTAGTTCTTGTTGCCAAAGTCTGGCAACTTGGGTACCTGTTTTAATCCCTCAGGGGCCAGATTTGCCTCTGGGACCTTAAGCTACCAACCCCTGATCTGCTAAGTATCCTTCATTTTACTTACTTCCTTATTAACTGCATAAACTGTAGATCCATATTGCTTTTGATTAGTATGTTGTGAAGCAAAGGAGCACTTTACTAATTTTGAGGGCAGAAAATTCTTGCTTTTAGCAATTTTCTCCAAAGGATATTAAACTACAGGAATTCTGTCCCTTGTTGATGCTGGCAAAATATCCAGCTTCTCTTTAAGGAATTGCCTATATTTTCCTTTTTTAGGATCCTTTTAAAGAGAAACTCATAAACATAATAACAGAGATCCAGGCTTATTGCAAGTTCAACCCAAATGCTGATTTTGGATCTCAGCCTTACGAACAGTGGGCAGTTCAAGAGGAGAAGAAAGGTAACTTTTATGTTTAAGAATTCATAAAGCATTGCCAATTTGACTATCCAAATCCTCAGACATCTGTGTATCAGTTTTGTGAGTAAATCTTTTCCCCTCCTAGCTGCTAAAGAAGGAAATCGCAAGGCGCGTGTCTGTGCGGAACATTTGAAGAAATACAATGATGCCTTGCTAATCAATGACACAATTCGAATGGCTGATGCATATAACCATCTCAACAACTTTTATAAAGAAGAGAAGAGTAAGAAGGTGGCAGTGAATGAGGACAGTGAGGATATACCCATGGCACCAAAACCAGATGAAACAGATACATTTCTTATAGATTTATTTTATGGTAGGTATGGGACATTTGGAATTTGTTCATACATTTCTACAAGTCTGTATACAAGTGCAAGCAAGGGCCAAAATCTATCCATTTATTATAGTCAGGTCATCACAGTGGGGCATTCAGAAATGTCATCTGAAAATTACAGCTAATTCTATATTGCATATGTTTTACAAATATATCTTTAGGATTAATTTCTTTAATATCAGCAGTTATTTTGAATTGTCCCTTCTGTATTTAAAAAGGGAAATTAGTTAAAAGATGCATTAAGAAGAAACACAGCCACCTTTTCCCCAAAGTATACACCAAGTGCACACACATGGCTAGTCTGCTGCATCCCATTACGGTTTGTAGATGTCTGCAGATTCATCTAGCAATAAAAAGGGGAGCTTCAATTCAGAAATGAACACCAGACTTAGTGTCTGTCCTATCCATCAACCTTTGTTTTGCTAAGGAATGCTTTCAAGCTTCATAAAGGTCTGCATATTCACCTGGCCACTCATCTTTGACATCTGTCAAAGGAATGCAAAGTAACAAAATAGTGTATTTGTAGGATCTCTGGCTCTGTGCCCATGGTTGGTATCTATCACACTTTAGCAGCAGACTCTTCCCAGGATGGTGAGCAGGCTGGACTTCTCAAACAAATCTGAGTGCATGTCACACAGAACCATGGTTTAGCATGACCCAGCCCTGTATGCCCAAAAGTAGTGATCTTTACTAAGAGTTTTTGCACACCAGTTTTGTTTACACATTTTATGTTCAGATTGTAAACCTGCACAAACAGGACTTGTATTCTTTGGGACTTTTTTTTTTTTGAGGAAACATGCACAGGATTCCACGGCTAGTCTCTTTACTGTCTAGTCTCTTATTATTTTGCCCTCCTCCTCCTCGTCCTCCTCTTTTTTTAGCAATCATTACTCAGTTTTTGTGCCATTTTGTCTTCATTCTGTGATGGAAGCTAGCTCATGGGATTCTATAGCAAATGATGGTGTTTGTGCTCAGCAATTCATTTAAGGCTTCCGCTTAAATGGTGACATTTTGTTCATTGGCATCTATTGTTTTAATAGCCAACAAGAAGGAACTGCAGAAGTTGGCTACTAATGTACAATATGAAAACAACAACTTGGCAAAGTTGCGCTCAACACTGATGGATGAGTTTACGAAAACACCTGAAACAAGAGGAATCATTTTCACAAAGACTCGGCAAAGTGCATTTGCCCTGTGTCAGTGGATTAAAGAAATAGCCAAATTTGAGGAAATTGGAGTGAAGGCTCACTACCTTATCGGTGCTGGACATAGCAGTGAATTTAAGCCCATGACTCAGGTAAAAACATACATTAACATGTATTATCAGATTTTGTTCATAAATTTGTTCTGAAGAGAACATATAACCAGTGATTTGGAACAGAAATTTTAACCATCTCTCATCTTTGCCATTTGAGGTAGTGGCGAAGTACTTGAACAGATCTCCAGAAATTATGTTAATGGGCACTAAAAGTGGCATTCTTTAATATCTCAAATTTCACTTTTTTCTCCTGAGAACAGGTCTATTCTGGTGCATTACAAAGACAGAAATTACATATATACAGACTTATGCTGGGTCCTTTGCTTATATGTCCAGGTCTGAGCTCATCTTGTACCTGTTTTCCAGCTGTGTCCTCAGTAAAGGAGTAAGAAGGTGCTAAGCAATGCAATATTGGCATCCTGCATAATAGAAGAGCTCCCCTCTCATTCATTTTGGAGTGTGAACTTACACTGTCACTCACAGAGTTAAGGTCCTATTTCAGGCTTCCTTAAAGAGGAAAGGACATCATCACACAGTGAAACAGAGGTTCAGATTTCTCTCCCAGGATTTTTCTAAGAGCCCAGAAAATGTTCCTAAGGACAATGGCCAAGAAAGAGAAATGGGGGGGGGGGGGTTACTAGCTTAAGTAGAAATGTGGCTTCCTTCTTGTAAATGTCATCAGACTAGAGATTATTTCCATTTCAGTTGTGCACTACCAGATAGAGATGGGTGAATATAAAATTAAAAATGCCAAAATAGTATCTTACTGCATGATGATTTGTGAGTTCCCATATGGTCTGCAGTAATACTACAAGTTATTTTTATCCAACTTTCAGAGCTAGGATGTTCCAGTAAGCCTACTACTTGATGCCCTCCAGATATTTTGGACTACAAGTCCCATCTCCATGGTCAACATGGCTAATAGTTTGGTTTTCATAATTTCTGACTATCTGGAGGATTCTAAGTTGCCTACTCTTGGTCAGTTGATTGCACACAGCATATGTTTTTGTTATTATTTACTTGCTGTATGTATTAAACAACATATATTTCAGCAGCAGCAAGCAGTACATATTTTTTCTATTTCTATATCTCCTTGAGGCGAATTTCCATTTGTATGTGTATGGCGGGGAAGGAAAGGGACTTTTGTGTTTCTGAACAGGGAATGTAGTTCTCCATCCCCACCAGGTTAGACTGTCCTCTTGGAAGTGTGTTAATCTTTACTGTTCAAAATTTCCAGAAATGTTGCCCTGGCTATAAGTTAATTGAAAATAGAGTTCCTTTGTACATTGGTTCAGAAATAACATTAGGTATTTAAATAGGATAAATTTAACTGAAATCAAAGGAATCATCCCTTTTCTCTATGGACAGTGAAGGCATTGTCATTCTGTGAAAATTTCATAATTTTGTTGACAATCTGTTTCTACAGAATGAACAAAGAGAAGTCATTGAAAAATTCCGGACTGGAAAAATCAATCTACTTATTGCTACTACTGTTGCAGAAGAAGGCCTGGATATTCCGGAGTGTAACATTGTTATACGCTATGGTCTCATTACCAATGAAACAGCTATGATACAGGTGTGTCCATTTGAACACTCAGATTTTCAGAGTTCTGTTTTGTGATTATATAGGCAACATGGTGAAATGCTTTCAGTTATTAAAAATTGGTTAATAGGCAGGACAAGTGGAACCTAGAACAGATGAATGAAGCACAGAATGCTTCTTTTCCGTGTGCTGTTTAGCCAGACGGTGTATCTTGTAGCAGGACATGGGTTGACCGTTTCTCTTCCCACTCTGGTTTTTCCCTTTTTCTCCTGCAAGACACTCACAGCTTTGTTGCCACTAAACATGCACAGTCTCTATTGGCTAACTTTTTGGTTTGGGGCTCCCCTCACCCCTTTTTACCATCAAGGCCATTTTGCACATCTGTACTTCTGTAAAGGATCCCCTTCTTTTTTCTTCTATACCAGCAGCCTCATTTTGATTGCACTGTTATTGGCACTTTGCAGCTGAATCTGCTATTAAAAGGAGTGATAGACTTAACTGTGAAGGCACACCAAACTGTATGCTCCCATTTTAGCACAGCATCACTGTGTGTGCAGCAAGCGAGTTGATCCATTTGCCAGTGGCTGCTGGTGCCCACTGAGGCTGGTGGTGGGACAGAGTCACCAGAAGTGGGCCAAAAGAGCAGTCTTTTGAATTCCCAGCAGCCAGTGACTGATACCACATAAAAAGAAATGGACTCTTGTGAAAGAGTGTGAGTGTTCAGGGGTGGGGGAGGAAGAATTCATATAGCCCCACAAAAGAATGCTAATAATTAATGATAATAGTCTTAAAGCCACACAGAAAATTAAGAAATTGAAATCCACAACAGGTTCTGAGAGCATTTAAAATTCAGCATGGAAAGGGCATGTTGCAATGACCATATTAATATCCTGAAGGCCACACAGAAAAGCATCCAAATTTAAACTCTCTTCAGTTTCCTGCCAACTCCTCTTGATTCCTACTCAGGAGAACACTGAAAAGAAGCAGAATACAGAACTTCAGCTTGTTTGTGTCTACTTAGAAGTGAGAATGGCTGGATTATAGAAACATAGAAACAGAGTGAGTCAGAAGGGGTCTCCCAGGCCATCTAGTCTGACCCCCAGCTCCAGCCGGCTCCACTCACGACATGCTCACCATGTGCATGTCAAAATGTGTTGATTAGAGAAGATGGCCTTCAAATTGTTTTTATTATTATTACATTTCTAAACCACTCATTGCTGAAGGTCTCTGGGTGCTTTACAACAATAATCATAGAATCATATGCTCAAGTCACCCATCCAGATTCTAACTAGGCCTGACCCTGCTTAGATACCAAGATTAGGCAGGATCAGGCACTTCAGGCTATATGGAAGCTATTAAAATCAGAGAACCATATAGTTGGAAGGGGCCTAACAGGCCATCATGTCCAATTGCCTGCTCAATGCCGGATTCAAGTCACCCATCCAGATTTCAACCTGGCCTGACCCTGATTAGCTTCCAAGATTAGGCAGGATCAGGTACTTCAGGCTATATGGAAGCTGTATTATGTAGTCCTTGCAAGTATCCAAAAGCCATTCTTTTGCACATATCAATAAAAAATGCAGAATAGGATAGGGAGTATGCAAAGCTGCCCCCACCCATTTGTACTGACAGATGCCATGTTTGCCACCATGGTGTCATCCCACAGGTACATAATATCTGAATTGATATTCATAAAGATAGGCATGGCTTCTATGTTAATGGTGGCAAAAGCAGCTCTGGTGAGAGGCATTATTGTCATTGGGAAACTGGCACAAGAGGAAATGGCCTGCATTCTTCCTCCTTCCCAGCTGCTACTTGAATGCAATGAAAACTTAGAAACAAATTTCAAAAGTTTAACCATACTAGTTAAACAAATGCTCCTTGTTCAGAATTATTATACTTTGAAACATGTTTCTTTATTAGCTTCTGGGAACCATCTGGCCATCCTTGCTAGAAACAAGATACATACCATGATTTAACATGGCTCCTCTCAATGGCAGAAAGACAGAACTGCTGTATCTTGTTTGCACCTGTCTCTGTAAGAGGGAACATAGCCCAGTGTTGGAGCACTAGCTTTGCATTCAGATTTTTTACCTAAGCTCCAGCTACCCCACATAGGGCTCAGAAAGCAAGCTCCCTGAAACACTGGAGAGAGGCTTCAGTCAATGTCACCAGTCCTGGCCTAGAAGGACTAAGAGGCTGACTCAGTATAAATCAGCCTTCCGTATTCTTACCTCCTGTTTTGGGTCTGGAGAGAGGCGTCAGTCAGTGTCACCAGTCCTGGCCTAGAAGGACTAAGAGGCAGACTCAGTATAAATCAGCCTTCTGTATTCTTACCTCCTGTTTTGGGTCCTGTCTGTTCCAGGCTCGTGGCAGAGCTCGAGCAGAGGAAAGTACCTATGTACTCGTGGCATCAAGTGGGTCAAAAGCTATTGAACGAGAAAATGTCAATATCTACCGTGAGAAAATGATGCACAAAGCAATTAAGCGTGTCCAGAATATGTCCCAAGAAGACTATTTGCATAAGGTAAAACCTGGACCTTTGTTAGAGCCTCTTTGATTCTTAAAAGAGCAATACGTGACTTAATTTTATCATTTACCAATATGTGGTATATTCCGAGTCTCAGATTTGCCCCTCTGCTTGCTTTGTGATGAGTAGATCCTTGACAGGGCAGACCATGTGTCGGCTGCTACAGCTCTTCCTCCAAAGCCAAAAGAGAGCGCTGTCCTAGTGTGTGAAGCAGAACTTTCCTCTTCCTTCTATAGAGTGGTTTTGCTTTCCTTTCTTTGGTTTGCTAATGAAAATACCTATGTGCTCATGGCATCGAATAGATATGCAAAGAATTCACGTGAAAAGTGTTTAGAAAGCAGCTGAGCTTCCATACTGAAGGCATTTGTTCCACTTCCTAGAAGGATCCTATCGTGTATTGCTTGACACAGCAAGATGCAGCTGCCTTACGTGTAAGAAAATTAACTTGTAGGAAAGTGGAGTCCTAACTGTTTAAGGGTCAGATTGAGAGCCAGTGTGGCGTAGTGGTTAAGAGCATGGGACTGGGACTCTGACGACCTGGATTCTAGTCCCCACTCGGCCATGGGGCCAACTGGGTGACTTTGGGCCAGTCACAGCCTCTCAGCCCAACAGGGCTGTTGTTGTGGGGATAAGATGGAGGAGGAGATGTAAGCTGCCTTGAGCCCTTTGTAGGAAAAAGGCAGAATATAAATCCAAAAATAAATAAATAAATAAATAAGGATTATTTTCATAGTGCCAAACTAGAAGTGGGAGTGTAATACTCATGTTAGCAGTGACTAAGAATGTGAATAAGGAAATCTCTAGTTCAAATCTCTCTTGACCAGACCAGAGATTTCCATCTGCAAAACAGGTGTATAACTGATAAGCTGGAAAGGACTACAGGAAAGCCTTCTCTCCCTGCTTTCTAGTGTGGGAAACCTGTGATCCTTCAGTTGTTAGACCACATCGCCCATTGTCCAGACCATTAACAATCTGTCTGGGCCTGATGGGAATTAGGAGTCTACTAGTGCTGCAGGCACCCAATTGCGCACAAATATAAAGAGACCAGACAAATGAATAACAAAAGAAGGTGCCTCTATTGCAGCTAGTTTGGCCCTGGAAAAAAGAGTGGAACGGTGTATTCTCATATTTTTAGAAATGAGTTAAAATAATTGTATTGTAACAATACTTGTTAATTTGGAAATATTTAGTATGCCTGTGCTGCATACTATGAAGGTACGGGCAAGGGAAAGGAAGAGCTGTTACAATGGCAAATGACAAACTTACAACTAAAAACAAAGGTGTACAAAACAAACTAACATAAAGTAGATTTTCAGTATTCTGGTCAAGTAGTCAATAGTCAGGGGGAAAAAGTGTGGTTTGAAAATGTCTCTTGTATCAGATTCTCAAAATGAACCTCAATAATCAGTCTGTCTTTTTTGCATCTTTGGCAAATGATGACTTTTTGTGTGCTTGTTTCACTGTTAGATTAAAAGCTTCCAATTGCAAAGTATAATGGAGTTAAAAATGAAAGCTAAGAAACAACAGTGTAAAACATACAAGGAAAATCCATCCTTGGTTACATTCCTCTGCAAAAACTGTATGAAGCAAACATGTTCTGGAGAAGACATTCAGGTTATTGATGACATGCATCATATCAATGTGAAAAAGGAATTTGAGTAAGTTACATATCACCCAGTTTACTGCCTGTATGGTTGCCAAGGCTTTATATCTTCGAGGATACAGTCCACTTTCTTCCACTCCACCTTTATTCATTTTAATAGGAAAAGAAAGATAGAGGAGAATGAGAATTTAATGAAAATAATGAATCAGCTGTGAAAGGAAAGTTAAGTCCTCCCATATACTGACAGCCCCGCTCTCTTTCCTGCCTGAGGAACGGGGAGATAGCCAATTGCATCTTGTTGTGTTGGCTGCAGTTAGCAGGAGTGGGGATCGGAGCAGGAATTCCCACCTCCAGGGTCAAAGTCTGTTTCCAGTCTTGGGTTTATCTGGAATCCAAATTACCATCCCTCCAGAAAATGGCTGTCTGCATAAAATATAAATGGGAAAGAGCAGGGAAGGAGATACAGGTTTGTATCCATGTACAATATATGTCTTATGAGGTGCAATAGTGAATTAACTTTATCTCCCACCTCCTCACTATTTTGCAGCTGCATTTGGTTAGTGAAACGTACGGTTCTTGTAAACGGCTAGGTAGCTCCATCAAGCCCAAAGACTGCCCATCTCTGCAGTAAAGTATTCCACATTGAGTACTACACAACTAAGAATTGCCCGTGTGATCTTACCTGACAGAAGGGAGAGGATTTCTAGGCTAGCTTGTTGAAATGGGCCCAAGCCTGTCCCCAGAATGGAAAAGATCTTGTAACCTGAGGAACTTTTTGGCCCTGATTACCTGCTGCCAAAGGTGGAATTTTTTCTCTTTTGGATTCTTTCATGCCTATGAGAAGACCAGAAATTCAGCAGGTTGTAATTTCCTGTTCACTTATTAAAACCAATGTTTCTTTCTAAAACCTTTCAGGAACCTTTATATAGTAAGAGAAAACAAGACCCTGCAAGCAAAAGAAGCCGATTATCAGGCAAATGGGGAAATCATCTGCAAAGACTGTAGACAAGTAAGTGTCCACTATTGTTTAGTTAATTTGAGTATTTTTATACTTAAAAGTACATACTTAACAACGTATTACTGAGAAGTCACTTTGCTTATAGACATATCTTTTATTTTCAGACTTGGGGAAATATGATGGTACACCGAGGCTTGGATCTACCCTGCTTAAAAATAAAAAATTTCGTGGTTGTATTCAAAAACAGCAAAAGTACTTCAAACAAAATCTTCAGTAGATGGGGAGAGCTGCCCATTAAGTTTCCCGTTTTCAGTTATGTAGATCGATACGCATCCAGTGATGAAGATTAAGAAGGCCAAAGAGAAAGGTAGATACAGCGTCTTTTTCAGCTTACTAAACTGAGACAAGGTCTGAGGGCAAATTCATGCATGAATACTTACCAATAAGTGTCTGAAAATATCTAGCATCAGGAGAACAGCAAGTGCAAATATAATCACAATATTTGGTACTGTGCTATGTTGCTTGATGATTTACATTCTAGCTATACCAGTTGCTCTTGTGGGAAAGGTAACCTGAGACTTGTTCAGGCAGTGTGGAACAATTCACTAAATTACAGAAAGCATTAAGTCAAAAAAAGGTGATTTTTGTTACCATTTCTGATTACTATGTTCAAATTTATATGTAGCATATAAAAGAAATCCTATGTGTTTTTGGCTTAAACTTAGATTTAATTAAATTTAGTCCATGTTCATCACACTCACAATTGTGGAGGTTCTTTACAGAAAACATAAGTGATATGTGTACAATTTTCCAGTAAATAATGGATGAATTAAGGCTCAGTTTGCTGCTGTGAAGTGGCCCGACTGGGTATGTTTTTCAGCTATGTAGTGTTTTTCATCTTAGACTGCTTGTAGTTCAATTTTTACATGACAATAAAACATAAAAATATGACATTTACTTCTCTTTTTTGGATGTCTTACTTAAGTAAGTTAAAGATGTGTTTCCAGAAGGAAAGAATGGAAAATGGGAACAGTTCATAAATGTCTTTTCTTACAGTATCCTTTCCTACACCCATGCACTTCACCTCATGCCATGCCTTGGGCTTCCTAATGGAACATGGTGGGTAAAAGTCTATGTGTATTCTTAATAATCCAGTAAAGAACAGAATACAACGTGCATATTTGAGATTCTTGGACTCACACATTTCACTTGATATTCAGAAAGAATTTAGACATCATTGATGTCAGAGTTTTCCATGTTACCTTCCTTTCTCATGCCTGAGTTGTGGCCATTGTTTGTCTAAAAACACACCAGGCTGCAGTGCCAGCCTGACCATTGCAGACTGGAAAAGTGGTGTTCAGGCAAGGGAGGCAGAAGAAACAGCTTCAGATATCCTTGGATTTCTTACCTCACTTGCTACATTTGAGTGTATCCTACAACCATCTCATATGGATGCTTATATTAATTTGCTTATATTAATGTATGTATTTGAAATTGAAATGTAAGATTTCTCTCATTTCTCTTGTTTCTTTTTGTAAATTAAGGATGCTGTAAATGATTGTTTTGTACGGATATATTTTACTTTGTAAAATGCTCTAAATAAATAAATAAATATTTTACTTTGTATTCTTCCTTCTCTCTCTCTTCTGGTCTCCCTTTTTAATAGTCTTTGTTATTGTTACATTTGCGAACA
Source organism: Varanus komodoensis (assembly GCF_004798865.1). Classification (NCBI taxonomy): domain Eukaryota; kingdom Metazoa; phylum Chordata; class Lepidosauria; order Squamata; family Varanidae; genus Varanus; species Varanus komodoensis. The sequence goes on from NW_025336598.1 coordinate 32,628,571, forward strand.
AAGACGGGCTGCTTTCTACTTTGTCTCTTTCTTTTGCCCCTTTCTTTTCACTCATGACTATGGTTTTCTAGAGTTGTCCTTTAATTAATCAGTTTCTATTTGCAAGGCATTGGGGGCCTGTTACTGACTTCCTCTTTTGCCATCAGAGCAATTCCTCATTGATGTTATTTTTATGAGAGCAGATTGACAATTATGGTAATAAAAATAAAACATTGAGCATTTGCTGTTGTGGAATCGACAAGTGTTCCTCACAATTTTAGCTACAGGAGTTTTTGGAGACAGCATTTTTATACACAGTGGCCAAGTACAAAATTCTACTATCTAGCACCAGCTGGCCAAAGGGACCCTCGAGATGCAGCCCCAGGTCAGCTGGAGGCAGGGACGGACCTGGCAGAGTGCAGGGAGAGTGAGGGGAGAGCCGCGGAGCAGCACACCAGCTGTGGACGTTCGTGGGCAGCTATTCTGGAGACAGCCGCTCTCATCACACTGGCCTATTTCCCCAGAGACTTTCTGCCCTGGGCGGTGGCCAAAGGGCACTGATGCCCATTTGATGCCTGGTTGGGCCTGAGACTCTGGCTGTTGGCTAGTTTTAATTGTAGGCTATGTGATGATAATGAATTGTCTAATTTTAATACTTTTGTATTGCTGTTATTTTATAAATTTTATAAATTCTGTGAATTGTTGTGTTTATTACTTCAGGTAGCTGTTTTGATCTTGTTTTGAACTCTTGTACCTTGTTCTATATTGTATTTTATTCTGTCTTTTATATTGAATTAATATATTTTGTAAACCACCCCGAGAGCCTTTTATAGAAAAGTGGTGGTTTAGAAAATTAATTTTATAATAATTTATGTCTTTGAGGAGGAACAGTCATCGCCTGCACCATTTCCTCCTACCTTGTTTGTTTTTTTACTTCAATTTATAAGCTGTAAATCATAGTCCATGATTGGTCTTTCAGTGCAACTTACAACAATTATCATGTAATACCTTAGGACTCTCCGTAAGTTGTCTTCAAATAGAGGACTATCCTCTGTAAAGTAGGACTGCTTGCCACTTTAGAACTTTACTGTTCTGAAAAGCTCTGGCTGCATGCTGTTATAGAACATACATCAATGTTGTGCTTGCATTGTATTAGTTGTGACAATTGTAAGCTCCATTGAAGGAGTCATGTGCAACAGGGAATGCAACTAAATCTCATTTTTCACTCTAAGTAGTCTTGCACCATGAAGGAGCTCCATCAAATTGGACCCTCAAATGCTAGGTGTAATTCCCCTTAGGAATTCGAAGGTGCAAGCAGCACCAGTCAACCTTGGAACACAAGAACCATGCTGACTTAGACCAAGAGTCCAGCATTGTGTTCACACAGCCGAGCAGCTGCCCACGGGGAAGCCCACATGCAGGACATGACTGCAACAGCACCTTCCTGCTCAACTTCCCTAGCGACTCCCTAGACCATAGGCATACTGCCTCTAACTGGAGTTGGCATATAACCATCAGAACTGGAAGCCATTTCTCCTCCATGACTTTCCCCAATTCCCTTTAAAGCCTTCCAAACTGGTGGCCCTTATTGCATTTTGGGGAAGTTCTATAGCTGAAATACAGACAGAATATCTTTACGTGCTGCTTCCATCCACATACGCTAGACGAAGTTGCATGTATGCAGCCTTCTTGTCATGCACCCAGTAAGCGTCCCAGGCCTTCTGATCCTTACGTGGAACTTGGTAACCCCTTCTGCTCATGACCTGAACGTTTGGAGGCTGGTCAACACCAAAGGGAGATAGTCATGCTACACTAAGAGACAAGGCTTATGTTGGGAACAGGCCTAATCAACCTAACTTCAGACATGAGTTAGCATGATTCACCTGTAATGTCAGGGCATTTTTGATGCATTGTTCCTTCCCTTCAGTGAGTGAGTGTATGTGTGTGTGTGTGAGAGAGAGAGAGAGAGTCACTGCCAGATTTCAGCACCCCAACCAAAGCCCTTCTCAGCTGTTTCCAAAATTACAAACACAAAGGCCAGCCACTCTTTGCTCTTCTTCTCTACCCCAGTCCATCATTCTCCTTTTAAAAAGGGATAACAAAATTTTCTTAATATCAAGAGTATAATTTTTTCTATATTATTTGTTCCAACACTGAAATGGTCCTGATGCCCAAACAATGACAATTTTTCACTGAACATCTTATCTATCTAAAATTATTTCTAGGTTTCCCTGTGTCTACCCATGCATTCTGTGCGTTCCTCTCTTAGAAACAGATACAAATATTTTGTCTGAATGTTTTCACTGTGTTTTTGCACAAGGCACTGTACCCATTCATACCTTCTGGATTTTGCAATGCCACAGTTGGTTTTGGTCATATTATTACAGGAACTCCACTCTCCCAAGTTCATCAAGAGCACTTGTGATGGCACAACAAAACTACACTGGTTGCTCCATTTGGGGGATATTGCCAAATTGGAACTACTTTCTGTGACTGGACAAATTTCTACAACAAAGACCACATAGCCCCACTAGACAAATTACTGGTTTCTGGAGATCTGTTGTTTTTAAAAACAAGTCCCTAATAGCTTACTCTGAATTCAGGCAGATCTCTGAAATGTACTCTGGTGCTAGACTGAAAACAGGCTAAGCAAACAGAGCTTAAAAATTAAAGGCAAACAAGTGGCTCACAGATTTGAGGTTTTCACCATCACCACAGTCTATTGCCACTTATGTAGGCTGAAGGTGCTGTGGATGTGCTGTGACTGTTTTGCATATTGTGCAGTGAGATTGTGGTGAGGTTGGCTTATGTGAGGGTTGTTACCCTAAACCCATGGGATCTGTGAGGTTGTTTGGCCCTTGTATAAGCCACCTTTGCCAGGTTCACATGACACAATAAGCCACAGCAGTGGATCATCATGGTTTGAATATGCAAAAGCGTCACTGGCATGTGTCAAATGGCCTTAAATAATCCATGGTGCGTTGCATCAATTGTGCAGACCTGCTGCCTGGTATCCTTAAAGTTTGGAAAGGGATGCTCAGCAAACATATGAAGCTTCTTGGGAACTGTATGAGAAGCATCCTTACCAAAAGGGGGAAACAGAACAAAGCGGAGGCTTTCCTTGCTCAGTATGGTAGTAAAGGAAAGAAGGCCTTTCTCCAGTTGTTCCTGGAACCAGATACACAAAAAAATGGCTCCTCAGCAGGAGAAGGTAAGAGAACAGGCATGTAAACAGACTTCTGCCTACGTGTGAGCAGGAATTCACTTTGGAAGAGATTTTGAGCAGATTTTGATGGATCCAAGTCCCAGCTGTTTCAAACCGAATGACTGCAAGTAGCTTGATTCTAGTTCTTGTTGCTGTAGAAATCTCACCTGCGATAACTTGGCAGCACATCAGTTCGGTGCTGAGGCATCCCCTGGCTCAAAGCAGAAGTTTTATGGACTAGAAACTGACATGGCCTAAGCACCAGCCCCGTTTTCTCATCCGTAGCTACTGTTACCAATTGCAGCACCCCAAAACACCCCAAGAGTAATTGGCCAGAGAAAGGCCCCAAAAGTAGTTGGCCAGAGGAAGGCCACATAGTAAAAACACCACAGTTAAATTGTTCCAGAAGGGAGGGGGGATAAGAACAAAATGAACTTTGTGTAACCTACAGCTAACACGCTAGCCTGACCTCGAATACGGTAATCAAAGGCACAGTGGTAACTGGTTCTAGCCACCATGAAAGTTGCAAATGTGCAGGGGGTAAGAACATGGCAAGCCTGTGTGAATCTCGAGCAGATAAGAAATAGACATGGGAAATGTCTGGTCCTTGACAGAAGAAAGGACTCTTTCTCCAGCACGGGAGGGGGTGCACACATTGATGTATCAATGTATTAGATGTGTATTAGGTGACCTAATTGGTTACCTAGGGTATAAAACGCATGTACTGGAGTGCAACTTTTGAGGCACTGCTTTGGGCTGAATGTCCCCTTTTGTCTCCCTTTATTCTATAGTGCACTAGAATAAAGCTGATTTTGGCTCTAAGTCTCGTCTCAGGCTCTGTTTGGCTTGGGTCTGGGGTCCACCCGGGTTTGCCCCAGCTGTTGACTGGCTCAGTCCGATAACACTACCCATCTGCAATATGGGGATACAAATACAGGCCTACTGAGTTGTATTCAGGCACAGGGAATTGGCAGCTTTTGGGCCGGTTCCCCCTCCTCTCTTCCTTGGAACTAAAACAAATCCTGTTTGTATAGAGGCCTGTCAAGGAGGTGTGTAGAGCCATGTTTAATCAGCCACTGATGTGGCCACCAGCTGAGTGCTGTAGCTACGGTCTGGTAGAGAACACACCTAAACTGATGTAGATGAAACACTACTGAATATTTAGGGTGTGCTATATAAACACACATGCTGAGCAAATGAGTCTAAATTTTCTTCTTTTGGATACATGTTGAAACACCTAAAGATTAAGTTTTGCCAAAGCACTTGTTAAATGAAAGGGCAATTTAGAAATATTTTAATAAAGGTTAGGACTGCCATTTCTACCAGAAGGGCTGCCTTCCACAAACCTTGTCCATTGCTCTTTTTCATATTATTTACATTAAGACTGCTGTCTATCTAAGGGGAATTGAGCTACTGGATAGCATGACTTTTAATTAAATTAACAAATACAAATATTCAAACAAATATGTATGAATAAGCAATCTTTCTAAAGTGGGAGCGCATTTTTAGGAGACATACACACAAAGCACAGTTGTCCACCATCTTAGAAGAGGTGTTCTGTCCTGTGTAAGAAAAAAGAAATAAAGTTTGCAATGCTTGTATGAGGGGTCTTCAAAGTTTCCACACCTTTATATTTTATATTTAATATGTTTTATATATTTTTGCTGATGGCATTAAAAAGTTGGTATGACATTGGGAAAAATGCATTGCAAAGGAAGGTGACTATGTAAAAAAGTGATGTAATTTGCTTTTGAAATTCTTAATAAATAAAGTTTTTAAAAGTGTGGAAACTTTTTTGAAGAACCCTGGCATTAAAAGTAACACTTCAGATCTGCAGTCTGAATGATTGATTGATTGATTGATTGATTGATCAAATAGTGCTTAAAAAAATCAGGCACCTAACTCATAATTGGGTATCTAAACATGCTTTTAAAAAATCAGTTGCCTGATTAATCAACTAAAATTGTAACCCTCTAGGTAGGAAAGAGTGGTTGCTAAGCAACACGTGCATTCTCATTCTTTCTCCTACTTTTTATGGCCTAAGTAAAATGAAGGGCACAACAACAGAGCAGCTGTTGTGCAGGAAGGACTCAGCACATTGGTTGCAGAAGTTGTTCTGGCCCTCTCTTTCTCGTGCCGAGCTCCTCACTTGCAAGCCGTCTGCAGCCGTACCAAGTGACCGCTAGAGCCCACTGTAGCACCTGCCAAGCGCAGTGCCGGATTAATCTTAGTGCCCAAACCCCTCCAGCACAGGGAATCACGGAGAGAAATCGGACATGGGAACAGCAGAGGGATAGGCTGGAGGAAACAGCTGAATTAATTGCTGTTCAGATAATATCTGATGCCTGTTTCACATAGCTTCACCCCATTTCCAGGGGCCAGGTTCCCCCACTTTCCCTGAGAGGTCTATATTTCCTTTTATTTTTATTTTTTTTTAAATCCTGGCTCAATAACAAAAGCATCCTAACTATAAAATGGCTAACCTAAAACCGAAGCTCCCTTCTCCTAAGCTTCCTAGCCCACTGGCATAGGCGTCATGGCCCTAAAGGCACACCATTTTTCCAAAGGCCTCTGCATGTCTCCTCAGAGGTAAGCCCCATTGGGTTCAATGACACACTTCCAGGTAAGCGGCATGGGACTGCAGCCTTACTCGGTTAAGGCATGGGTGGGAAATGTAGAACTCCCCAAATATTTTGGCCTACAACTCCCATTTTCCCTCACCATTGACTATGCTGGCCAGGGCTGATGGAGGGAAAATGGAGAGTCACAAGTTGCCCAGCCCTGAACTAAGGCTGCAGTGCTATATGTTTTAACAACTTTTAATATTATCTATAGGTTTTAATTTTACAGCCAGGGTGAATCTGGATTTTATGTGCACTATTTATGCGGTTTGTTTATTTATTGTATGGAAGCCATCCCGAGGCTCATGCAAATGGGACGGCATACACATTTCTAAATAAATAAAAATAAATAAATAAGCAAGCAAGCCCCAGTGAGTTCAGTGGGTCTTGCTTCCAGCTTAGGGTGTGCAGGATTGTAGCCTTAAACCATTTCTATCCAGTTCCTCAGCCAAAAGGTCTCTCAAAGCAGCTTAGATGCCATAATTAAAACTCATTCTAAGAAGACCTGACAGAAAAGAAAAGAGGGATGTGCAGGGAAGAGAGGAAAGCAGGTGATTGTTCAGCAGGGTTGGTGGAATGGCCAGTCACATCTCCGTCCCTCCATTGCCACCTGCTGGAATGGCTTCTGATCGTGGTCCTTGACAAAGGGACCTGAAGGGGTGGCCTTCTAACAGCCTGGTTCAGTGACCTGACAGCAAGTCGCACTGATCACAGCAGGTTTGCACAGTAAATGTTATTGTCTTAACATGGTAGCCATGTCATGAGCAGAGCCGGCTGGAGCCGGGGGTCAGACTAGATAGCCCAGGAGACCCCTTCTTACTCGCTCTGCTTCTATGTTTCTTCTATGTCGATTCTCTTCACTGATGCTTGTAGTTTAGAAACCTATTTTGGCTGCAGTATATTAGTTTAAAAATGAATGAATGAATGAACAAATGAATAAATAAATTTTAGAGTCCAATGGATGAGAGAGATTCTGGGAATACATCCACCCAGCAGCAAATTGACCATTGCTGGTTTTTCAAAACAATCACTCCTCACCTGACAAAGGGATGAAGAAGCAGAGAGCCCAGGCAATGGAGGTGAGCATTTTCCTTACCAGGTGAGTGAGTAAGAATAAATATGCCACATCTTAAGTTACTTGCTTTATTACTGTTTATTTTCTTGGCAAGCAGTGATCCCTTCCTTGCCCCATGAAGGCAGGCATTCAGCAAATGAAACATCTTCAGCGCTATGCCTCTGTGTTGTGAGGAAGGTGCACCTTGTGGATCTCTGCCAAGCAGCTCTTAAAGACTCACTGAGGCTGAAGGGCAGTGAACTAAGACTGGCCATTCTCCAGTCACACCCTTTATCTTACTGCTGGGTCTGCTGTGTGAGAAAATCAACGGGGTAAAGAACATGCTTTGTACTGCAGAAGAGATCAGATTTAAGCCAATCAGGGCTGACAGTAGTGGCTTTGGTGGCCTGATTCAGCTCAGATCTGCTCCCTTGCTGCTTTCGGATAGGAAAAAAGCAGGTGGGTGAGACTAGATCAAGGAAGGTGCTCTCAGTTTCTTTGCTCTTGGCACACTTGGCATAAAAGCTGCAGGCCCAGTATGACACTGTTACCAATATTTGAATATTCCAATCCAGTTCCAGTCTGAGGTGATCAGCTGGGAATGTAATTACATAGCTGTTTGGCAGCCATAACCCCCAAAGGTCAGGCTTTCTTTGTTCAATATTTCAGGGCATTGAATTGAATGTGAAAGAGCTTGGATTTATTTGTGAGTAAACATAATCAGGACTGCACCATTAGTCTCTTAGTTAAGAGTACTGATTAGTTTGCTTATCAGAAATTATCACTAATATTATTTGCTTATCACTAATTATTATTTGCTTATCACTAATAAATTATGTGGCTAATAGTGCAATCTTGAGTATGTTTGCTCATAAATAAAGCCTAGTGATTTCAGTTTGACTCAATCCCAGGTAAGAGTCAGCTTAAGTGACATTTGGCAGTCAGCAGAATTAAATACTGTGTTGGAGTAGACCATTTCAATGGTCTACATTACTGTGTAGAGTAGACCATTGAAATTAATGGGCCTTACATTACTCAGGATTTAATATCCCCGTACCTTTGAGCTTCATGTAACCATGTTCTGGTAGGGTAGATAAAAATAAATGATTAAATAAATGCATTTTAAAAATAGATATATTTTTAATCAGCTGAACTACAGTCAGTTGGAAATGAAGAACTTTTCTATGCAAAGTTTTTTTGTAGGTATTCATTCTCTATCCACAGTTATTTATGATTTATTTAAATGATATTCTGACCTTTCACTTTTGCTTCTGTTTTTAAATGTGTGTTTGTGATATAGTTAAAGCAGGGAAATGTGTTAATATTTATGAAATGGGGTGGGGGCTTTTCCACTTTTATTTGAGCTATTTCCCTCTGTCACAGTACCACCGAAAGATTGTGTAGCAGAAAAGCAGGAATAGAATTGCTCTTCATGTTGTGTTTGGCTCTCAATTCTGTGATGAAACCAAAGGGAAACAGAAAAAGTAGAAAAGCTCTCTGTCTGGCTGAACATCATCAGCTCTCTGCTAAGAATATTGCTTTTAGTTGTCTTTGTCATGGATCTGAGAGGCCAAAGAGAGGTTAGGAACTATGCACCTTATATTGTTATGCCAGCTATCAGTTTTATTTAAAAAGCACTGTATATGCTAAGTTTCTCCTAAATAATAACTAGGCCACTATTTAATAATCATGAATGTAAGCATGTTAGCCCTCTGGATCAGATTTTGGCTGCCTACGTGCTTCTGGGCCCAATTCAAGGTGCTGATTTAATCTATAAAGCCTTACATTGCTTAGAATCACAATTTCTCCCACTTACAATCTACCCAGACACTGTTCTCAACTTCTGGGGCTGGCCACACAGTGCCAACTCTGATGGAGACTTGGAGGGTGTCAACAAGAGGAAGGGGGTTTTTAGTGGTGTCTTCCCGTCTATGGAATGCCCTCCCCATTGTGGCCCGCCTGGTACCAACCTCGCCATTGTCTTGCTGCCAGTTGGCATCTTTCTTTTAAAGGGCCATTCTTCACTGTATGTGTTTAGCTGTTTTGATTTTTATATGTTTCTTTTGATAAGATGTTATGGACCATGAAACCACCCATGGAACTTTGGCTGTGGGGTGGTACAGAAATGAAGTAAAATCACCACCACCACCACCATTATCACCCCTACCTGATGATGGTGCAGCTAATATAATTTCAGTTCCTGTATTTAGAGCAATCCTATGCTCCCTGGGCAAGTATCCCAGGGGCCATAGGACAGTTTAGATTGCCCTATCGGAAGGGGGAGTCAGAGATACAACACCCTTCCTGCACACCTTCACAGCTGTCAAAGAAAGAACTATGCCAGATGTCTCTCTGGAGGTAGAAAACAAGCCCTGGTTATTCCCTTCTGCTACAGGACAGTACAGTGTGCTCCAGGCAACCTGCCCTGAACCTCCTAAGCTAACTTAGGAGCATAAGAGGAGCCCTGCTGGATCAGACCAGTGGGTCATTGAGTTCAGCATCCTGTTCATACAATGGCCAACCAGCTGCCCAAATGATCCCACAAGAAGGATATGAGCACCTTCTTGCGCAAGTTCCCCAGCAACTGATGTACTGCCTTTGCTGCTAAAGTAACATGTAGTCACCAGGCCTCCTTCTTCATGAATTTCTCCAATCCCTTTTTAAAGCTGCCTAAATTGGTGGTCGCTACATCTCATGGAAGTTTATTCCATAGTTTAATTATGTGCTGTGGGAAGAAGTAGCTCCTCATCTGTCCATTTTACTTGCCCTTTTCTGCACTTTCTACAGCTTTACAATATCTTTCTTATGTGTGGTGACCAGACCAAATTCTACAAATCTACAAATTCTGGAGATTTTTGGCAATATAACTTTAGCCATTTTGTTTTCAGTGCCTTTCCTAGTAATGCCTGTTAAAACTATCTAACAGGCTGTAACATTGTTTTAAAGGTATCTTTGTATGTTACTGTAATTTGAATATTTTAATTGTGAGGCCAGCTCTGAAGCCCCTGTTTGACCATTCAATAAAGTGAAAATAATAATTAATTATATCTGCCATCCAATTAAATAAAACTTTGTCAATTAACTGAAATTCTTTTTAATCACTTTATTAAACCTGTATGCATTTGCATATATCTTAAAGATTTCTTTCAAAAAAGACATATTTTCATTTTTCAATAATGTATAATGTTGTTCTATAAGATTGAAATAGGAATGCATCTTCCAAGATGGTGATTGTCATTTGCTGTTTTTATAAGTTCTTTCATTAATAGTACTTAACATTGTTCTAAAGTGTTGCCCAGTTAATCAGCAATATCTTTTTCTTTGATCATAAAGTTCATATTTGATTAATCTCTTAGCAGAATAATTATTATTCCAAGTGATTGGCATCTTAGGTACATCTACTAAGTTCAGTGTTACTTACTCCCCAGTAACTGTGAAAAGGATTGTAACCTAAGATCACAGTCCTCTAAATAAAAATACACATCTAGGAAAGCAAATTGAAATATTATAGAAATACATCTGTATAATAATCTTTTGTAATATAGCTACATTTTCTTTCGGATATAGCCAACACTAAGGGAAAAAACAAGAACAGCCTGTTGCTAGGATCTTTCCTGGGAACACTTGGAGTTGCCTTCTATCAAATCAAATTAGATGTCCATCCAGGCCAGTATTCTATACTCTGACTGGCTGCTCTCCAGGGTCCTGGGCAGAGGTCTTTCCCATCACCTGCTCTCTGATCCTTCTGTCATCAAGGATTGAGACCAGGGCTTTCTGCATGTGGCAAGTGCTAATTGAGACCTTCTGCATACCACGCATGGGCTCTATCAGTGAACAATGTTCTGAGATTGCTGTATCTACAACAGAGAGGCATAGGCATAATTTATTTAAATTAACAGATAATATGATTTTTCCTTGTTTTGTCACTGCATCAGGAACACATTGCCTTAATTTTAAACACATCTTCCTGGTTCACAAAATGCCAAAACACACTGTACATACAGTCTGGAGTGAAATAGCACATGTCCAATTTTGCTGTTGAGTCATAAAACCCACACTCTCTTCATGTAAGCAGATTTGGGTTGTGATTTACATGGAGAAGGATGATACAGCAAAGGATGTTTAGCAACTACCCATAGTTCACTTCAGGGCTTGGACGCCCTCAAAAATCTGTTTCCAATTGTATGCGCCGGAAAAAAATCTTTGAAATTTGGCATGGTTTCTAAACGTACATAAAAAAAAGTTCTTTCTGAGATTTGGCCTCCATCTGAGAAAGCTGACACTGCTTTTGGAAACTACTTTCGGAGATCCAGTGACTAACATCCAGAAGAGCAAAGGGGAACTAGAAATCTTTTAGAAAACAACAGGAAGAATGAAGGTCTGTAAAAATGAATGAATACATGAATAAATACATCTGAATTTGGGCTTTTATAATTGTAGAATCTGTTTTGAGAAAATATCTGATGCAGAAAAATGCTCTTCAGTGGGAAAAGAACAGAAACCCGTTCAAAGCACACCTCAAGGAGATGTGTGCTTTTGTTGTCAGACTGAACTTCGATTTCTACTGAAATACTATAATTTTTGCCTTGGGAGGAGGGGAATAAATCATAGCAAAAGCTTTAAGTTGCTGTGTTTTAGGGAAGACCTGAATACTAATGGATTTCTATCCTGCAGATCCAGATGAAAATACTAATTGGAGTGATCTCCTGCCTTTTGCTGTCTTTAATAGTTATGTGTGCAGTATTAATTCCTTCAAAAGGTAAGATAACATATTAGGGGGAAAAACATAAACACCCATCCTGCTGCCTTAGTTGAAGTTTCTGCAAACTGTGCTCAGTTCGATGGGACTTAACATGTGTGTAACCTGTAGCCAGCTTAAAACTATTTAAGCTTCCACAGTTTGGGAATTGTACTTTGTCATTAAAATCTGTCTGCTGTCTTGTCACCTTTACTGTGAACTTGCTGAGGTATGCTGTGCTGACATAATCCATATCCTGGAAAAATAAGGATGGCTGTCTGTCAAGTGAAAAGCATACCTATGCTAACATTGGTGTTCCTTACTGTACGCTAATGTACTCTGACAAGTCTACAGTGTTTCAAACAGCCATCTATCTGTTTGCATGTACTTCTGAATTGATGATGGTTACAATATTCCATGTAATCCCTGTTATCAGTTGCCTTGGATACAATGGATTTGTTAGAATGGTTAATAATCCTGACAACATACAGTATGCAAGTAGTTACATCCAGCATAGTTTCCTTTTGTTATCTAACATCTTCCCAATATGCACATGAAGCTGCCTTCTTCAAAACTGAGTCATGCCAGCTTACAATTTCTGAAAATAAAGCTTAAGTTAAAAAGCTCATTCCCAGGTCAAGAGCACGACATTCTCTAATTGAAACCCCCTCCCATCCGCCCAAAACCTGGGAATAAAACCCTTCACTTCATTTTAAAAAGATCCATTTTTTATTGTTGCCAGCATGTCAGCTTCTTATTAGTTCTTTCTCTGTTGTGTATATTTGTGGTGGGACATCCTGTCTTAGATCTCTGTATAAAACACTCTCTGTAAGTCTATGTTTGCCTAAAATTGACTTGAGCTGCTCTCCCAGAATGCCTGTTAAACTCTTTTCATTGACAGCAGGTTGACTAGCCTAAACCCTTTAGCTGGAGATATTGGGGATTGAATGTGAAACCTTAAGCATGTTTTACCGCTTCTTTATTGGTTCTTGCAGTTTGTACAAAGCCTCAGTGGTAATTCAGTGATCATATTAATGAACTGTTTTGCTATGACTTTATAATGCATAAGAAGTTTATAACAAGTAATCATGAGGGTTATAATTTTCTAGTAGTAGTAGACAGCTTTCAAAGTTTAGTATTTTGCCCCTGCCATTGGTTTGGGCTTCATTTAACTGGCCCTCACCTATACTTAGCCCCAGAATCACTTCTTTCAGTGGACAAAATTCTCCTAAACATCCCATGCTACATCAGGTGAGCCAGGAGGCACTGGATGTTGTACTCTGACTGCTACATCCTTTATTGTATCACACTATAAACTATTTTGCAAATATCTGTTTATATTGAAAAAATGTTTGAAATAGACAGAGGTAGCAACTAGATAAATAGATAATAACTCTATGGTGTGGTCCTTAAAATTGTTGATGGTGTGTAAGTGCAAATACTGTGAAATAATGAAATGTGATGAATGCAACTTTTAGTTTAATGACAGACATCCCAATAGACCTCTTCAAGGTAGCCCTGAAGGTTATTTTTCCTATAAGCATTATTGAGTAATTTTGTTTTATACCAAATGTCAATCAAGAGAGAGCTGATAATCCCACCAGTTTATCTTGATAAAGCACACCCTTTCAATGAATTTGTAATTTAAGCTTTTTATTCTTGTATTCTTTTTATTTGTGAGACTCTCAGATGTTGTCATACTCCTCCCAGAGGAAATAAGCTTTTTCACATACCTTTATTTTCAAAGATTATTGCCAACTCAGTATTTGCTTTGATAGTGATAGTGTCTAGATTGCCCTTTGGTTTTATTTATCTTGACAGCGTTCTTCTGCATTAGTGCTGGCGAGGAGCAGTGTCAACAGCAGAAGTGACATGTTTGTTCTACAGTAACTAATAGTTACATAGCCAAAAAACCAAGCATTATCATTTAAAAGCAAGCCAACCATGTGGCCTTAAAGTAAACACTGTGAAAGGTTTCATATGTTGTGGAGATTCAAGTACTATCAAATACAATGATCAGAAGAGAGGGATGAACTGAGCATTCCCACTCTTGGGTGTCTGATAAGGAAACCTTCCATGTTCCATTTCTGAAGTTTGAATAGTCGTAAACAAGGCTGCCCCAACACATCTGCCCTTCCAGATGTGTTGAAGTACAACTCCCATCACTGCCAGTTATTGACTGGGCTAGTTAAGGGAGAGATAGGCATCTGATGAATACCGGCTTGAAGAAGGCTGACTTAGACAAAAAGGCTTTCATGCAAGGCCCAGTGAGTACATAGATTTTGGTTCTCCCAGATGTGGTGATGGCCTTAGAGCAGGCTGTCAACTTCAGCATGAGGACTGCATTCAGCTTCAGAAAAGTTCCCATTGGCCACATTCTGAGGGACTCAAAAGGGGAATGGGGCAAAATACTAAAAATAACAGCATATTTTAGCTTCAAGCTTTTACTGTAGTGAGTAAGGATGCAAGGAAAGGCATTTCAGCCTTTTAGAATGGAAGGGAAATAGCACAAAAGTGAAGAAAGCACTAAATGCTTGGAGGAAATAGAATGGGCTCTCTGGGAAAACCTGGAGGGCCTGATGGGTGGCCCATAGACCTTAGGTTCAACAGTTCAGACTTAGATGGATTTAAAAAGGGAAAGGGAGGAAAAGAAGGAGAGACTCTCTCAAACGCTGCTGTGTGTAATAGGGAAATGGAACTTCTGGGTTTGGAGGTGGTGCACTTCCAAATGTAGTTGCTACAGGATTAGCAGCCAGCTTTTTGGCTCTCTGGAAGCACCTGGCTGACCACTGTTGGAAATGAGACTGGACAGACTTTTCATCTGATTCAATATGGTATGTTCTTAAGATCAGGAACTATAGCTTTAACATCTCAGCAGCCTCAGTCCAACAAAGGTGCTTCGTGGCATGGCACATGCAGATCCTCTTCCAGATTAGGTACAATGTGTGCTGTACAGCCAGTACCCATGCTGGATTCTCAGGTGCAGCCGAAAGGCATATAGTTCTTCCTGATAATGCTGCTGATCGAGGCTTCTCTGCCCTAGGCCTGTGTATCTAGGTGAGGTTTTGGGGCAACTGCCTGGAAGCAAATGAGCAGCTAGCTCTGCCGGATCTGGAAAGCTTACAAGGAACAGAAGCATGACTCCAACAAGAGCCAGCGCCTAACTTAACTGTCCCTGCCCTGAATTCCAAAGGCACTACTGACAGTGAGCCTGGGTGGCTGACCCAGACACAGTCCAAGAGAACACAGCTGCAGCTTGTGACATGGGATTCTGCCTCCCAGTCGAACAACTCAGATCTCCCAGCCGCTGAGCTCCTCTGGGCCAGAACTTGCTCACGGAAATCCCCCTTTATGCAATGCGATAGCCCTGTCTGAGGCAGCGCACAGCAGTGCTGCAAGCTGGTCAGAGGAACTGAATGTGCAGTTCTCAGCCAGAACTCTTTTTCTTTCAGACCCTTCCTTTTGGCAGGGGAGGCAGCGTCAGTCTCGGACATCATACAATACTTCATGCAGTACAGCAGAGATTACCGATGTTCTCCAGTGTGACAGTGCTGGCCCGCCCGCCTGCCTGCCTGCCTTCGCTTTTTCCTTCCTTCCTTCCTCAGTCCCTCCCTCCCTTCTTTCAGTAGGTGTGGCAAATAGCTCCTCATGCACACAATTGCACCACTTAGCCTGCGCACAGCCTGCTGCTAATGTTTTGTTTTCCAAAACAGTGGCAATCACAAACTGTTCTCAGGAATTTTTGGAATCATTAAGAACACAAGGGGCAAAAAACAGAAGTTCCAATTTATTTCATCACCATTCTGTCATTCACTTTGTGATGAAGTGCGAATTGCTTACCCTTTGACAATGAAGTAAGAGCTGATTCACAAGGCTATTTTAAGCTGTATGATACAGGGCCAATGAGTGCAATGTGTGTGCATGTGTGCATTTCCTCTCTGAGCATTGTTTTGTCACTAATTTTCCAATTTACTACATCAGCAGCAGCAATATTTTGAAAGTCAATTTCTTAACTAGTTTCAGAAAACAAGACATAGCATCCTGTTTTTTTAGAATCTCTTGTTTCAGAAGAATCATGCAGTGCAATCCTATGCATATTTTCTTTGAAGTAAGTCCCATTGAATTCAGTGGTGCTTATTTCAAGGTGAGTGTTTTCTTGTTGGTAGATAACTGTTTTTTGTTATTACTCTGGCTAAGCTCATGTTAAAAATTCACGCAGCTGTCATAGCAGTTTTAGCTTCTTGCTTAACAGAGTTTGACAATAGAAGTATTTTTCTGCAGTGAGTCAGCTAACTCCCCCTGCCCCATCAAGTTTTGGAAGAAAATGTTCCAGACTTTATATAATTTGAAAATGACAAAACCAAAAGTCTGGCTGTGTGTCTTTGTATTTATTGAATACACAATTCCTTAACATGCTTAGTGGGTAGACTGAGGATAGAAATGCAACAAATACAACTATGGCAAAATCAGCAATTTCAGAAATTATTTTAATATGAAGCCTGTACAATTGTATTTTTCAGTAGCTTCCTTTCTGAATCTTCCCATATGTACATGTAAATGTATTCTGTGGAGAAAACAAAGATGGAATGACTTACTGGTTTTCTGATCTGAGCCAATATTGCTTTATCACTTCATATATAACAGTGAATGTTTATAGTTGATGCATGTGAATGCTGACAATCCCAGAATACGTTTAATATCCTTAGCACACACACATGAATATGTATACACATGCTGGATGTACCAGTAAATGCAGACAATTTCATTTTGGTGACCTTCAGGCATTAAAATTAATCAGTGTACATGACATTTTGGACATTCACAAATTAATATTGGATTGTTAATAGCCATATGTGGGAACTCACATTTACTATAATTTGGTCATACGTACATGTATATTTTTAAAGTAAATAAAGAGAGACTCTGAAAATTACAAGAAGGGAAAAAGTGGCTCAAAAACTAGAATACAGAGCTTTACATCTTAAGATACTCTGTAGGGTACAACTGACCTGTGTTTGGTATAAATGGAAGATGTTTAGATTTTGCTAGTCATTTAACTATATTGCCAGTTCTTTACATTCCAAGTAAAGCTGACAATATGCAGCAGTTCCAAACCATCTATCGAATGGATCCTGGCATTCTTAGAAAAGTCATGTATCTGTTGGATTGAGGGGGATGATTTTTTCCTCAAAATGAGATGTTACTCCACTTTTAAAATCATTTCTCTAGATGTTGGAGGAAGACACCCACCACCTTCTGTGATCTTAGCAGGTCTGTGCCTCTATTAAATTATTGGCCAAAGAAATAAAGGAAAGCTGTTCTGGTAATGATTTGTGCTTGCTGTGTACATTGTTATTAATGCCTTCATCTCTGTCCTTTTTCTAAAGATCGGCACAAAGGGAATGATCTTAGAGCTTTAACACTAGAAGAGTATCTGGATGGAGATTTTAATTACAAAACGTATTTTCCTTACTGGATTTCACGTAAGTGAAGATGTTATTTGTACAAATGGGGTGACAGACCTTCATTTTGAAATGCTTTTATCTCTCATTCCTGTTTCCATTTTTCTACTGTTGTTTTATTTTTAATTACTCTAAGCTGTCCTGGACAATACAGGTGCCTTGGAAGGGTGGGACATACTTTTTTTAAAATAAATGAATATGTGTATCTAGAATGTGCAAAGAATGGGAAGAGGAGAGATGCTTGGCAAGTCATTATCTTGTGTCTTGCCTTGTTTGTTTTATTTTGTTTTGCTCTTTCAGAATTACAGCATCAAATTCCCACTAATTTCTCTCAATGTCCACATCCATCTGTTTTGGCAGCTCTTAGGTTAGCCTTAAAAATCAGATCCTAAAAGCCTACAGGCCTGCAAATTATCCCCCCCCCCCCCCCAGTCTGCAAAGAGGCTAGTATGCTGCATCTCCATACTGCCCATGGAAGAGAATCCCCCTACCCCACAGCCAGAATGGGAAGGCAGGTATTGGGTGTCTAGGGAAGCTGATGCAACATTTAGAAGCATTCTCCCGACTGGGCTGGAAAAGAAGCAGAGAGTGGGACAGGCTTCCCTTCTGCTCCTGCCAGTAGAGCGACCAAGCACACTGGAGCAGAGAGATCAGCCATCCCTACCAGCCCACTTATATGCTGGCAAATTCCTTGTTGCCTACAGCTGGCTACAGATAAGCTGTTAACTATATGGCTGCTCTCTTAGATGCAGTGGGAGTGCACTTGCAGTTAAATTTATTGTATAATTAAAGCTGTGTTTTCCAACCTCTCCAAGGAAACGAGTATCTTCATCAGTCTGCAGAAGATGATATAATTCTTCACAATGCTGAATCTGGGAGCTCAGTCGTTCTGTTGACTAACAGCACGCTTGTATGTATTAGTGCCATTTGAAAACAACAAATTAAAGAGGTGACAGTTGTGTTTCAGATTCTAACTGATCTCTTAACTTTTCAGAAAAAAGTGAATGCCTCAAACTATATGATATCAGCGGACCATGATTTCATACTTTTGGAAAGCAATTACTCAAAGGTAAAATCTTTGGGTTTTGGTTGGGTCTGGAGTCTTTTAGACTCAGGAGTGCAGGAAAATCCTGTCAAGGGAATTTCTGGGGGAAATAAAGGAAGCAAGGCTCTCTTTATTCCCTTCCACCCCAAGCCCTCACAGGAAGTCTCCTCTGGGCAAAGGGCCGGCCCCTGCCTCATGGCCAAAAGAATTATTTTGCAGGAAACTCCTGGGTATGCTGCTCTCTGCTGTTCCAAAATTTTCCCAGCAAATGGGAAATCTACTGGAGCACAGCTCTCAAAGGACTCTTCAGAGGGGAAGCTTTCCAGCTGGGACATTGTTATCCAGCAAGGAGAGGTGAAGCAACATCAGGAGAGGGCGTATCCTACCCAGTTGAGTTCCATCATCCTGACCCCCAGTTCAGTACAGTGGGCAATGTGGATGACACAGCATTATTGCTGTTGAAAAATGATGGGGATTATGACGTGTACCCTTACCCTAACCAGACATCCAGTCTGCTCATTCGAGAGCTAAAAGGGGAGGTGGGAGGTCCCACACATTCAGTCCCCAGCTTTATGTATTTATATCTTCTCCCATATACATCTTGCCTAAGGTCATCAGCAGAGGTCCTTCTTTGGGAACCTGCTGTGAAAAATATAAAGGGAGAAGGGCTTTTTCAGCTGTGGCACCCTTGTTATGGAACCAGTGCCCCAGAGAGGTGCGCCTGGCACCGACTATCCTTTCAGTGCCAGGCCTAAACCTTTTTCTTTTCACAGTATTTTGATCGCTAAAATGTTATATTTTAGTTTTATTTTGTATGACATTGAGACTATTTGTTTTGTTAAATTTGCTTTGACTCCATTAATTTTATGATTATTTCTACTAGATCATTTCTCTGTTTTTATATTTTTCTCAATAATGTGATTTTATTGATTTTATCTGTCATTGTTTAATTGTATATGATAGTGTTTATTATATTTTTAGATTTTAATACATTGTAAACTGTCCTGAGAGTCATCAACCAAATAGAAATGTCATAAATAAATAAGGGAAATACGTGAAAGGAAGTTCTACCCATTTTTTTTTTTTTTTTTGGCTGAATCTCCTTGCACAATACAGGAAAGCAAGGGGCAGAGAGGCTGTGGATATGAATGTGACAGGGACCAAGGCGTATGTGTGTTCTCCCCCTTCCGCATGCACACAGACTCACACACTGGCAGCCCCAATGTGAGCAAACTCAGTGCCTACATAGGGTTAGGTTTATTACCACGTAGAGAGGAAGGTATCTTAAGAGATCATTCCCATATTACGTTTAAGTCTGGAAGTGTTTCCAAATGCTGGCAGTGCCTCATGATGGCTGCATGATAGATTTGCCCTGTGGATCACCCCAACCTCATGGGGGTGGTCAAGGTCAGACCACCCCTGTGCAGTTGTGGACTGATGTGGACACTGCTCAGTTGGACTAGTCTTGTTATTACATTTTTGAAACTTTATAGAGGAGAAGGTATGTGATGATAATTGGCCTTATGGTATGGTTCAGTATAAACATTCAGAAAGCTCTCAATGGTTCAAGTACTGCTTGAACTGATTTTGCTGAAAGTACTGGGAGTTGGAAGGAATGAAGCCCCCACTGGGAAGAACTAACAATTGTATTGCTCTAATGTAACTTTTTCAGGTTTGGCGTCACTCTTATACAGCATCCTATCACATTTATGACCTTATCAATGGGTAAGAGTCTAAGATTTTCCTCTTCTATACTGAAATACAAGTATTTTTGTTTAGTGCATATGATCATTCTTCTCTTGAGACTCCTGTGAGGCATCATAGTTTCCACTTGGGAAAAGATGGCAGGTTATCAAACAGGATAATTTCTCCGGTGACATTACCCAGTTTTTTCTGATGATATGCTTATTCAAACAGCTTATGCAGCTTTTCTACTTGAGGCATTTATCACACACTCATCACTCCCTACTCTCTGTTGTTTAGGGATTCTGTGATCATAGAGTGACTCTCCAGTTTCACTTTGGTGTATAATCAGCATTTTTGGTGAGGAGGGAAATGCAGCATTTCATTGTAAAGGAGAAAGAAAGCAGGACTTTCTTTCGTGCATTTCATAGCAAGAGTAAACCATTTTCTCTCTTCAATGCACCTTTCTCAGCATGACTCTTATACAGCATCCTATGACATTTATGATACACCATGGCATCACCTCTCTATGTAGCAGAAAAGCAGGAAAGGAAATGCTCTCCATGTTGTGATTAGATGGATCTCAGTTCCACTACAAAATTGAAAGTGTGTACACCAGTCAACACAGCCTAGAGCACAAAAAATCAATATATAGTTTTCCTTTGGAATCATTTAGATACAGTGATAATATCATGATAGTGTATGTCAATGAGAATTTTCACATACCGAATAATAAAAAGCTGTGTAATAAAAGTGATGTTAAATGTAAGCAGAGATGATATGAGCCTCAGGTGTTTTCCAGCAGTAGAAAGAGGTGCAGTAAGCGCAGCTGATATTTTCCGCTGTATGAATGCAGTGTGGCTTGGATTGTAATCCTAAGCTGGTTTAGCATGGAGTGAGCCCTACTGAAATCAGTAGATCTTTCTCCCAGGTAAACATGCATAGGAGTGACCTGTGATCTACCTGTGATCTATTTGTTCTACCTGGGGTAGAACAAATCTAACCATTTTAACTACCTTGCAGTTTTGAGGAGTTTGTTTATTTGGTTTGTTTCCCAATTGAGTTTCCTCACTTATTACATGATCTTTCATTTTGTTTCTCCTGCATAGATTCCTGCTTTAACATTCCATCTTACATTTATCTACAATATGCTAATTATAAGAATCTTTTTGTAATAAACATTATTAAATATAGTGTAATTCCATGGACATGGATAGCCAAGCTAGGTGCATAATGCATTCACTTTCATATTGAAGGCCATGCAACAGAATCATCTTAGACTGCGGGGTGGGGTCCTCCTTGAGTTACACTGAGCCCAATTTAAGTTAATATGAATTACCATTAAACTGTCTGTATGGCCTGGGCCTAGCGATAGTGTGAGGACTTGAATGAATTGATGGCGTTAGGATGCCAGGCAGACATTAAAACCTGTCAATTTGAGCTCTGGGTCGATTCTCCCACAGCAACCCAGAAATCCCAGTTTGCAACGAAGTGTGTCTGGATTGTTTAGCCCCAGCAGGATCAATCAAGCCCTTGTTCCCACTCTATATGCAAACCCCCAAGATTTAAAAAAGGTTGAATTGACAAAAGTAAAAGTGGAAAAGGGTGCTTCCAGACTAGATTTTTTTTTTTTTTTTTTTGCTCCATTGACCTGTCTACTTCATAGCACTTCGTAGGGTATCCAGATGTTGCTTTCTGCCACTTCTACCCTTCTGCACCACTCCTTTCATTGTTTTTCTTATCATAGGAAATCGGTAAAGAAAAAAGACAGGTTGCCTTACATTATACCTTGGACTCAACTGATGCTTTTGGGGGGAGGGTGTGGGGGAGATGACAACATTAAGTGTATTTGCATATATAAAGTAAATGTATCTCTCTTTGGGCAAATGAGTAGAAAAGCAGGGGACTCTAACAATGTAGGATAGGCATCAGAGTGGTAGAAGAGCACCATGAAGGATGATATTAGAAGCCAGTTGGGCTTGGGACTATTCTTAGAGTGGAGACCCATAAGAATCAGGGATATACAAGCAAAAAAAAAGCCGCTGCCCAGCCTTCAGGACAGGTTGAAAACAAAGCTGGTAATGAATCAATTGATTCAGAGTCTGCATGCTGGAGCAGAGAGGCCTTTGCTCTGACCCAACACACCTCCACTTATTTTCTTGCAATTATTTGGAAGCAAACCCCGTGGTAAACACAGAGAGTGGCATTCCCAGGTAGATATGCTAAGGATAAAGCCTTAAGTTGCATTTTTTCTAACAGGATATCATGTTCCTATTTGGGGGGGGGAGGGGAGGCTGGGCAAGGTACCCTCCCTTGAGCATGTCTTCTCCCTGATCCCCATGATCTTACTGAGATGGGGGATAGGGGGTGCTGTTCAGACCCTGCCAGTACCAGGAAGGAAACCCAGAGTAGCAGAGATGGTGATGCTTCCCTGTTTCGGGCCATAAGCTGTTGCTGCTTCCCTGCCATCCCTACCCAACCAAAGAAGTGCAAGCAATGGCTCCTCTTAGCTGCTTCCTGCCTTACTCTGGATGGGTGAGGATGGCAGACATGGTGGTGGTCATTATCCAGTAACAGAGAAGCACTGCCTCTGGCTCCAGCTGTACCCTGAACTTCTCAGCTCTCTTGCGCTGCTCTGGCCACCTGCCCTGAGTAGCACAGGCAGAGGGACTCCCCCTCTGTTGCAGCCTATTGCTGCCTCTCCCACCTGCTTCCTTCTCCTTGTTGCCTCTGCACTGATGTACACTTTGAACGAAGAGCCCAGAAGAAAGATTATACCCAAGGCAGTGCTCCTCTGTAATGCAAAGGGATAATGCGCTTTTAAAAGAGGCAGGTGTCAGTCCCAGTGTGCATGACTGTTCCCCCTGCCATGCCAGTTGCTGGCACTGGATCTGAGTGTGCGTGAATTCGTGAAGCTGAATGCCCAAACAGGTAAAATTCTGACAGTTCTAGACAACTTTGGGAATGCCTCAAGGCACCAGAGACTCATTAGGGACTGCTGACATTCACCTGATATGATTATCACCATTCACTGGGTACATACGTACAAAAAAGAAGAGAAATACATATATTTTTGAGGCATTTACAAAATTTGCTTGGGTTTGCTGATTTAGCCAATGTGAATTTTGACATTCGAGACTTGTCTTGACTGCAATGCCAAAATCATTAAGAAATACTGACTGTAAAAGCACTGTGTCATTCCATCTTTCTTTCCCTTTCTCCCTTTTTTAGTGTTTTTGTCACAGACTATGAACTTCCACATAACATTCAGCATATATCCTGGTCATATGTTGGACACAAATTGGTCAGTAAACGAATGACATGTGAGAATAATGCTACTTTTGGATGAGCTTTGTTTGCCTTCAGTGTTTGTGCAGGCATCATTTTCACAAGCCTTTTATCTTTGTTTATCTACTATGCTTAATAATGTTGAATGTTCGAGTTAACACTTCACTGGTGCACAGAGCTATATGCCATGCTGGATAGGTGTTCTAACATAAAGTGTGTGCTTTAGCAGAGTTCCCATGATATCATTTGATCTTGGATTCAGCACTGTGCTTGCCCAAAACAAGGTACAGGAACCAAAGTTTGCTACTTTGCTGAAGACTATGGATTCCAGCAATCTCGTCTCTTCCCAGATGTGAGGACAGAGTTTATGCCAGGGTGCCTAACCCACAAGCCGAGGTGGCCTTCAGCTACATGTGGTGCAGCCCTGACCCATTTTTTCCCTCAGCCAGTCTAGTCAGCCGGGCTGCAGGAAAGGCCCATAAAAAAGGGGCCCCAGAAAGACCAAAGAAGGCAGATTTTCTTCAGCAGTAAGCAGGGAAAGCCTGTTGTTCTCAGAAGCAGAAGCAATTATATGTAAAGTTTATATCAAATACCTTAGATTTTTGAGGTGAGCTGTGTTTCCCTGCATGAAAACTAGCACTGGGGTTTACCTTGCCTACTTGTGAGAAGAAACACACAACACTGAGCTATGCTCTGTATATTTAGTGGGAAAATGTCCAAATTGGTAAGAATTAATTTGTGCATATGTGTACATCTGCATGTGTGGCCCTTCCCCTCCAACATAGCCTGGGTGAGGTTGCAGGTGCCAAGCGGTTGTGCAGCAGTGGTGTTAAGAAGCCTTGGACACTGGGTTGGGGCAGTAAAAAATGCCCGACAGTTAAATAAGTGCAGTGGCAACACTTGGCCTCAGCAGAGTGTATTTCGGCAGCCTTCGCTTCCTTCTAACAGCACCCTGCTCATATCTGTTCAGGCATGGCTGGTCCCAACCCAGTCTCCCTTCTGCTTTCCCGGTGCTGAGCAAACTGGCAGCAACGGTGGAATAAACAGCCTGCTTTCTCTGCCAAGAGGAACAGGCATGGAAGAGCTCTGACTTGTGGGCTTACGAAAACCTAGGCCTGGATTCAGTTGCTTGTGTACCATGCTGCCTTCCTAGCCCTACGGGCGCACATGGATAGGTGTGTGTTTCGGCATTCAGGGTTGCCCTGCACCACCACAGCTGCTCACTTGATCCTTATCTGGCCTTCTGCTTTCTCCAGTTATTCAGGCTGTGTAGTGGTAAGATATGCAGCCATCACATTTGCTTTGCACAGCCAAACTATAAAATACCCTTGGCTTGGAAATGGTGTCTTCCCCACCACAACCACCAGGTGAGCTTCACGGTGGTGCTGAGACCTGAGCACGGATAGCTCCAGTCTGAGGGCAGTGATGTATATTCTCAAGCACACTGCTCTTAAAGCATGCAAGGATCAGCAACCTGGCGCCCTCCAGATGCTTTGGACTGCAACTCCCACAAGCCCCTGCTAGTATGTCCAGTGATCAGACATGATGGGACTTGCTGCTTACAGCCTCCAGGGGGCACCAGGATGCCTTTCCCTGCCATAGAAAAGAGCTAGATGGAAAAAAATGGGCCCAATCACAAGGTACTTTGCTGATTCCCCCACCCTAATCTCCAGCTCCCTTCCAAACCATTGTAAACTACTCCAGATAGTTGCCCCTGTACTTTGGGAGTAAACTTTGGCACAAACAGAACTGCCTGCGTACAAACACAACTACCTCCTGCCTGTTTTGAGTTATCTTAGAATACAGCTCCATATTTATATGTGCTGTACTCCCTGAACAAATTTTTACTCTAAAATTTTGCTCTAAAAAAATTACATCTTAAGGAAAGGTGGATTTTTTTCCTTCCAGGCTTATGTGTACCAGAACAATATCTATTTGAAACAACACCCCAGAGAACCTGCTGTTCCAATAACCACTGATGGTAATTGGAATAAAATATTTAATGGAATTCCTGACTGGGTTTATGAAGGTAAACTTCCTTTTCAAAGCAACTGTATTGCTATACTAGACAGAACAAAACTATGTGATGCCACCAGTCAATGTTCAAAGACTGCTCTTTATCATTCTGTATCCACTTCACAATTCTTCTAAGAAATGTGGTTTTAACTTCCTGTATCTTGATTTTTCATATCCTGTCCCATCTTTCCTCAGAACAATATTTGTCCTATTCAGTTTCTTCCTCTTCCATGTATCCCCAGATGTCTTTCTACCATAAAAGTATCTGTTTCCCTTATAATTTGATCTTTTGCTTATCTGTAAGATTAGGACATCATTTCTTTTAATTTTCCTTCTAAAGTTCTTCACTGAGCAAAGAAAACATAGTAAATAATTTTGCACCTGTAACAAATTTTTAATTAAGTCTGGTCTGAGGAATGGGAAAGCAGACTGCATACAGAAAAGGTTAATGGGTTGCAGCCAGACTTCAGGGAGCAAAATTATGCTGAAACCTCTGCAAGCACAAGGCAGTGGTCTGCACTGCATTGGGGGGAATCCTCTGGAACTGTGTGAGAAGTTCTGTGAGGCAGCAAATGGGAGAGGGGAGTAGCGGCAGACGTCCCTGTCCTTGACTTTCCTCAGCTTCCCCAGGCTCTCGGGACCTTCATGTCCAAGGAAGGGCAACTCAGGGCTTCTTCAGGCCTCTTGCTAGTCAGAAATGGGAGCTCAGGAGAGTAGCTTTGGAAATGGGGTTTGCCAGGGGACCACCTTGAAGGTTGATGGGGTGGTTTGGCCCTCCATCTTCTGTACCTTCCAGAAAACTCTGCAGAGTCTGGTTGCTGACCAAGGATCATCCTGATTTAGTATCATCATTCTGATTTAGTATCGTCAAGTGGTCATAGGTGTTAATTTTCATACAGTAATGAAATCAGACAGGAACTGTGTACTCAAGTTTAGAGGTAAAAGACAAAATTGACCTACATTGAAATGTTCCGATCATTTGGAAAATGCAAGTATTCCAGGATGTAAAAATATGTAATGATCTAAGAGGGAGAAAAAACAGTGGCACCTCACTCTTGCTTGTTTTGAAAAGAGCAGTCCGGTTATGGTGGTTGATAGGGAATCGCCAAGCAAAATGTGACACAGTTTATAAGGGCAGGATCCTGTGCATGTTAATTTCCTTCTGGGAAGCCATGCTGGCTGTTGTACTCTGGGAGTTTCTAGGATTCTTTTCCCTATCTAAACATGCATAGCATTGTGCTCTAAATAATCAAAAGAGACAATACATATTATTTCAGCTGAATTGTACTTAAAAGCTGAGAGGTAAGAATGTTCTTACCTTCCCTTTCTGGTTCAGCAGAGGCTGGAGTAATGGCAAGCTCCATGATGCTGTGCTACCTTCACACTGGGGATGTCAGATCTGCCTCCCCCACTTCCTTGCAAACACACTATTAATTAGCTTGGGACTTATCCAGAAGAAAGTGGGAAAGAGAAATCAGAGCAACGGAAATTGTGCCTCGGGTGTCATTTTTGCTATGGGCCTGTCATTAGGATAGATGCAGTTGTGGCAATTTATCAGAGAAACACAGACACGGTCATGCACGGACTCTCTCTCTCTCTCTCTCTCTCTCTCTCTCTCTCTCTCTCTCACACACACACACACACACACACACACACTAATGGTGCTCTGATAAGGCAGTGGTAGCCTGATCCTGATCTTTTGTAGTAGAACACAGATGAGATCTTACCTAATTTCTTTTAGAGGAAATGCTGGCTGTGAAATACGCGCTGTGGTGGTCCCCACATGCCAAGAATCTGGCATATATACAGTTCAATGACACGGAGATACCAGTTATTGAATATTCCTTTTATGGTGAGAAGCAATACCCTAGAAAAATAACTATTCCATATCCAAAGGTATGTTGATTTTCATATTAAATAAAATATTATTTATATTGAATAAGATTGTATCATATTTTAACACATAGGTGTTTGGATTTCTCATATTTAATGATTAGGGTTAGACTAAAACTGGATTCAAGTGTTGCGTATTTCAAAAATAACATAATGAAGGACCTGATCCATCTCTTACCCTGGAGATACAGTGGGACACACTTAGCCCCCACATTAGAGTAACATTCAGCATTCAAGATGGCTGCTGACAAGGGAGGGGGAAGATGTGCTTTGTTGTCACAGACTCTTATATGTGCAAAAAGAGAAATGCACACAAGAAGGGAAGGGGAATAAGAGGCTGAGGAATTAATCACTCCCTTAAACATTTGTTAAAGGGGAGTTGCCAGGGGGTGGGATGCAGGGTCCTGGCTTTCATTATTTGTTGCATGCCTGATGGGCTAATAGACACCAGTCTGCTATGAACATGGAAGGACTACGCTAGGGTTGGGGAATGTTCCCCAGATGTTGTCATACTCCAGCTCCTACCAGCCCCAGCCAGCATGGTGGTCAGGAATGGTGGGAGTTGTAGTTCAATGACATCTGGAAGGATCAAGATTCCCCAGCCCTGGTATAGTCCTAAAAGGCAGCCTACAAATACTGCTCTGAATAAATAAGGAAGCTTTTTTTACTGGGTGAAAAGCACTTCCGCATATGCATTAAACTGCTAGTCAAGAGATCAGTGGCCTCCCATTGCAGACTTGAAGAGGCACTGGTCGCTTTCAGCACCAGTGTGCCAGAGCAGTCTCACTGATCTTCATACTTCAGAGACAGGCCTTCAGAACTGAGGACTGAAAGAAACTGCAGCAGGCTCTCCAGGGTTTTGGAGAGGAAACTTTTCCCGGCCCTCCCGAAGATGACAAGGATTGAATCCTGGATTCTGTGCATGCAAAGCATGTTCTTTACCCCTGAGCTATAGCGCCATCCTTGTAGATAGAGCTGCTTTAAAAAGCCACCAAGCCCTTAAGATTTCAGTGAAGGATCAGAGAGCCCAAAGCTCCCCTTTTGAAAACATCATGATAGAAAAATGGCGCGTGGCATCACAGAGCTTCCACTGCTGCACTGCTTTGCCAGTCTGAAAAAGTGGTGATAAAAACAGTTACACAAATCTGTTTTCATCATGTGTGACTGAAATAGTTTCCCTGTAAAGGAGAAGGTTTAATTTTAAAATAGAAAAAAATGTCTTAACCAAATCCTCTAGATAATATTTTGAATAATCTGCTGATACTTTTCCTTTTGAAGGCTGGAGCAAAAAACCCTACAGTTAGAGTATTTGTGATAGACACTGCTAGCCCTGAAAGTTCGAGCCCAAAGGAGATACCTGCTCCAGCAGCAATAGCATCAAGGTCATATCTTCTCACATTCATCTTTTCTTTTGCAAGTAATAGAATGTTATTTTGAACTGTTTGTCCTTCCCAGTACATTTTTGAAAGATTTGTCTTCTGTGCAGGAGTTCTTATATATGCTGTGAATCCGTAGAGTAGGTTTTGATGTTCTGCTGCCATCAGAGCTCTCACTGGGAGGGTTGGCATGACCCAAAGAAAGCTCTGCAGGATGTGGCTTATGATCCAGCCTACCACCCATATTCCTGACAGACAACTGGGCGCACTGGGGGCATGGTGCCTCCTCATCACCCTCCTCTCCCCTCAGTCTTCCTGCAGGTATCCCAGGAGACACTGTGGGAGCACCAAGGTTTCCGCTTCCACAGCCACTTGATAGCATGTCAGAGGATGTCGGGATGGGGGACCACCCATCGCTTCAGTCTACTCATGCACAGGCAACAGGATGGCTAGTGCCACACCCAGCCGGATTGGCTGGCTGTGGCAGCAGGACCCCCTTCCCCTCTCTTGCCACTGCGAAAGAGGCCCAGTGGAACATGCTCCCTCCACCTGGCCTGGCATAGCAGCTGCCCTGCAGCATTCTGCATGGCTTCCTCTAGAGGCGGCCAAGTACAATACAGCTTGCCCTGTGTTGCTGCAGCTGCCAGCCCTTCTGGGGCAGGGTCTGAGCCTTGCTGGGCTCACCCTATTCCAGAGCTGGCAGGGCAGAGCACAGCTCACCCTGCACCTCCCCAGACGTCGGCCTTAGTCTGCTGGCCACAATGGCTTGAGGAGCCTCTGGCGGCTGTCCTGAAGGGCTTCTTGTGCACTCCATGGTAACGGTCATCAGAACTTGCACAGAGCCACTTGGCCACAGCAGCAAGCTGTTTTTGCCACTTTTTGCCAAGAGCCTTTTTGGCAAATTGGTTTGTCCCCTGGTACGTTGTGTTATCTGGGTGTGTATGACATGGTAGGCCACCAAACCCTAGAGCAAGCTATGGCTTGTGAGGGCAGCTTATCGGCTCATCTTAAGCCACTGTGACACAACCAGTCTGGGGTCAAACAATATGCAAGGCCACTCACTGTATGATCCTTAGTGGGGTCTGGAAGAACGAAGTGGTGGATCTTCTACAGAGATCGTGTGGAG
The DNA here is from genome assembly GCF_004798865.1 of Varanus komodoensis. NCBI lineage: Eukaryota > Metazoa > Chordata > Lepidosauria > Squamata > Varanidae > Varanus > Varanus komodoensis. The sequence goes on from NW_025336598.1 coordinate 32,658,057, forward strand.
GGGGCATTTCCTGGTCTTGTTAGCTTGGCTGATCTGTGCCCCCCCCCCCAACCGGAATCCTGGCCAGCACCACTAAGAGGGATATGAAATAAGCTATACCAATTCGTGGCTGGCAGATGAGGGGGCACCACTTCATCTAAAGGCATCAGGAGTACCCTGGGAGATGCTTTGAGGAGACAACTCTGCTGGGAGGGTGGGTTGCTGCCATTTTCCCTTGCACCCAGCCTGGTGCAGCTGCCATATTCCACCTTATGGGAGGGCTGGTCTGCTATGGCCAAATGGAGACCTCTTCAGTGTCATCACCCTCTGAAGAAGGCTGCCTGAAGGGGATAAGATTGCTCCGCAACCTGTCCTGAATGTCTTATTATCACTACAATACTAGTGAGTCTCCAGCCACACTCATTTGCCCTTTTCTCTTCCCTTTTCTCTTCAGTGATTACTATGTCACTTGGATTACCTGGGTAACAGATACCCGAATCTGTGTGCAGTGGCTGAAAAGGGTCCAGAACTTCACGGTGTTGGCCATCTGTGACTACAATGAGTACTCCAGAACCTGGGGCTGCCCAGAGGTATTCTTTTCCCACCCGTCTCATGTTTAAAACAAGAGTTGCTTCTGGCAACTACTAATGAGCATTCACAGCAATACTGTTGCTTCTGTATAAAAGGGTGGAAAACATATTCCCAACTCTGAGTTGGATCTAAAGCTCCCCTACAGAAAGAGCAGTTCCAGCAGCCCAGAACAGAAGGGACCAGGTAGGAGATTTCTGACCGTTCCTCCTGCACTTCCTGAAATTTGAACTGGCTCCAACTCTTTCTTTGGTTTTTAAAAATTACTACATGGGGACAATATCTAGTTTCAAAGTCAGTTATGCAATGTTAGGTTACACTAAAATCCAACAATTCATCAGCATTTAACCATCCCACTCCTACCCTGGCTTCAGTTGCGCTGCAGTTAATGTTTCTGATTTCTCTGCTGACATGGAAACAAACATCATTTTGGAAGCATTTCTCACCCCCTCTTATGAAAGGAGGTCCAGTTTTTAACCCTCTCCTTGTGTGTGTGTGTGGTGGTGGGTGTCTTCTTTAGGCTTTCAGGGTAAGAAAAAGTCCAAACATTTGTGCTTCTGTCATCTCTACCTCATTTCTATGAATTCCTACTACTGTAGTAATAGCATGTCAGAGAGCCTTAGCAAGAGCTGTCGATTGTGCTGCACCAGACACCCTGTTTCTGGACAGCCCTCCTTATTTCCCTAGTCTCATTAACTGAACTGTAGCACTGAAATTCCTTTTGCCTTATTTTCGCCACTGCTGGCAGAGCCCCTATACAGAACGCAGAGCTGCATGCTAGAAATGTATTTGGGTGATGCTCTGTCCCTCTGAAGCGTTTTGCTGGGCTTGGAGCTGGAGCAGTCAGCATCCTGGCAACCTCAGGCCCTCTATCCAGTAACAATCGCACTCCTCAGCATGTCCTCACCGGATGAGAGGTGCTGCTGAAACCGCTCTTACACTTTGTTTAGAGAGTGCTTTTCTCATATCAATCTGCACCAATGGTTATTTAATAGGCGTGTGAGCAGATGGGAGAACGCCATTAAACTGTGTTTATTCAAAAGACCTCTGGGGGACTATATTTCCATCACTTACTCTGTTTTCTGTTCAGAGTGGAAGTAGTAATGCATAAGAAGTGGGGGCTATGCTGTACACTGGGAGACAATAAAAAGGACCGGTGATACGGTCCTGCAAATCCAGGAGGGTACACTGAGCTTTATACATTGTGAAATAAGACATATAAAGAAAATACAAATATAATATCTCCCAGTGAATTAAACTAAAAGCAAGACAAGGTTGTGGTTCATCAAAAGGCCTCCAAGGCTACCAATGCGTTTATCCAGAGCTTCAGATGTGACAGTCTTGCAGAGGTCAATGAGAGTCGCTTATAGAAATGAAACAGTGGGCACATTTGTGCTTTTCACTGAAATTAGGATTTAGCTGTGCTTAGTTTTATAAGGGTCAGCACCTTAGTTGAGTGGATGGTGTTTTACGGGGGAAATGCATCAGCAAGGGTGGCATCACAGGAATATCTTCTTGTCCGATTTTCCCCTTGTCAGTCATTGGCAATAAACCATTGCTTTTACTAAATCGCTAATGGGTTTGGGAGAAGCTTGATGTCCCTTTGCTAGGAAACTGGGTGTGTTATTTAATATAGAGCAAACATTTCCAAGCAAGAAATGCAAAAGCCACCAGCTTTCCCCCTTGTCCTGTATTTGAAGCTTTCCATTATAAATGATTCCGCCCCATACAATTCCATGAAGAGACTTCAGCATGGGATCCTTTGGTTCCCCCCGTGCAAGTCAGCAGCCCCTTTCTTCCTCCTTCTGTTTATCTGTGTCCAGTCTCAGGGAAGGGTATGTGTGCTTATTGCCAGAGGACAATAATTCAGATTGAGAATGGCGGCCTTGTAAGGAGTACGGGATCACCAGCACTGCAATTCCTTCATTCGCTGTGTCATTACTGACAAAGCTGCAGAGTGATGTTGCTGCGGGACATTGTGGGCCGTTACAGTGGCCGTGGCTCATGGAGAAGGGGACCCAGAACAGCAGCTCTGGGCCCTTGTCAGCTCCCTGATGATGCTGTTGCTGCCTTCCAGCTTGGCTGTATTTGGTTGCCTCTTAAGGCTGGCTCCACCATTAGGCTGAACTGAGGCAGCCACCTTAGGCAGAAGTAGCTGGTAGGAGAGGGGAGAGTGTAGAAGGACAGAGTTGTAAGAACTGCATGGCTTGTCCTGTGTCCCTAAGTTAGTCTGCTGTCCTCAAGTGCAGTGGAGGGAATCATCCCATAGCCAAATATGGGACTCAACATTTGGTTACTGTATGTTGAATTAGGTGTTGGAGGTGCCTTGCCTTCACTTCACAGCATCAAAACGTCTTAGAGTGGCCCCATTTCCTTCTATAAAATGCAAAGCCCAGTGAGCAGCCTTATCCAACAGACATAATCCTGGGAGCTTCCTGAGCACCCTTCCCTTTCAGTAAAATTTTTGACAGTCTCAAGTGCTCAGCATAGTACAGTACTGAGCCCCTGGAGGAGAAGATATAACCCTGACTGTTGAAAGCAAAATACTTTCTTCAGAACATAAAGTTTACTGAAAACATTTCACAGAACTCCAGAAGGTAAAGAAATATTTCATCGACAGTATTAAACGTATCTCAAAGAAAATAAATATGTTATATACATGTATAAATCAACAGTATGCAACCTTGTCAAACATAGCCTCCTAATAATTTATTTTCATGTAAAAACCAGAATGCTAAATGTTTGAACCATACATTAATTTAAAATTTTGGCAGTACACTAGGAACTTTGAAAGTGAATCATAAGCTAGGAACTAAAGCACATGGAAGACTTTTAGCATATCAGTCTAATTTTACCAAGTTATAATAGCATATGTTGAGATTTTTGTATAAAATACACCATTCAAATGGCTAAATGTGGAGATGAAAGCAACAATTCAAGAATAGTGGAGCTATTTCAGAAGTGCTGTTAGGTGTGATCAGTATTTTGCTGCCTGGGGCAAAAAACCAAGATACGGTCTCATTCCACAGACAGAAAACATATATGTCAACACCTTCACGCGACAGCCTCTTCCACTGCTCCTGAGGAGAACAGGCTAAGTTAAGAATATTGTGTGGGCCATTGTTCTCCAACAACTTGCTACTTCTTGTCATCACACAGGACCTGGGTTGCAAATCCAGGAGAAAGAAGAGAGGAATGAGCAATCTTTATGTTGCCTCTCTTTTTGCCCTAAGAGACTCCAAGTCAGCCTTTCACACCCTGAGCCATGCAAGCTAGGGATCGTGGAAGTTGTAGTCCTCACATCTGGAAGGTACCAAAGTGGGAGGACTGCTTTAAATGTTCCAGTTTCTACAAAAAGACAAAAAAGAGTAAGAACATTCCCAAGTACTGCAAATGTCTAAGGAGTAGGAGGATCTGTTGTGTTGGCCCTAAGAGACTGCAATCAGTTGGACCCAGCCTGGAGCTAATAGGAGGTTAAGCACAATGAATTTTCCAGAGACATCATACTCATTAGAAGCAAAAATAGACTGAAGCGGAGAGCAAAAGGTTGTGCATACTTTGGGAAGTTGCCACTACTCATTACCAAGAACTAGCATATTATGCATTTCAGGCTGTGGGTTCTGTCAGTGCTCTGTGGGATCCCAGGGTTCTGCTATGGAGCAAATCTTCAGTGGGGGCCAGGTTAAGAAGTCAGGTTTCACAGGAAAGTAAGTTGGGAAGAGATCAGCTCCCAAGGGGGCTGGCAACCAAACAGGATTGCTGGAAATTGCTCCAAGAAACAGCAAAGTGGTTAGCTGCCTTCAGGCTGGCTGGCTTCACCTCTGCACTAACTGAGTTGGGGCCCGGCCTGTTTTTGTGGCCTCAAGCTACAATGTTGTGTAAGAAGCTGCGGCATGCAACTGTCTTCTTGGCTAATGTCCTTAGAGGCTGAAGATGGCAAGGCAAGTGCCTCTACATGCCGTTTCTGGGGAGTTAGGTCCTGGGGAGCTGGGACCCCTGTGATGCGTTCCTGTGGCTGAATCCTCTCCCTGCACTGTTAACTCTGTCAGGGGACAAGGGGTTGGTGGCCTCTGAGGATGGGAGTTGGAGTTCCTGGTCCATGATACAGTTTCCAGATTGATGCAAGGGCTGCCATTATATCTGTTAGTGAACAAACCTATTTTCTGTTACGAAACACACCAAGTCTGGTGTTCCTGTGCTCAGCTGTTCCTGCTCAGCTGTGGAGAGCTATATTGTAAGATTATCACCTTTCAGACTGGATGTAACAGAGGCACACCCTGAAAAACAGAGTGTGAAAGATCCCTTTCAAAGAGCAGTTGGGGAAAGAGGGAAAGGCTCTGCAGAAATCTGGGGTCGTGCAAATGTGCGTGCCATTTATGGATCTCGGCTCATTTTTAAAAAGCACTTGTGAAGATTCTAGATTGCATTTGGCAGGAAACATCTGGCATGAGGTGGGCTTAATGAAGTGCCATCATGCTGACACGGGTTCACACAACACTTCCAGGGAAGGGATTCATATGGAGTCCATGCATCATATGCGATGTCATTTATCTGGTAAGGAGGAGGAGCTCCCTCTTTGTCTCCATCCTGTGAAAAAGTTTAAACCAGGCCTTAGTTTTCAGTGTCTGTGTTTGATTGAAAATTATCTTCTATGATACCTATTCCACTTCCGTCACATGTTGTGACACAGTTGTCTTGTTTTAACTTTGCAGGCTCAGCAGCATACAGAAGAGAGTCACACAGGATGGGCTGGTGGAGTATGATGATTATTACCTTTAAACTTTTGATTTTGTTAGAAGTATGACAGATCTTCATTGGTCTACACAGACAAGGATTTTGTTTTGCACTGTTTCAAATCCATGCAATTAGATTTCATTTTAAGAAGTGCTTTTGTTCTTTAACAAGGAATTAAAATGAAGTCTCATTTAAGGATAGAAACCGGAAGAGGAGGAAGAATATATATACATGTTACAGTTGTGAATATAAATGTTCAGAAGAATTACAGTATATTTCCATTTGTATATATCTTGCCCTTTAGTTTGCATGCACTTGTTTTTAGCACTTTCAAAGGGACCGAGGGAATTTCCCCATCAGCTGCTGAAACCTAAGTTGGAATTTAGCCTTGGTATGCGAGAAGAATGATGGAAGCATGTAGCAACTAACTAATTTGTTACTACGTGTTCAAATGTTCACAAGCAGTACCATGAATCTTGAAGTGTAGTATTGCACTTTTATGTAAAATGCATCCTCATATGGAAAAGGACCGTGACCACCACAGATATACATGCCATGGGGAAGTCTGGGAACAAGTTGTCTATTATTTTTAAAGGTATTTATTTAAGCATTATGAAAATATTTTTCTACACTTTTCACTAACATACACAAATTATAAGAGCAGTCATTTCCCCTCTGCCCCCACATCTGGTTGGAAAACTAACAGTAGGACAGGTTATTTTAAAATTCTGCCACCCACCATGCTCAGTGCATTATGTACAGCTGATTTCCATGGCTTCATTTGTACTTCATATATTTATTTATTTTTATTTATTTATTAAAACATTTTTATGCCGCCCCATTCGCCGAAGCCTCGGGGCGGCTTACAACAATAGATAAAACCAATAAGTTAAAATATACATATAAAATAATCATAATAATTTAAAACACACATTATAAAATAAGCCGCCCTGGCCAGATAAAATTCAGTAGTATTAGCATTTAAAATGTTGCTTAAATAAAAAGGTCTTCGCCTGGCGCCAAAAAACAAATGACGGCGGCGCCAGGCGGACCTCTCTGGGGAGCGCATTCCATAACTTAGGCGCCACTGCTGAGAAAGCCCTCCTCCGAGTAACCACCCTCCTAATTTCCTTCATGGAGGGTTCCCGGAGAAGGGCCTCTCCCACAGATCTCAAGGGGCGGCTGGGCACATATGGATGTAAGCGCTCCTTCAGGTAGCCAGGACCCAAGCCGTTTAGGGCTTTATAGGTCATTACCAACACCTTGAATTGGGCCCGGACTTCAATGGGGAGCCAGTGAAGCTGACGGGGAACTGGAGTCATGTGAACATAACATGTGAATATATGGCTTCTGTATCTTATTTTTGGTATGTTTGTTTGTCTTGTCTCAGTTCTTTGTTTCAGGACCATATTTCACTTCAGACAGCTTTTCATACTACAGAATTTTTAGTGACAAGAATGGTTACAAACATATTCATTACATCAGAGACTCAGTGGTATGTTAAACAGAAAATGAATTGAAAGTTCTCATAATATTGTAGTGCATGTGCAGAAATAAGTACCTGATTCCAAATGGTTCATTTTTGTAGGAAAACGCGGTCCAAATCACCAGCGGAAAGTGGGAGGCCATCTACATTTACAAAGTCACAGATGATGCAATGTAAGCATGCCTCAGCGTGTTGGTTATGTCGCTTGTCAATGGAAGTTGCTTCATGCAAAACTTAATTTTCCATTCAACTTACATAGCAGATACCCATTTTGCAGGTCAGCATCTGAGGACTTCCCAGATGACCTAAATCAATCAATAAATAAGGATCCCCATTGCCAATTATTGTCTTGAAAGAACCTGATGTTGCATTGAACCTGGGCTTTACAGACAGACAGCTGAATCACTTTTTGAGTAAAGAAGCCCATTACTGGAGGTGCCTAACAATGTAGCTGTGAAGATAAGACACCATTACATATTGACTTAGTATTCTTGGTGCAATAAATATGGATTTTGGCATGCCTGTTTCTGGTTGCAATCCAGGGATTTTGCACAGATGCTGTGGCTACATGTACCTACGCCAGTCATGAAGCAGCGAAGTGATCAGCTGCACCATGAGACCAGGGAAGGAGATGGGGGGGCTAAATCAACCACGCTTCAAAGTTCCTTTTCTAGTGGGGGAGGGAGTGGCATGACTTCTGCAAGCACAGCCGGATTGGGAGGAGGACCAGAAGGGGCAGAATGCCTCATGCTTCCGGATAGTAATCCAACCTAACCTGCACTCACTGTCAGCTACACTGAGGGTGTGGGAAAACTGGCTTTATCAGGGCACTTCCCGTAAAAAAACCTTCTTGGGCCAATGCAGTTCCTCCAAGAACGAGAAAGGCAAAGGGAAATCTTATACACACTAACCTGCAGTGTGTAAGTCCCATTAAATGTAGTGGGACTTACAAGTAAAGGTCTCACTGAGAGTGATATAACCCCATAACATACCATTTGAGAGCCTGGACAAACTCACGTTTGAAATGCCTGTTCAGCTTCAAGTAAAGCACAATTATACCCCACCTCCACGACCACAAAGTTTTTCCGTCATGCTGGATGTATGAATGGGCCGTAATGCCCTGGATGTAGAAATTCTGCCACACTCCACTGCTTCTCACTCAGAGAGAAAAGTTCACCCCTCCTCATCACAGGGATGGGTTGAGGGGAAGCGGAGGTGAGCTCCAGCGCACAAGACATACAAATGCAGATATATTCAGGTCTTTGCATTTGCTAGGATATTGTTGCATGTTTCTCCAGGGGCCTAGCAAAAACCTGCATGTTGATTGTGAATTTATTTCTGGCCAGTATTGATCTTTGGCCAGAGTGGCACCACAGTAAGGCAGACTCAAGGGAACTGAGAGGTTTAAAGAAGTACAAAAGAATTTTAGGGGAAGGGGGAACTGAAGAGAACAAGCATGCTGAATGGGCTAACTGTTGGTGGAAAGAGATGGAAAACTGGGAGGAATGGGAATGGAACAGAGTATCCTGAGAGAGGGGATGGATGGATGGATGGAATGTTTACACTGCAACATTTTCTTGCAGATCCCGCTTGTAGAATGCACAATAATGAAGAGCTCCTTGCTCTGTTAAAGGATGTTATATTTGATAATGTGAATTGCATTCCAGATTCTATTCAAGCAATGAATTTGAAGGCTATCCAGGAAGAAGAAATATTTACAAGTAAGTTACCATAAAATACTTTATTTGCTTCTGTGGCATTATTTACAATTTATTATTTTGTTGTTTATTTTTCAATTTATATACTTCTTGGATATCTCTGTTTATAAAATTATAGATTAAATATGTCATAATAAATACAAAAACTCATCGTTTGAATATGTAAAATGAAAGCAAAAAGCTCAGATTTAATAAACAAATTAACTAGGCAGCACAAACATTCAGGCATGGGTTTTCAACAGGCACCTAAAACATGCCACAGTTGGTGTCTCCTGAATACAGATGGGGAAAGCATTCCATAAGGTAGGCACTCTTTCCAAGTTCCTGAAAGATGGCAGTCTGCAAGTCACAGTAAAACAAGGCCTTCTGTAATGATCTTGGTGATCACACCAGTCTATACTGAGACAGGAGAGCTACCAGGTTTTTCTGGGCTTTGTATGCTAACAACACCACCTTGATCTCAGCACAATAGTTAACAGGTAGTCAGTGCAGCTGCTTCAACATAAGTGTAGTATGTGCAAGGTAGCAAATCTGTGCTGACTACCACATTCTGCACCAACTGCAGCTTCTAGACTGAGCTCAAGGGCAGCCCTAGCCTAAATGCAAAGATACCAGTGCACATGTGCAGTGCCCGGTCTATTACTGTCCAGAAAAGGAGATTGCTGACATAAGAGCTGCAGCTTATAAAAGGCAATTCTTACACTTGGGCTTCTAATGACAACAGTAAATCTAAGAATACCCTCAAACTATTTACCTGCCCATTCTGAAGGACTGCAACCCCATTTAAAATAGGCAATCTCCCTACTTCCTCTACCGGAGAATTGCCCCTCCATGGAATCTCTGTCTTGTCAAGATTCAGTCTCAGTTTATTGGCCTTCATCCAACCACCCCTGCTTCCCTGCACTGGTTCAGAATGCCCATGCTCAATCCTGATGTAGATGTTACAGAGAAATAGACCTGGATGTCATCAGCACACTGATGGCACCTCACTAAATTCCCAGTGATTGCCCAAACAGCTTGATCTAGATGATCAGGTGTGGGAAGCTTCTTCCAACTCATGGGTGGAACTCAGCTTTGGAGAAGCTCTCCAGGGCTGTGTTCCCAGTGGTGGGTGGGGCTGAAAGCAAAAGGGACCAACATTTATTTTTAAATACCAGCAAATTGTAATTTAAAGTTGTTATTGCCAGTAAATGAGCCTTAGCAGAAGCATTAGAAACCTTATTGGATGAGGGAAAGCTTCACAAAAGCTGGAAAGCCATCAGATAGCCGGTGGTTTAGGGAAAGTAGGAGAAGGGAAGGGAGGAACCTAGGAGGGCCACATCTGAAGTTCCCCACCTCTGATATCGATATTAGATTGCATGGGGACCCCAGGACCCTGGAATATCCAACAGTGTTTGACAACATAATTACCAGACAGCAGAAGCACAATCAGCCAGTGCTACCTTTGGAAAGTTCTAGATATATGAGGGAAAACCACTACAAAACAGTTTTCCCAATTCCTAATTCCTGGAGACAATCCAAAAGAATACTGTGAAAGTCAGTGGTATCAAACATTGTTGAAATAGTGAACAGGAGCGACTGAGTTGTACTCCCTTTATCTTTCTCCTGCAAGAGACCAACTGTCAGTACAACCAGAGCTAATTCTGTCCCAAAGACTGGCTTGAACCCAGACTGAAGCAGGTTGAGATAGTTCTTACTTTCCAACATCTCTGCCACTGCACAGCCACCATTTCCTCAAGCACCCTGTCCCAAAAAGGGATGTTTGTAAGCAGGTGATGGTTGGTATCACTCTTCAGATATCAGGAAGAGGTTTCTCAGAAGTGGATGTGCCATCACCTTCTTGAAGATGCCGAGCAACACCTCTTCAGGAAAGATGCACTCACCAGTCCCTGGATCCTCCTGGACAGCCTTGAATAAGCCAGGATGGGCAAGGGTCAAGAGAGCTTGTTGTCATCTGCAGCTGACTTTCTACATTTTCACACCTCAAAAACTCAGATCCATGTCATTGGGCCAGATGGTTTATTGGACATTTCACCAGCAGGTTTCAGAGAGCTGTAACATACGTTTTACAAAGAAAGATGGTGACAAACCACCCGGGAGAGGAGCAACAAGGTGCCCTTTGAGAAATTCCTTGAGTGAGTAGCACTCACCAACTATGTAGGCACATCTCACACTGTTTCTCTGGACTATTTACTCCAGAGTGTAATTGCATCTGTGTTTCACACAAGCATTTTGGATTGCTTCCAATGTTGTCCAGCAGCCAGCAGACTGGAAACTGCTGGCAGAGCAGATCCTGCTTATAATCCAGGTGCTCCCAAAATCTGTTCCAGAAGATTGAGAGACTTGGTGTGCACACATCTGGGCTGCAGAAAGGAGAGGATCAAAAGGAATGTCCATTGTGACAAGCAAGCCTGCTTACGTAATGTTGGGAAAAGACTATTAGGACCATGTTCCGGCTGTAAAAGTTATTGTCATTTCAGGGAAGATCACAAATAATAGCCAGGCTTCGCTTAGACAGCTTAGCTCCCATCATCAAGCTTCCCCTCCAAGAGCACTTAATATCTTGTATCTCCTATAACACCTGGGGGTTATGCAGCAGACAGAGCAGGAATTTCCCCACACACATCACTGTGGAAAGGGTTTCCTGAAAAGTGGGGACTTTGGAACACCATGCCCCACTGCAGTGTTGGAGCTAGCTGTCTGTAAGCACTGTTTCCATTAATCCAAGGAAATCCTGAATGCGATGGAAGCACTTGAAAAAAAATCTTCCTTTGTTTTCCAGAATTAACCTTAGAGAAAATCCTCCAGTAAAGCAGTGCATTACTTGTCGTCTAAGAAAAAAAAGATGCCAGTATTATGCAGCAAGATTCAGCTACAATGCTGACTATTATGCCTTAATCTGTTATGGTAAGTCAAATGCCGGGGCAAATAAAATCCCAGTTGTGCTTTCAGGCATCTATTGGGTATTTCTGTTTCAATGTCAGCCTAGTAATAAACTAAACCTTAGAGGTATAATCCTGTGCACACTCTTCCAGAAATAAGACCCAGTGAGTGCAGCGGCATCAGAGTAAACATATAAAGACTCTGCTTGAACAAAGCTGCTATAATATCATGGCTTAGAGCATGGGTCCTCCAACTAAGGCCCTGGACCAGATCTGGCCCGCCATGCCCATTTGGACCTGCCACGCCCATGTGTGCGCCCGCTGCTGCCCACCTTGCCCCGCATGCAGGGAGGCAGCAGTCTGCTCGCTCGGAGAAAACGATCGCCAAGCGAGCAAGCCGCTGCCTCGTGCGCCTGCCTCCCCTCCCCTCACTGCACGTGCCTCTCCTCGCCTCGCCTCGCCACACGCCCCAGCCCCACCTCAGTGCACGCACCCACCCGCATGCACCGCCCCCGCCAGCCCGCATGCACCGCCAGTACCACCTTCCCGGCCCGTGGCCAGCACCGGCACCTTTCAACTGGCCCCCTGCTGAAAAAGTTGGAGGACCCTGCCTTAGAGAGTGAGCTGTGATTTAGGAAGTGCCCCGCTGTAATCTCACTAGAGTGCTTTAGGCAAGCCACTCTCAACTTCAGTTCCCACATGAGAAATAGTGAGGAATAATAATACTTACCAACAGAGTAGTCATAAGGTTTTCAGAGGTAACACAAGTGAAACGCTGAGAAGCTGTACGGATAATATTGGTGGTGGTGGTGGTGAAGATGATGTAGCAGACTCAGCTGGGACTTCCGCTCCTCTGCCAGCTTTCTCACTGTTACCTGGTTGTCCCACCCATGTGTTCAGAGCAATCCAACTTAGCTGGTATGTTGGCGTAGACAAGAAGCTGACTAGAGTGTGAATCTGGAAATCCTCAGTTCAAATACATAAACTCACCAGGGCAACTTAGGACAGTGGGGGCAGAAAGATCATCTCCAGACTTTTTAGACTTCAGCTTCCTGCATTCTGACCATTGACCATGCTTGCTTGCAGATCCTTCTTGGGAGATGAAGTCTTAAAATCTGGACAGTGACCTTCTGCCCATCACTGCCTTAGAAAAACCATTCTCTTTCCCCTTTTCCTCCAACCGTAATTTGGTAGTAATGATGATGATATTTTGTCATCGTTAGATAGAAAGCTGCAACATTGGAATAAATTCTGCATTTAAAAACTAATGCAGAATTTAGAACAAAGTTGCCTCTAAATTCAGATTATATGTTCTGAATGTCAATAACTGATTCCTAAATTTGAAATTTGAATCTAGCATACCCCTGTGCAGGTGGGTAGGGCTAAAATGTGGAGAGACATGGGTGGGCACATAAGTCCCTCCCCTGCTTCCCCACACACCCGGCATCCAAATGGACTGCCACACATTGTATTCCTGCAAGTTGGGAACCCTGATTTACCAGATTTTTGTACTCAGCGCATGAAGGCCTAATTAAGCATGGGGCACATGGAGATGCTGGGGTGGGATGTATGTGCATACCTGTATTACTCTCCATTCTTTAATGCTGAATTTCAGCAAAGCAAGACAAAATCTAAATACATAAAATTAACAAAAATGGTATGCAAATGAAATGATACGCAAATACCTGCATAAGGCTCACCAACCAATTCTGTACATGTTTATTCAGATCCATTACGTCCAGTTTGGGTTACACTCAAATGTAGATGCATAGGATTGTAGTCTGAAAATTCTCTTAAAGCAGAGATATTGTCATTATGGTAGATGTGTACATTCACCTGGGATCACGCTAGTGAATTAAGTGCCTTTTCTGATCAATGTTTTATGATCTGCAATTGATGCTTAAGCGTGCAAATAATAGAGTCTCTACTAAGCAAACATAACTAAATGATAATACCTTTCAATCATCCTTGCTAAGGATGTTATCACACAGAAAGTGTATTCACCTTGAGAAATGAATTACGACAACTTCTTCGGCCCCTGTTGTGTGCATGGTTAATTCTAGACTCGGGTTATGTAACTGTTAGCTGGGCATCACTTCATCTGTGAGAGCAAAACACATCTTGCAATGTAACATTTCTTGGTTTCCTAAGCCGCTTTACTGGCATTTATGCCATTCAAAGGCCTCTGTTTTTTACAGACCTATACTGGACAGTACATGTCCCTTGTCTGTATCACTATGCACTGTTTTATTTCTTAAATATGGTCAAAAACCTAGTATTTAAGAGTTGAAGTCAGAGGCACCCTCTACCCTGAGGAGCCCTTCCCAAGGTGACTGTGAGAAAATATGGCTGCCAGTTGTCTTCATGTGCAAAAGCAAGGGAAAAATGGGAATCTGAGGGCCAGGCAAAATTTGGACCCAGTTTTCATGCAATAGCAAATCATAGGTTAATCAAGTCATGGGTTAATTAATCTATGATATGCATTGCATGAGTGGGAGACAAAGAAAGTTCTACTTTTAATAATTTCCACTTTCAGTCAACAACGTATGATCAATCGATTGTAATTCATTGAGCACAATGACTTTGCAAGAACAAACTCATAGTTTGTTGCTGGATTAGCTGCTGGATTGTTTAGCTGATAAACAGCCCAGGACTCCAGGTTCACATAGCATGAGCAACAACCTATGATTGCAGAATGTTGATTAAAATTGGACATGGCAGGTGCATGGGAGACAGCACATCTGCTTGCTTCCACTCACTCCTGCTTCAAATAATTCACAGATTGACAATATATCTGGATTGGCTCTTGGCAGACATTTTATAAATGCAGTTGATGATCACATTAAAAAAAATGTAAATGGCATCTTCAAGGAAGCTCCAGCAACACCAGGACTACTGGCAATGAAAATCTGCCACATGTCCCACTGGCTGTAGTGGTGGCTTCCCTCCCAATGCAAATAAGGGTAGCAATTTCCATTAGGACCCCCATGGGGCATATTGGGTAAAGAAAGGTTTCATCTTTACTCCCCTCTGTGTCAGTGCAGCTGAGTTTCCCACTGAGGCTGCCTTTGACATGATTTTAAAAACGTGCATATCAATTGCATCCACACAATGTCACCTCTTGTTAGAGAAAAGCCCTCTACACTAGAAAGCGTAAATCATTATTTAGACCAGTTCAACTGTTACCATGTAGTGCTGTTTTTAATTCATATACACACATCCCACTGGCCAGAGAGTCCCAGGAATTTTAGCTTCTGTTGAGGAATGTTTGCTTACAGACTTTCCATACACACACATATGAAGAATTAAAGTTCTCAGAGCTCCTGGGAAAGCATGGTGTGCGGACTGTTAAACAGCGAAGGGGTAAAGCGGGATCCTGGTAATATGGAAGAAAGAAGCAATAGGTCTTGGCCATATCTGGACTTAGAAGGAACAACGGTTGTAGCCAAAGCCACATGCTTACAGAACAGACTCAGTGCTGATGGTAGAGACTGAGCGAGTATATAAAGGATAAGAACTGTGCAGATACATTGCAAGAATATGAATTCCATGATATAGTGATCCCTGGATAAAAATACAAAGTGAACTAAAAATACAATGGAAGGATAATGTTAAGGCTTTTGGAGTCCAGGAGATAGAAAATCCATTTGATTACTGTGGATCAGTTGATTAGAACCCTGCTCATAGAACCTGCACTTTTCTTGGTAAAAGTGAGTACTGGGGAGTCCTTCTCCCTCTGTGTATGAACTGAAGTGCCTGCTGCTAGTGCAAGGGCATGTTTGGCTTCATGGTCATCCTTATGGATTAAAATGTTAAGCTAGTGAGAGCAATTGTCTATTGGGGGGGAATTACATGCAGATTATTTCACCAACAAAATTCACACTATTTTCAATAGCAGTTGTATGTTTCACAGTTATTCTTTAATGGACATTCTCCCCCCTCCCCCACTAATTATCACTACAGGTCCAGGCATCCCTATTTCTACTCTTTATGACAACAGATATGGCAGAGGTAACTTTTATTATACATATTACTTTTAATGCTAAAACCCTATGTACATGCATGTGGAATTAAGTTCCTTTTCAGTCAATGGAACTGAAACCCCAGAACACTTCCAATGGAGGCTTGCCCAGGACTAAATCCTATTGCAGCTAGTGGGACTTGGAAGGCATATGATTAGATTATAAATGTGTTGTAGAAATACTTTGATCCATTTTTGTTCAAAGTTGATGAAATAAAATGCTTTCTCTATATGTGTGCGTGTGCATTTTAGAAAAATGCAAAAAAACCTTTCCCTGCTCAGTGCTCATTCTGCTTCGAGTGTTAAATTAGCATTATAACCTGGAATCATGATATATGGAGCACAGCCTTTCTCCAGGCGACCCTTCTGAGTGGAAAGAGCCTAGGCTGAGCACTGTGCTAGCAGGCTGCAGCTGTGAGTCATATTCCTATTCTTTCAGTGTACATTCCTAGGCTAACTTCCAATGTCAAAACAAACATGCATTGGTACAGATGATGCCACCATGATACCAACCTTTATGCATATTTCCTCTGTCCAGTAGTAGCATCTGAACTGAGCTAGGGTTTCATATGTGTATGTAGCCAATTGTATATAATTCTTTAGTGAGTTCTCCAGCTGATTTAGTGATGGCCACCAGACTTCTGAATGATGGTGGAATGTATGTTCATTTGTTGTAAGATTTCTGTCCATGTTTACTCTGGTTATCTTCTGGTATTTTATCACCACAAATTGGGTTTCCTAAGTGCATTGTAATGGTGGAAACACAGAAAGAGTTTGTACCTGCTGCTGCTGCAGTAATCTACTTATAACTATTTTAATATGTGCTGTGCTATTTTTATGTATCTTGGGCTAGCTAGTTCAGATTAAATATGTGTAGGAGAGAAAAATCAGCCATGATACTGCTTCTTTTTTCAAGTGCCAGACCTCTTTTAACAGTCTAATGAAATGATGGACTTAACATAGTATAGGATGACCTTCATCAACCTTTGTCCCTCAAATAGTACAAGCCAGACATCTCCAGCCAATGCTGCCCGGGAATCACTGGGACAGTGGGCAAACACCTTGGAAAGGCACAAGGTTCAGGGAAGCCTGTAGTTAGTTGGTTCTCAGTCAGACTTTTCTTTCAAATACCACTTCTTCCAGCTCTATCGCAGCTTTTTGCTACTTATGCTTCAGGGAACTTTAAAGCCAGCAGTAGTCCTGAGCGTAACTCCAAGGAGGTTTAGCTCAAGGAAATATTTTCCTATCTTCCTTCTATGTTGCTGCTAAAGCCATACAGCTGTTTGATATTTCTGCAGTTACAAGGGTGAGATAATCACTCATAGAATGGTCATAAGAGATCTGACATCTCTATATATGGATATTTGGTTTGCCTGCCTTTGCTGAAGCTTATATATAATTGATATATTTGGATTTGTGCTGTTCCTTGGATATTTACATATTAGCATTTGTTAATTTTAGGGGTTTTTCTTGTTTCTTTTCCTTTTTGTTTTGTTTTTGTTTCTTTTTGTATTTGTTTATTTCAATGTTTGTTTGTTTGGTGAAATTCACAATAAAATTAAATAAAAATAGATGTGACATTTTCACATCAACCATCATATCATTCAAATCACACCTATCATATCATGACAATTGGTCTTTTTTAAATATAGAAATTGAAGTTCTGGAAGACAATAAGAATTTAGAATCTGCTCTGAAAAAAATCAGAATGCCTACAGTTGAAATTAACAAATTTGAAGTAAATGGAATTAGTAAGTACAATGAATTTAACTTCTCTCTCTCTCTCTCTCTCTCTCTCTCTCTCTCTCTCTCTCTCTCTGTCTCTCACACACACACACACACACTCACTCACACACACACACTCACTCACACACACACACACACACACACACACAATCTCTCTCCCAGTATCTCTCCCTCTCTCTCTCAAATACAGTAGACTTTCTGTTAACCAGAACTCAAGCAACTGGCACTCTCAAGCAACCTGCAAAAAAATCAAAGAAATAATACTTTAAATAAAAATTAAAATAAAATCAATTTATATTGGAAATATAAGTTTAAACTTGATCCTCTGGATTGTGAGTAAGCCCACACTTCGCACACCACGTGTTTGTCTCCCACTCCTACCAATTCACTGTGTGTAAACATACTGGGTGGTTGGGATCTATTGTTATTCAGACTTTGTGTTCTCACCCAACCCCAAGTATGCCAAAACAGGTTCCAAGTAAGCATAAACACCTAGAGCTTACCCTCAAGCAGAAGATGGAAATATCCAAGAAGCTTGAGAAAGGTGCGAGTTGTGCTCATGGAGGAACTTAAGGTCAGTTCTTCAATGATCAATGACAATAAGGCTCATTCTCAGAAGATAGAAATAGTATTTATTTAGGTATTTATTTATTTATATTTCCATTTATATGTTGCCTACTACCCAAAGATCTCATGGTGGCTTACAATAAAAAGTATAAATAATTTGCTTTAATTACTGTATTTCAATATTAATATCAAGTCAATACAGAGTTTATGGTGTGGTATAGTATGGGCTATAGTATTAGTTAGGCTTATTTTTAATAGTAACTCTCAAGCAACCAGAAACTACACTTTATCCAACATCTACCAATCCCAGGCGTGCCGGTAAACTGAGAGTCTACTGTACTGTGATTGAAAAGGGATGTATGCTGGCTACTTCAAAGCTTACAATGGGACCACATGAACTGTTGACACAGGAGAGGTACTATTCTGTCACCTTCAGTACTGTACTAATAAGCTCAATCCCACTGAAATGTTGTATATAAAACTGATTATTTCATCCCGCAAATACATTGAAGAGCTGGTAAAGACTATGAATGAACAACTGACATTTCAGGGGCCTGAAGCACTTTTCTTAAGAAGTAATCCTTAGAATAGTTAGATTTCTTTAGTTTAGAGAAATGACATATAACAGAGTATGAGGGGTAAGGGCATAAAACAGTTTTATAAAGGTAGGGGTGGGGTGGGGAGTGGGGTGGAGAAAGCAGATGGGCATAAGTGTTTCTACCTCTCTTCTAATTCTTGGATTCATCCCATGAAACAATATTTACTTATTACATTGTTTTACCACCCAATTGTCAGTGTTCCCTAGGAAGTTCACAAAAATTAAAACTCTAAAAAGTGGTTGTGCTAAAACATAAAATAGAAACTTCACTCATAGTTTATTCATAAACTTTTTAAAAAATAAATGGAATAAATGCAGAATAAAAGCCAGCAACACGGAAAGATCTAAAAGTACAAGAATACACATTTGAAAACAAACTTAGGCACTAAAAGATTTGAAGGAAAAAGATCTTCACCTGATATCAAAAAGACTACTGTGCAGATTCCAGGTATGTCTGTGTGTGTGTGTGGGGGGGTGCATTTCGCAACTGGGGTGCTACCACCAGAGGTCCTCTCCTTAATATCTATACGCTTCACATTATTTGACTGGGACACCCAGAGAAGGGCCTCTGGAAATGATCTTAGGATCTGGGCAAGTCTATATGGGAGAACATGGTTCTTCAAGTAACCTGACTCCAAGCTGTTTAGGGTTTTGTAAGTTAAAATGAGAATTTAGACCTGGAAATGGAACTAGATGGCAAGCCAGTGCAGATCACCAAACATTGATATAATATGATTGTATTGGCCAGTCTCCATTAACAGTCTTTCTGCTTTAGTTTGGGCCTGTTGAAGGTTCTGGATAATTTTCAAAGGCAGACCTGTGTGTAATGCAATGTAGTAATCCAACCAAGAGACCAGGGATAACCGTAGCTAAGGCACTTCTGTCCAAATAGGATTATAATTGGCATATTAGCATAAAAGGATGAAAGACTGCCTATGTCACCAGATCCACCTAGGCCTCCAGTGACAATACAACATTCAGTGGTGGGTCCAAGTGTTCTCCTGAACCATAAACCTGATACTTTTGGGGAAGCCCAACCTAAATATTTTTCGTCCACCTTTTATGGTACAACTTCCCTTGGCCATAGCCAGAGTAGCTTCAGGTTGATGGAAGGACCATGATTTGCCCACCCATACAATACAGCAATTGCCATCAGAATTAACTAAAGTTAGTGACAATTAAAAAGCCATCCTATGTAATCATCCCTCTGGCCTGGTTATCACAATGCAGGACCACAACTGGATAAGTTGTTCAGCATACAGCATTCTCATGTGCATGGGGCAGCTTTCCTATTTTTGCTTTAAGTCGAGTTTTAAATTTTGTAAAGAAATTCCAGAGAATAGCTAGAAGAGATAAGAATGTCTTCTTAAATGAACAGTGCAAAGAAATAGAAGGAAACAATAGAATACACAGAAGAACTATACAAGAAAGAGCTTTACGTCCCTGATCACCATGATGGGGTGGTCACTGACCTTGAGCCAGACATCCTGGAATGTGAAGTCAAATGGGCCTTAGGAAGTCTGAGCAACAACAAAGCTAGTGGAGGCAACAGCATTCCAGCTGAGCTATTCAAAATCCTAAAAGACGATGCAGTAAAAGTGCTACACTCAATATGCCAGCAAATTTGGAAAATTCAGCAGTGGCCATGGGATTGGAAAAGGTCACTTTACATTCCGATCCCAAAGAAGGGCAATGCCAATGAATGTTCAAGCTACCGCACCATTGCACTCATTTCACATGCTAGCAAAGTGATGCTCAAAATCCTACAAGCTAGGCTTCAGCAGTATGTGGACCAAGAACTACCAGAAGTACAGGCAGGATTTCGAAGAGGAACTAGAGATCAAATTGCCAACATACGCTGGATCATGAAGAAAGCTAGGGAGTTCCGGAAAAATATCTACTTCTGCTTCACTGACTATGCTCAAGACTTTGATTGTGTGGATCACAACAAATTGTAACAAGTCCTTAAAGTGATGGGAGTACCAGATCATCTTATTTGTCTCTTGAGAAACCTATATGTGGGTCAAGAAGCAACAGTGAGAACTGGACACGGAACCAATGATTGTTTCTAAATTGAGAAAGGAGTTCGGCAAGGCTGTTTACTGTCGCCCTGCCTATTTAACATATATGCAGAGCACATCATGAGAAAGGCGGGGCTAGATGAATCACAAGTTGGAATTAAGATTGCTGGGAGAAATATCAACAACCTCAGATATGCAGATGATACCACTCATGGCAGAAAGTGAAGAGGAACTAAAGAGTCTCTCTCTCTCTCTCTCTCTCTTTTTTTTTTTTTTTTTGCAGTACTTTTTTATTAAATTTTAAAACAGTACTAAAAACATCAATCATCACAAACATCGGAACTACTGAGTCAGCCCCTTACTACATATCTTTTAACATTCTGTAATCATATTCAGATCCATTTATGGAATCTTAAAAAACATTTTTAGATCTAAACCAAGTCCCGTTTCTACAGCCAATTAAAAAAAAAAGGTTCCAAATTTGATAGAAGTCACTATCTTCTTTCTTCTTCTGTGGTAAGATCAGTCCATCCATTTCTTACAGAGACCCGTTTTCCTTGACCAATATTAAAAGAAAGACTCTCCAAATTTGATAAAAGTCAATATCTTCTTTCTTCTTCAATAGTAGCTTCAATCTAACCAACTCTACACAATTCCAGATCTTTTCATTTTTCTAATATTAAACAGATACACTCATAATATTACAAATATAATCAAATACATTTTTTGCTTACTAGTATTCCAGTCTAATATCCACTAAAAAGGAAAGTGAAAGAGAAGAAAAGTTCCAAGCTTAAAAAAGAACTAAAGACTTTTAACCCAATTCATGTTCACATGTCTAACATCCATTTAGCATCTTTAAGGACATCTATTTAACGACAACAATTATCTATGATATCTTTTAAACAAATTTTCTTTAAGCTAATTTATTAAAGTTTCATCTAGCTTACACTTCACTTAATCACATACAATTAACTCCTTATAAGAGTCCAGCTCCTTACAATCTTTAATATATCTCGCTTGTAAAAAGAAATCTATTTAGTACAGCTCCTCCTACTCCCATAATTGTCATTTTCTAGTATAGCAATTCAAAGACAAGAGTCATGCAACTTAGCTTTTGGTCATTCATTTTTAAGATAAAAAAAAGAAAAAGAAAAGAATCTCAAATTTTCCCTTATATCACTCACAAAGGAGAGAAAAAAAGGGGGGACTCCACTCCTAGTCTTCTCCTTCTTAGTTCAGTTTAAATCTTATAATCTCTTCATAATTCAACACATTTAAATGTAGAAAAGCTTCCACAGTTAAAATCATATACCTTAGCCTTTCCATACCACAATAAACATGCCAACCCATTTATACCATTCCTTTTTAAGATTTCTTTTTTACACCTCTTCCAGACCGCTTTTGTTTTAATAGGGTTTGTTGAAAATCAATATTTTTAAACTTTACATCTCCAGCCCATCTTTCTCCCCTTGGTGTTATTTGTTGAAAATCAACCCACTTCAAAGTCTGTATTTCAATCTTCACTATTTCTTGCTTTATCTTCAGTGATTGTAGCATTTGTTGTAGGTCAGTGTTTATTCCCAATGGCTGTGTTTTTTGCTGCAAGTCAACCTTCACTGTTTCTTCTTCCTCAGAATCAATTTTAGTTAATTCAGGATCCATCCATCCTTCAAAAAAAAATTCCTTCCTTTAGTGGCCAAATTTGTTTCTTTTTATCCACAGTTTCAAATTTTTCATATACTTGTTGCATTTCTTGTATATTCTGTTCAGTTTTGGATTCTACATCAATCACCATCTCCTTAAAAGAAGCATCAGGCTTATCAATGCGCTTTTTTTGTACAATTGAGAAGATTTCCTGTTGTCTCAACATCACCTCTTGGGATATTTGTAAAGTTGTTAAAGATTCTTGTATTTCCAAAAAAAAATCTCTTCATTGCAATAATTCCAATAGCCACAAACTGGCAGCCAAGATCAGTTCCACTTTTCTTTTCTCTAGATCACTAGTGGTCAGAAGGTTGCCAAGTTGCCAAATACTTTGGCAGAGGTCCCAGAAACGCAGGAGAAGAAATGGAGATTCTTATATCCTTTCTCTTTTCTCCCTTTTCTCTTTTTTTTTTATGCCAATTAACGACAGATACAGTTTTTCCACAAGTAGTATTGCAAAAGGAAAATAGGAATGCTCACCCAAACAGTCGTCACAATAAAGAAGAAAGCATCTGACAATATGAAAAATATCCTGGTGAGTGTCCAGTTGATCTTGGCAGAAGTCCAAACAGATATCCAAAATGATTGGTCAAAGCTTTGAACTTTGATTGGTCACGTAATTGCACCTTAAAAATTTAAACTAATTTTATACCCTTAGAGAGGTTAGAGGAAAAAGTCTTTTTCTTCGGCTTCAACTTGGATAAAAGTCTCAGCACTCTCTCATCTCAG
This sequence comes from Varanus komodoensis, assembly GCF_004798865.1. NCBI lineage: Eukaryota > Metazoa > Chordata > Lepidosauria > Squamata > Varanidae > Varanus > Varanus komodoensis. Next base: position 32,680,833 of record NW_025336598.1, read on the forward strand.
TCGCCGCCTAAACATCCGGAGGGTTTTTCTTTTCTTAATGCCAAATTATAAACAAATGCAGCTTTTCCATGGGTAATATTGCAAAAGAAGTAAAAAATATTTACTCAGCAGTTCCAATGCTTATCTAGCTAATAAAAATCCTAAGCTAATCTTCTAAGATGTCAAGAACTTGAAGGGGCTGAAACCACCCCCTGTGTTACTCGGTTGAGAAGTACCTGAATTGCTCTCAGCAGATATGAGATTGCCATCTCACATCAAGCCAAAAGCATGCCCAGGCAATCTGTCTTCACCCCAACAGGGCTTAGAAGAGTCTCCCACGACTCGCTGCCGAATAATACCGGCGTGATAAACGAGCTCTGTTAATCACATCCATCTCATTCCAGCGCCATCTTGGAATCTCAGGAACTAAAGAGTCTCTTGATGCAGGTAAAAGAGGAGAGTGCAAAAGTTGGCTTGAAACTCAACATTAAGAAAACTAAGATCACAGCATCTGGTTCTTCTTGGCAAATAGATGGGGAAGAAATGGAGGTAGTGACAGTTTTTATTTTCCTGGGCTCCAAGATCACTGCAGACAGGGACTGCAGCCAAGAAATTAAAAGACGCTTGCTCCTGGGGAGGAAAGCCATGGCAAATCTAGACAGCATACTAAAAAGCAGAGACATCACCCTGCCAACAAAAGTGTGTATAGTCAAGGCCATGGTTTTCCCAGTTGCAATGTATGGCTGTGAAAGTTGGACCATAAGGAAGGCTGAGCGCCGAAGAATTGATGCCTTTGAATTGTGGTGCTGGAGGAGACTCCTGCGAGTCCCTTGGACTGCAAGACAATCAAACCAGTCAGTCATAGAGGAGATCAACTCTGACTGCTCTTTAGAAGGCCAGATAGTGAAGATGAAACTCAAATACTCTGGCCACCTAATGAGAAGGAAGGACTCACTGGAGAAGAGCCTAATGCTGGGAACAATTGAAGGCAAGAGAAGAAGGGGACAGCAGAGAATGAGGTGGCTAGATGGAGTCACTGGGGCAGTCGGTGTGAGCTTGGGTGGACTCCGGGGGATGGTGGAGGACAGAAAGGCCTGGAGGAATGTTGCCCATGGGGTCACAATGGGTCGGACATGACTTTGTGACTAACAACAACAAAAAAGGGATAGCTTCTCTTCTATACATATGAACATGTATGAGGTTTCATATATTAATTTGAATACATTCTTTGCAGTATTTTAGAAGAGCTACTAAAACTGATGTTAAACTCATAGGGAAGGGTTTAAAAATGGAGTATTCCTAGGAGTGATAAGGGTGGGCCAGAGTATGAACCAGGCCAGAGAAACAGATGTCAAAGACTCGGGCAATATTGTGAATACAAAAATTCCTGTCTCATATCATGGAAACGCACCAAAGTTTCATTCCTGAGCCCAGCACTCTTCAACATTTTTATTAATGATTTAGATGAGTAGACACACAGAATGCTTATCATATTTGCAGATGACACAATATTGGGTGTGATAGCTAATGACAGAAACAACATTCGAAGAGAACTTGATCTGTTGAAGCACTGGGCTGCAAACAACAGAATTAAATTTAATAGGCAGAAATGCCAAGTTCTGCATCTAAGAAGAATAAACCAAATACATAGTTGCAATGCTACTAGTGAAATAGATCTCAGAACTGTTCTAGGTCACAAGTCAACAATGAGTCAACAATGTGCTGCGCCTGCAAGAAAAGCAAATGTTTTTGTTTTTGTTGTTGTTAGTCATGAAGTCATGTCCGATCCATCGCGACCCCATGGATGACATTCCTTCAGGCCTTCCTGTCCTCCAAAAACAAATGTTTTCGTTGCAATAGTATAAATATCATTTCCAAATCACACAAAGTAGTAGTTCAGAACTGGCTGTGCCTCATCTTGAGGACTGTGTCCAGCCCTGGGCACCACAGTTTAAGAAAGATGCAGACAAACTGGACAAGTTTCAGCGGAGTGCATTCAAGATGATCATGAGATTGGAAACAAAGCCCTGTGAGGAGACTGAAAGTACAGGGTGGGTTCTCTTGAGAAGAGAGGACTGAGTGGAGATGGGATAGCATTCTCCAAATACTTGAATGGGTGCCACACAGAGGAATGCCAGAATCTTAATCATGCCATAGTACAGGACAGGGTCAAGTTACAGGAAGCCAGATTCTAGGAAAAAATTCCTGTTTGAGTAATACAACAATTGAACAAATTACCTAGGGAGGGTGGAGGCATTCAAGATGCAATTTGACAACCATCTGTTAGGGATGTACTTGGAGTTTTGCATTGAGCCTTTTTGGCCCTTCCAACTCTTGCTATTTCATGGTTTTAGACAACAGGTATCTTTTGTAGTTCCTGTGTAGTCCAAGTTATTTGAACAGAACCCTTTGTAAGTAATTGTCTTTTTCTCTTTTTTAGCCTTATGGTACAAGATATTTCTACCTCCTAATTTGGATAAATCCAAGAAGCATCCTCTTCTCATAGAGGTGTATGTACATTTTTCTTCAATTTTTTTTCTGGGGTTGGGTTTTTTTTTTTTTTTTTTGCCTTCCTTCCATGCCTACTTCCTATCGTTTGCTCATTTCTTAACATAGCCTTGCTTTGTGAGATGTCACTTTACTATATAGCACTGCAGCAACACATGGTTAAATTGTGCTCTTAAGAAAACAGAAGAGGGAAAAGTGAATTTGTGTGTGTGGGTGGGAGAGGAAATTAATTTGAAAACACCTTCGTAACTGGAGTAGAAAAGTACTGCCAGAGTGGTATGTGTATTCATGAGGCTCCCAGTAATTATGGGCATCTAGTGAAAACTTGGAAGAGTTCTTACTTCAGCCTGCAGTTATATTCTACTTGAGCAATACTTCACAGCATGGGGAATTGTGGAAACTGGCTTTGTTTCTGGATGCTGAGTTTGTGGCTAGAGAGCCAGAAGACCCTTCCAAAAACAGCAAAGAAGGCAACATCTTTATACCATAAAAAACAAAAAAGGGAACTTCCAGTTTCTGTTTTTTTTCTGAGAAATGAGTTTCTCTGAAGTTGTTCACACAACACAGTGAGCCATGTTTGTTTCAAACTGGTGTCTGACCGTAGTCAGAGTTGGTTGTACATGTTAAACAAATCATTATGCTGGGTTCAGACAATCCAATGAGCAACTCTGAAGCCAGCATGGCTCAGAAACTGCCATGGATGTTGTGTGAACTCTTTGACCAGGTTCACACAGTCATGGGGGGGAGAAGAAGTCACCCCCCATTTGCCAGTTGCATGCTGCATGATTACCTAATTAACCTTGTATCAGCTGAACCCAATGAGGTGCACAGGATTGAGAGGTGGGGCGGTGCTTAGGGTTAATGGCAAGCCTGCATTCTCCCCTAAAATGTTTGGCCGCTCTCATGTTTTGCAACAAAAACTCAGTGTTGATTGTTTTGCAATTGCTGGTGCCACAGCAGCAAATTTGTCAGCCATGGGGGCAGCAAGGACTGCATTGAGGCTGGGGGAAGCACCCTCTATGAACTCGTATACTCAATCCAATAAGAAGCTGAAGAAGCATACATATCTAGATAGAATCCAGGAACTGTTAGCCAAAGAATGTATAGATTTTGTTTTATATTATACCATATACTGTTTGAGCCAAAACTTTGAAAACTTGTTGCTCAAGCATTTGAGGAGATCTGAAAGAACTGATTCCACTTTGATAATATTCTGCATTCCTCCCCCTGCCCTCTGCTATATTCTGATGTTTTTAAAAGGTTATTTTGTAGTCCAAAATGCTGAACATGAAACTCCATGATCATTTGTTGTAGGTACGGAGGACCTTGCAGTCAAAATGTGAAATCCGCTTTCAGTGTTAGCTGGATAACATACCTTACAAGCAAGGAAGGGATTGTGGTGGCCCTCGTGGATGGCAGAGGAACTGCCTTCCAAGGGGATAAAATGTTGCATGCAGTCTATCGAAATCTTGGCGTTTATGAAATTGATGATCAAATCTCAGCTGTAAGGTAAGAATAAGAGTGCCATGCTAGAACATAGACTGAGGGCCCTCTAAAAGCATGATAGATTCTGTGGTCTGTAGAGTGCTGACACCATGGCTGGCTAGATAAATGTGGCGTATTAAATACTAGCCAGTTAAATACTTCGTACATGCAGGAAGTTCTAGAGTTCTTCCAAATGTGGCATATTAAATACTAGCCAGTTAAATGCTTTGTACATGCAGGAAGTTCTAGAGTTCTAAGTGGAGTACAATTAATTACATTTTATAAACTTTGTAAAGCCAATCAATCAATTTATATACTGATTGTTAGTCAAAATGGCTCTCTGGGTGGTTTACATAATCCATGGTATAGTGGATAGTGTGCTATATTCATTAACGCATGCCCCTACCATGTTCGATGTATTTTATATAAATGGCTCTTCATGTAACATAGAAGGAGCTCCAGTGCAAAGTAGCTCCATTTATTTGCAGCAAGAGCAACCACATCTTGTGCTGTTGCAAATACCGCCACATGCATTTGTAGAGGCAAACATCAGCTCAGATGAACTAGTCTTGTCCTCAACAGCTTGTGTGGCACTTTAAGACTCTGCTGGAGTATTTTATCTTGTTTTCTTTGTCCTCTTGTCCTCTCCGGTATTCTTGACCTTTTCAATAATTTCTTCTTGACTTCTGGATTTGGTGGCATCTTTGGACAGGGCTGTATGCTGGTTTCATAATGCTTTCAGTGCCTTGAGTTGTAAAAGACATTGATGGCACAGGTGTGAATGGAAATTGGGATGATGCTTCATGGGTGTGGACTAATTGGTGCAGAAACATTTCTTTTTAACATTGAGCAAGGTTTATTACTATGACTTGATAAATAATACAGGTAGATATCCAAGAATAGCACTTCTGAACTCTCATCTCCACACATGTAGTCCATGTACCTGATAGTCCTATATCTATGCAAGCACCCTCTTATCTCTTCCATACAATTTCTGCTTATTTGACTCTTCCATTTCCTCCTTGTATCAAGGATGTTGTTGCTTTTAACCTTGCTTTTTGAAAGCTAAGATTGAATTAGATCAGATATTTTACAGTTTACATTTGACCTTCCTATTGCTATCTCTTATTTACTTTTCTTTTGTACAGTGCTGCAATTTGCACTGCTTGCATTATAGTAACCATAAAAGTTATAAATTAGCTTTTATTACTCTGAAGTGTTCAGAGACAGCAGAGGATACTTGACATGAACAAGTCACTCAATTTTTCTGGTCATTTTCACAAAACTTCATTCATAATTCCACTGTAAACAGCAAAGGTTAAAAAAGCTTCAGAAGGATGCATTTTAGCATATACACACAATCCATAGATCTGTATGCATGCTATCTAAACATGCATGTTTGTGCACAGAGTTTCATCTAAAATTTCCCATTTTGTAGTCATTTTGATACATTTTTGAGCTAAAAGCCAAAATGCTAAATTGGGAGAAGTTCAAAATGCAGGATAATTACATTTTAATCAGTGTATTAATGTGGGAATTGCAAATCAGTTTGGTTCTCTCAGAAACGTGGACTGAACAAATCTTTGTGCATTATTTGACACGACTAGGTATCCATCCAGCTAATGTAAGGAAACTCCCACCCACTCTTCATTAGCAGTTCATTGCAAAAGTCTGGAAGTGGCTGGACTCCCTGCAAAAAGTATGCAAAAGCACGGACATTCTCTAATTTATAGTGGTTGTCAGGCCCAGTGTGTGGTCACACTGGAATGGTTTTGGTTTCTCATTTCTGAAGCTGCAAGGAAGAAGTAATAGCAAAGACCAAGAAGTGAGAGGAAGTTCACTCTGGCAATAGAAACATGCTGAATCAACATTTACATTGGCAGCTAAGACCATGATCCCCATCTGGTCTCACATGTCCCTTGGATATGATAATGCAGGAGACCTGTGTGTGGGCACTTTAGCAGAATGGTGTGACGTCTGCCCCATTGTTTTCTTTTGCCATTTGGCTTCTTTCTTCTGGTTTTCCTTGTACCACCATCACTATCTTCATCAAGTGAGCCATTCACTTAGGGCATGGAAAACAACTCATAAGCCATTGATTTCTGGCCTTTTTGTCATTTCATCTTTTTCTGCCTCCGCTGTTTGATAGTTTGCCTTTACAATGATTTAATTATTTTTACTTCCCAATGTTGATTGAATAAAGCCTATCCCAGCTGGGTGGTCCCCCTGGTAATATATTATGTTCTTATGCTCTTACTGGTTCTCATCAAGTTAGTAACCATCTTGCTTCTCTGGACTCTTCGCAAGGCAGTTTGTTTCCCCCATTCTTTGGCAGAACTACTGATAACCAGAACTTGGTCTTCCACATTTGTATCTCTGCTTTTTCTCAAAGCACCTCAGAGCAGTACCTTTGTCTCATATTTCTGTGCTGTGGGTTTGTTGGGAGTTACTGATTTGTCCACAGTTTCCACAGGTGAAGCAGGACTTGAACTTGGATTTCCCCCAGTCATGCCTAATATTCCAGCTCAGCCTTTCCCAACCTCGTACTCTCTAGCTGTGTGGCACAAGAACCCCCATAAACCCCAAATGGTCTTGCAGTCTGAGGAGGATAATATTGTCATCCCACATATCTGGATGGCAACAAGTTGGGGAACACTGCCCTACCATGGCCCTGCACTGGGTGTCTAGTGAAGAGTTCTGAGGAGCAAAAAGGTTGTCAGCTTCATGAGCACTTGTGATGATGAAATAAAGGTATTTTATCACCGGTCTGTTTTGTACTAACAAGACTTTTTTTAAATTTCAAACAGGAAGTTTATAGAAATGGGATTTATTGATGAGAAAAGAATAGCCATATGGGGCTGGGTATGTATCATTTAAAAAATATCTTGACTAGCTTTGTTTTATTTTGCCCTTGTCCTGAATAAATCTCAGTGAAGTATATGGAAGCTTGCTGTGTGGGATTGTCCTGGCTTGCCTTTCTCCAGGAGAATGTATTATGGGATGCCTAGGCTATGACATGGATGTGAGATTTTCAAGAATGGACATGAAACAGTGGCATCAGCGTTCAGGGCCCAGTTACCACTTCTGTTGCATCAGAGCTCTCCTTATTTCCATCCTAGGTTTGATTTCCCAGGAGTTCTGTCCGTCTAGTTCTGGGGGGTGGGGGGTGAGGGAGATCTACTGAGTCTTTGGTACAGCAAGTTTCTACGCCTAAAGGCAGTTCCCTAGGATAGACAGTAACACAGCTGGATGTGCTGCAGAGCAAGAGAACTGGTAGGCCAACTGAAGAGAGATCATGTGGACAAGGGACATAATTCTGCGATAGGGCATATGCTTTGCATGCAGAAGACACTAGGTCCAGACTCTGCCATCTCCGGGAAGGCAGAAAAATCTCCTCCCTAAGTGACAGTCTGTCAGTGTTAACAATACTGGGCTAGATGGACCAGTGGTCTTGTTCTGTATAAGACAGCTTTGCTGTGTTTCTAAAGGATGCTATCAACAATTAATTTCTTGTGGCCACTGTAAATGTTACATCATCTCAGATTTTTCTCCCAAGAAGGTTTCAACCACACTCTCTTCAATCTGTGGTGTGCTGCCAGGAAAAAGTTTCCTTCTTGGCCTACATTCCCACAGCAGCAACTTGCCCAGAAGCACAAAACAAGCCAGATTTTAAAATGAAAATATTTAAAACAGAATAAATTGCAGGTTTTAGAGGTCAGACTAATTATGTGTGTGTGTGAGAGAGAGAGAGAGAGAGCGAGAGAGAGCGAGCGAGTGAGCGCGCAGGCGCACATGCAAAGTTCTTAAATTATCAAACTTCTTTCTTCTTTGGCTGTTGGCTTATGTTGACAACCTACACTCAAGGGAATGCATCAGGATGTACTTAAAGGCTATTATGAATAAGAGGTTCTGATGTTGGGCTTAGTATCTGAGAAACTATGTCTGTGCACGCTGAATTTGTTGAGGTCACCCAGTCCCATGTCTTCAGGACAGATAACATAAATTAAACATGAAAACCTGGTTCTTTTTCGCCAGAATGGCTCACAAAATGATTCCGTCTGTTATGGTTGATGTTATTATTTGTATGACAAAGCTTCCTTCTCTGCTACTCTTCCCTTCACCTCTCTTCCCTTTGATTTCTTGTCAGTTATGTTTTTGTCCCATGGGAAATAATTACATTTAAAGTTTTAAATACTGTACCACTGAGATTTTGGAGCATTTAAGAAGCAGTAATATTGATCCATGTTGTACTGCTGGTGATTTTGTTTTTCCACTCCATAAACCTATTTGGTTGTTAGCTAGAACATCTTGCTTGCTTGCGTGTACATGGCTGTGTTTAGCAGGTTCTTTTTTCAGGCCCAAATTCTGCTTAGCATTCTGTACTGTTCTTTAAGCCTCCTGGTGAAGGAAAAATGTTTTCACAGCTTCCTATAACTTACAGGATAGAATTTTTTTAATGATTTTCAAGCATTCAAAGGCTTTTTACATGCTGCTGTTTGCCTTCTCAGGCTGCATTAATTTCTCTGTTTTATATTCCTTCTACATCTTGTTCTGTGCATTAACATGGGATAGATAGAGAATCATAGAGCAATATGGTTATTATTTCTAAACAATAATGACCAATAGATTACATCTTCCTTCAACAAGTTAGGGCTAATCTGCAGTTGAGCCTCACTTTCTTTTCTTCCAGGTAACTATGTTTGGGTCTCCAGTCCAATGTTTAAACTTTCTCACTGACTTGCTTCTCACCATTGGTGCCAGTGGAGGATTCCCCCCCACCTTGTTTTAGCAATGTGGGGGTGGGGATGGGAATTGAGGGGGAGAAAATGGGTGGGTGAGGAGCTTTAAGCTTCTCCTAACTGCATGTAGTGAACTTGATCCAGATCAGGCCCTGTGTGCTTACCTGGAAGTGAAAAAGAAAGTGTGATCCAACTCCATGCTGTGTCCTAATGCAGCATGCAGTTTAGCCCTTCATGGCTGCTCATCTTCAGCCGACTGAAAGACATTTTTGCTGTGCAGCGTCCTCCTTTTGCCGGAACTTCCACAAGAATGCAAACAAGGATGTTTGTTTAAATACTTCCTGCTGGCCCACTGCATTCTTCTGTCCTTACGGTGTTCCACAGTTTCCCTTCTAAACTTCCTCCAGACGGCAGTCCCTCTGATGGCACTGCTCACCATCCCCTACAATTTCCAACTAGTTCCATCTTTCCCTGCAACCTGTAGTTCTTAGGGTTCTTGAGTGAGCAAAGATCTAATCTGACTTGTTTAGAAGCACGGATAAGTAATTAGTCTTTTTAACTATTTAGTGTTTTAAGCAAGTCAATTTAGTTAAAAGACCTGTTGCTGCTGCTCCTCAATTCCATTAGGTCCTTAGAGCAAGATTATCTCTGTTGGCAATAGCTTTTAGATTTAGGAAGCTATCTCTCAGCCAGAATCTTTTTCATAGTATTTCTTTTCCATTTCTGAATGTTTCTGGCAAGGATTAGACATATTATAAACATATCAACAATTATTAACCATGATAGCTAAATGGAATGTCCCAGTTCACTATAACTGGCTGGAGGAACGGGACCTGGCGTAAACTTAGAGATGTTTTTTAAACTATTATAGATTGATTTGAAATTTGACTTTAGAATGTTAAAAATATGTAGTAGGAGGTTGACCCAGTAAATCCAATGTTTGTCATGTTTGATGTTTTCTAGTGTTAGTTTAAAATGTTAAAAAGGAATGTCCCAGTTCAAAGGAGGTATGCCTTGGAATATCACTATCTGCTATGATGTTTGCCATAATTGTGAAAGCCAATGAACTGCTTCTGACATGATGTTCTGTGCTTGAAGGATAAGCTATTAAAATGTTTATGCATGTGTCGCCAAAATGGATCCACATTATGTGGATACTGCAATGTTTCCAGTATGTGTCTGCAAACAGCATGTTAGATTTCTGATGGATCCTATTCACAGATGTAGGTCTAGTAAAGTTTTATAATTGACTAATCCCTACACACACAATTCTGTATTGAGACACTTGATTGTATTTTAATACTTTGCCAGTGAGCAGGAAATGAACATCAGATATAGTCCCATGTTTGCTCCTAATCCCAAATAATTTCAAAAATCAGTGTGGAAATTTTTAAAAATCACCCATAGCTTTCTGCCTGTCTAGAGTTTGGTTGCCATTTACATTGAATGAGGCTACCAAACTCTAGCTAATGGCTGGGAGTTTATCTCCTCTGCCTTTGGAAAGTGCTTATTAGAAGGGGAAGAGAAGCAATGTTTTTTTTGGGGGGGGGGCTTGTATTATCCCTCAGAGACAAAAAGAATCAGTCTGTGTCTCAGTAGCATATCTGTAAATTTTACTGGACTGGAAGCTTCATGGAGTGTGGCAGTGGTTCACACCCGTGCAGAGCAAAGTTGGTGTGATGCTTGTCAGAAGCCCATCGGACCACTGCTCCTTTCAGCAATTCTTCATGCCCCTTCAAGAAAAAAATGTGAAAGTGCTGGTAGGCTAGGAGGTGCTGGAGGAAAAGGATCAATGTTGTTGAAGCAATTGATTCAACACACCTTCACCTCAATCCGTTGTACTCAGCACAATTCGAATGTCGCAGTTGTCCACCCGCACTGCATTCTTCCCCGTGCATTCTTGAGGAAGCTCAGTTGGGCAAGGTGCAGGAGGAGTAAAGCTGGGTTGAGGCTCAGCTGGCAACTGAGTGAGCCGTCCTCTCGGTGTTGGCTGAGTCCCTTCGAATGCACTTGCTGTCCAGATGGGGACAATCAGCAGCAAGCAAGCTCAGCATGTGATCAACCCGGTGCCTGGAGAAGTGGCCCCTCCAAGATCTGGCTTACTGCCTTTCTGTCTCTTCTTTTTCTGCATGAAAATGGGGGGATGGATGCTGCAGTGGGAATTGACGATGTCAGGGGACAAGGTCGGGATTTAGAAGGGTGCATCCCAGATCTTTGCACTGCCTCAAATTATATCAATAATAAAAAACCTTTCCCACTCTGGTGCACTCCAGATTTGTTTGCTTGTTTGACAATATTTCCATACAGCTCCATATCTAGACAAATTCTAGAGTGGTGAAGAAAGCTAGACTATGTTGTTTCTATTCTATAAAATAATAGAAACCACACAGTCAAAACAGAGCTGTATCACAGCTCCTATCATCCCCAGACAGTTCCTCATGCAGTTCCTCATGTAGTATAAGCACTAGGCTGGGGAAGACTGGACTGCAGCAATGAAACTGCCAGCACAATGTGACAAGCGGGGAGTGCTGGCCATGTTCCAGTCTAGCAGGAAAACAATTCTTACCAACCGGAATAGCTTCAAAGCTGTAAAACCTGTTTTGAACCATTTTCTCTGAGTTTTCTCCCTTCACTCATGCCTTCCTCTACTTTCTTTTGCTTCCTGTTCTTTCCTTACACGGTTTGTTATATAATATGCAAGCAAACAAGCAAAACACCCCTCATCTCATGTCTCTCTTCATGTCTTCCTCCGCCTTGGTTTTCCTCCCCCAGCTGTTTTGCACATGTGCACAGCTGTAATTTACCAGGCAGTTTTTAATTCTCCACTGCTGCACATCATCAAAGGTATGTATGCAGCTAATGGACTAAACAACAAAAGTTTAAATGCCACCATCCCCACCTTTTTCACTGCAATTCCAGCACTACTGAAGTTTCTGCCACTCAATTGTGCTGCAATAGCACACAAAACACATGCGACCTTTCACATTCTTCTTACTTCTCCCATAATTAAAACACTCTGTACTTGCACGTGACACTTGCTCATGTAACAAATATGGTGGTTGCTGTGCTGCAGTAATGGGTGTGGACCCCTAGAACAGTTGCTGTGTTGTGAAAAAATGCAGGCCATGCCTCCACACAAAGGGGTTCCAGTGCAGATCCTTCCTGGATGCCTATGCAAAGCCCATAGCAGAATATGAGTGCAACAGCACTTTCCAGCTTGCATTCCCCAGCAGTTAAGTATTCTGAGATATACTGCCTCTGATACTGGAGAAAATATGTAGTCACCCTTAAGAGTAGCCATTGTTAGTCTTATCCTCCATGTATTCATTTAATCTCCTTTTAAAATCTTGCAGGCTGATAGCCTTCCCTATATCTTGTGGAAACAAATTCCATAGTTCAGTTTCTCTGTGTATCAAGATATGGTACTTTTTGCCTGTTTCCCATCAGATGACTCCAGATTCTTAATAATGTGGGGTAACATGGGGGTGGGGGCATTTTGCATTCTCTTTCTGATAGTGAAATCTTAGTTTCAAGAGAAACTTCATTGCAGATGATCTGGGTGTGGAAGGTGCTCTGTTTGTCTCATAAAGGCATTTACTGTGTAAATGAAAAGTGGTTGGAAATCCCATGTGCTTGGTAGAGAATTATTCAGAACTTATTCAGGAAAAACTCTCTTTCCTTGCTTGCCAAAGCAAATATTCCCTTTGGCTTTAAGATTTAACCACTAGGATTCTTAAAAAGCAACTGCAAAGGATTAACTTCCCTCTTCCTTCTCTTTAGTCTTACGGTGGCTATGTAGCCTCGATGGCACTTGGATCTGGAACTGGAGTGTTTCAGTGTGGAATAGCAGTGGCTCCTGTTTCCAGCTGGGAATATTACGGTATGGAAATAACTTGCAAGCATCAATCCTTAAAGCAGGACACAGACACTGTATTATTTAAAAAATGAGGTCAGTGCAAGGAGCCCAGTCACTTGCAAAATTTACAAGATATATCAACTTCACCTAGAAACAAATTCTTCAAAATATTTTTAGAAGAAGCATATTTTAAATCAAGCACAATTCCCTTTGCCATGGTCATTTGGCACTCTAGAAGGACTGGGTTGCAGTAGTTTGTTGAGTTATACATAATTGCATCTCCAAAGTATGTTAATACAATAAAAATAGGAAAGGTGAAGACCCTTTTCAAGGGCATCTCTGGGTCCTTTTGACAGCTGCTTCCTGTCCAAATGTGGATGATGAGCAGCATTGAGCTGTGCTAGTCAACAAAATGTCAGCTGCTGCCTCATTCAGGTACTCATAGGTCCTCCAAGAATAAGCAAGGATTTTGAAAGAAATCAGTAAACCAATCCATATAGACCAGATTGCCTCCCTATGACCATAACAGTGGACCAAGTGATACCAGAGGGACAGGGTCCCACCACAAAGCCCCTCTCCTTCTGATGTCATCAGGCATGCTGCCCCATGGACTTTTTCCCATACAGAGAGAGGTTGATGCCTCTCTCCAGCAAGAAGAAACTCAGCTGCAGCTTTCAGGACTGAGTCCTACAAGTCCCAGCTGAATCAGATACCATCCTCCGTGCCACTTGGATCCCACCTGGGGTGTGAGCTGCATGGGAGGGGACTCAGCTGGACAACATAGGACTCATGTAGGGGACGCTCACTCCCCTACAACGAATGGGAAGTCCCCTTGTTATGTCTGATTCCTCTCTCCTTGGGGGAGGGTGCAGAGGGTGCCTCACCTTCCACAGACAAGATTCAGCACCTCCATTGCCAGGATTAGATCTGCAGGCCAGAGGTTGCCCTCCCAGATTTAGACTCTTGTGAAGAGACTTGGGGCTTTTCAAGAAAGCTGGAACTAATGGCTTTTCAATGTCTGGAAGACTGTTAGGATAGTGGGACAGTGGGCAGAGTTATTAGGAATGTGTGAATAAGAAAAACTTTAGATCACCAAAATTCTGTGAATTCCATCTGGAAGCTTGTTCAGACTAAAGTCTGCATCAGATTTTGAGCTTGCTTTCTTCCTTTTCACATGGAAACCCATACATATCTCTGTATGGTTTTTTCCAAATGTATGCATCAGCTTTGCACATGTTTGAAATGTATTAATTCTTCTCCCATGATCAAAATACATTTGTGCACTTTTTTGAAATATATGCATTTTGAAATGCATGCATGCTATCAAATACTCTCTCTGTGTGTGTTTGTTCAATAATCACATTACAAGGATTGAGTCCTGATTAAATGTGCAAATTGAGTAATGTCCTGTGGGGGGACGACCTGAAATGAATTTCTTGTACATTATTAAGGTCACTTGCTGCAATTGTATAGCCAAAATTCTGTAACCAGAATAAAGAATGAAAATGATAAATTGTATATCTATATAAACTGAAAATCAATCAGATTTGGTTCTGCATTAGCAAAAGAGCCACTCTTTATCTGGGGTAGGAAAGGCAACCTGATGAAAGCCATAACCAGCATGGCCAAGGTTAGGTGGCAATGGAGTTGACGTCCAAAGCATCTAGAGCGAATCAGATGGCCTACCCTCATCTAAGATATTTCTAGGCATTTCTAGACTAGATATCCTGTCTACATTATAAAACAGCAGAGGATAAGAATTGAAGATAGGAATGAGGAATTGGTCTGACTGAATGGATAGGAGCAGTATGAGGAAAGTAAGAGAAACTATGTCCAGGAGGATCGACAAGGAATAATTTTAATTTGGGAGAAGTTAATGAAGGAAATCACATGCAGTTGTCATTCATTTAACTCGCCCTTCCCTGGTGTAGAGACACAGGGAAGATGGTTGGTGCTTTTAGTTTGGACCAGGCAAGTCATTTGGTGCACTGACAGCATTGATCGCTGCCTATGTGAGAGGGAGGAGCCACACACAGAAACCCATTTCCACCACCATTCCCACCCATTTGTACCTAGTTGAACAAGAGAGATAATATTCTCTATCTGCTTTAGATACTCAGAAGTGAGCCTTACAGTTTATTTACAAGTAAAGGTTTCTCTGGTGCATATAAGGCATCTTGAAATCCATATGCTTCAAGAATCATTTTAAGACTATTATCCCATCATAGTCATTTACAAATACGAGATGCAGTTGTGCTAAACGGAAGAAGTGGCTAATGGATTTTCCTTCTTTTCCCAAAAAGCATCTGTGCTTATTGAATTATGTGGTTGTCTGTGCCCCTTTTACAAGCCAAAAAGAGCTTATTTTGGTGATGTTCCTGGTTTAAGATACAGCCGGCCCAACATTTATGAGTGGAGCTCCACCCGTCTCCTTCCATGACTGGCTTCAACTACTGCTGATTTCCCCTCCCCCATATACTTCTTAGGCAAATATTTCCAGAAGCGAAGCAAATTCATACACACACTCTAAACTACCTTGGGGCTCAGCGCAGCCACAGTTAACTGTGAAGTTTTGATGGTGCCAGTGGAACTGATAAGCACTTGATTTCTTTCCCAATGGAGTTTTCAAATTCTCAACTTTGGCTGGGTTGAGCATTTAGCCTAGGCCAAGCCTGCACAGGTCATTACTCCCATGTAGCAGCCATGGATTTATCCAAAGTCCTTGAACCCCAATCCTGTTTTCTAGTCCTAGGATATCTTCACTGAGCCCCAGGTATGGTTGGCCCAATGCATTCTGCTGGTTATGCCTCACACGTGCTGCCTCGGGAGCCAGGGAGCGTTGTATCCAAGGTTTATCAAGTAATTTCGGCGCTTCTTCCCCCCTGGACAATAAAAATGCAGTGCTAATGTATCCAGTGCACAACAGTTTGCAGCCCTTTCATCAGCAACTGCCTAATGGTGGGCTGGCCCCAGTGCTACCATGGATGAGCTACAGGGAATTGCTAGTGGGCAATTTTATGTGTCTGATGACCTCTGCCCCAGTGGGTTACAGAGGCAAGTTCTGGACAGACAAAAAGCTTCAAAATTGATTGTTCAGATTACTGGAAATGATTCCTGTGAATGTACGGCAATAAGTAAATATAATTATTCATCCCACATGGTTTTTGCTATATATAAATGTATATTTGTGTGTATTGTCATACCAGCTTTTGTTGTACATTGCAGCATCCATCTACACAGAAAGATTTATGGGCCTTCCAACTGAATCAGATAATCTTGAGCACTACAGGGTAAGAATCGCAGAAACCTTCCCATTCTGCTCCTCACATTTCTTCTGTCTTTCTCCACCTGGCTCTGCCAAGGGTATGCTTCCTCCGTCCCTTTCCACCCTCATCTGCTGCTGCTTCTGTTGGACATAATCTCAAAATGGCAATTTTGGGTAGGACTAGATTGAAGAAGAGATTCTGACAGGGCTGCAGGATGCACAAATCAGTTTCGTGGATATGATTGCTTCCTAAAGGGATGTTGCTAGTGAAAACATTAGCCTCCACAATAATATCGTGAGAGCACTTCCTTACCAGATTTTAATCCTTAGGGTACTTTCTGACATTTTCAGCAGAATAAGGACTAGAGAGAGAAAATCCCCATGCACCAATCTTCCACTTCAGATTGCAGCCTGCAGAACTGCCATTTAAAAAAGAAAATAATTTTTGGAGATAAATGGTGCGTGTCTGAGTAACACACGTCATTTGGTTTATTATGCACAGAATTGCCTTTTACACCTTTGCAAGACCATTTGTTCCCATAGAGTGTGTGTGTGTGTGCTGTGGGGAGGAGAATGTTAGTGCTTGCGGGGCAAAGGGAAAGCCACAGAACTTTCAGGCAGAAGCTGACATATTTGGATGCGGTGACTAAAACAATGTTTATCTTCAAAACTAAACTAAGAGAGTAACTAAGGGGCATGTAGGCTAAACGCAGCAGTCCCATGGCCATTTGCTTACAAATGTCAGCCTCAGTGCCTAATAGGATTGTCGCAACATTATGCTGCTGAGGACAAGCATCTTCCCCACAGAATTGCCCCTGAGGAGGAAATGGAACATTTTCCCATGCAGAGTCTGGCTCACAAGGTGCTTGGAGCAGTGGCTTCGCTTTTTGTGTTGTGGTTGTTGTTGTTTGGGGGAGAGGTTGGGGGGGGGGGGGATGTTAAAATAAAGCATGTGTCATCTAGTCAAAAGGTACTCTTGTCACCCAAAGGTGCTATGCTCTTATCCTCAAATTAATACAATCTGCAGGGAGGGTTTTTCCCCACACTCATATTGCAAAATTTCCAAAAAAAAGGCTTGGCTGAATATTCTGGCCAAGTATTTGTTTGAGACACAGAAAGTTGGACAAAACTAGGATAGCAATACTTTTCCCTGACCTGCTGGCATATGTGACGTGTGTGTGCAGGTAAAGAGGGCAGGAGAAAGTAAGATGTCTGCCTGCAAGCCCCTGTATCCTTCCTCATGAGTAGGTGTGAGTAAAGCAAGGCCTGCTGAACTGCCACATCAAGTGCCTGAGCACCTCTAGTTCTTATCCCCAAATGACTCCGTGCCAGGACAAACTATACCAGTGCGCATCAGTTCCCTGACCAACCATCCACTCCTGCCATGAAGGGCACTGGGACCACTGCAGTTCCCATCTTCACTGGCAGGGAAATGAGGGGAGTCCTGTCAGTTTCTGCTGGGAGATGGCCCTCAGCAGACAGATCCTTCTCTCCAGTGGAAACACATGTAGGTAGTGTCCATTGCCTAGTGAGGATGCTGGGGCCTACAGTCCTAAAGCGTCCCCAAGCAGGAATAGATATTCTGCCAGGGAGCCGTTTTCCTCTGCTCCTGACCCAGATAGTTGGTTTTCTAGGAGGAGAGAGGTAGCCACTTTTGAAGTAGGAAGGTAGCCACTTTTGAAGACCATGAGCATTTTGTGTGCACAAAAGCTTGTGCAAATAAACAAGCCCCTTTTGGGACAAGCACGTGGATATTTCTGCATGTCTAATAAATATAAGATACCTACCACCACCACCTTTACTACTAACCCTCTAAAGTAGCACACTTGAACAAGTGTTGCACCCTGTCATGCCTGCCAATGCAACATAGCACACTGCTGCATCAAATTGGAATGACAGGAAATCTTGTTTACACACTTCCTCCTGCACTTATCCTGAAGTGCTCAGAACAGCTTGCATATGACGCCCAAGCCAAGTTCCATCCAAAACCCGAACAAGTTCAGTCGTCCTGGTCTCAGTAGTGCCCTTCCATGCATTTTAGGCCCTTTTCTCACTTGGTAACTGCTGCTTGCCCAAAAAGCTCTTGGCCTCACATAGTCCTAAAGAAGTAGCAGTTCAAAATCGTTTTTCTGCCAGGTTTTCATGACAGATTATCTTCTTAAATGCAGACTCTCAGCTCTAGACTGGGTTCCAACAGCACAGTAACCCAAACCTGACTGTGGGTTTTTGTTGAACCATGAGTTATGTTTGAAAGATGGATTATTTTGCTATCTGAACCCTGCTGCCCTAAGACACCATGGTTTGCTAACCATGAAAAACCCATGAAGAGAATCCGTGTTTTGTTGTAGGCTGTGAGCTGTGCATTGCTCACCAGGGACTGTTATCTTGGCTGGCTTCGGGCAGTACAATAAACCATGCTTCAGCAGAAACCATGCTTCAGTGGCAATCCACAACCAACCCACATTCAACCACTGACTGGGGGTTACTCTGTTGCCCGAACCCAGCCTTTGACTCTGTCCTCCTCCTCCAGGGCATCTCCAGCAGACAGTATGGAAGCTTTTCACTATGCTTGCAAAGCCCATGATTTAGGACTCATATCCTGACAGAATGGAAGGACTGCTTAGTTCACGTCTTCGTGGCCAGCTGATGCTGATTACTACCACAGTCCTACAGGCACCTGATAATGAAGAGAGGCACCCCCATCGTTTTGTGTTTGGCAACCACTGAATTGCTCATTGTTTCCTCCCCCCCTTAACAGAACTCGACGGTGATGTCAAGGGCTAAGAACTTCCATAATGTGGATTACCTTCTCATCCATGGAACAGCAGATGGTGAGATTTATTAAAAGCCAGTACAGATCCTGAGAGAGAATCACTTTGTTTAAGAAACATTAAGCATTTTTCTGCGACAGCGATTAGGGTCAGTACTTTGAGACTCATTTCCATTCTCCATTCTGCTGACTCATTGTTGATCATGTCTGCCCTATAGCTTGATAACTCATAGCGTGAGTCTAATGCACTGCAGTTGCGAGCCTTCTGGTATTTGCCAGGATAGTATTTTTACCAGCCACTTTCACCCTATTAATTTCATGTTTTCTTTTATTCTTTCTTTAATTGTTCCAGATAATGTACATTTTCAGAATTCGGCACAGATCTCCAAAGCCTTAGTCGATGCTCAAGTGGATTTTCAGGCAATGGTAGATATAATCTATCTATTTAAGCTTTAATATGCAGCCTTAAGAACAACTCTATACAGAGCACATATTTTGCAGAAATGTCTAGTCTAAGATTCCATTTGCACATTTGTAAGCCTCACAGGGACGAGGGCTCAGAGAGGCCACTTCAATAAGTTTAAGGTGTATTGAAAAGATGAAGTGGGGACAACTGTGAATCCTTTGAATAGTCTTGAGAGCAAGTGAGACAGTTTCTCCTAAAACATCTTCAATGTCCCCAAAACCAATATCTATTATGTTTAAGATTTTCACAGTATGGAGTCACTGTTCACTTGCTCAGAGGGACACTCTACAACATTATACACATTGCCTTAGGATAAAGATGCGAAACTGAAAATAGGTTATGGGCAAGCCTTGGTAAGCCCTAGACTGGGGCAGAGGGAGAAGATTACAGCTGGAGGGACACTCACAGGAGCCACAGAGCAGTCCCGATATGGGGAGTGAAAGGGAGTATGGCATGGGAGAGGAGTTATGCCCCCTAGCTTCTTAGATTCCCAGTGCAGGAGACAGAAAGCATAAAGTTGAGTGCATTCCCACAGATGCCAAGGTTATTTTAATGTTTGGAAGGGAAGCAGTTAATTCTGGCTAGGAAATATCTATGATACAGCTATCCAAATGTAAATGGAAAAAACTTTCCTGCAGTGGGCCATTTTATCAGTCTTAAAGGTTACTTCGCTTGATAGCTGCATTGATTGCTTCCCATTCTGATGCACAACTTAATACTCATCATACTTCTTTTAATTTCACGATATTTGAGAACCAAGTCAGTGCAGGGCAATTTTCCACCAATGCCATGTTTGCAGCAGAATCCAAAAGCACGGATAATATTGACATCCCCTGCACGATTTTTGGCTTTGTTTGATGATGATGATGGTGGTGATGGTGACGCTGGCTGCTGTTTGAACATCACATCCTCCACCTCCAGATCACAACATGCTTTGAAACACTTTTCAACTGTGATTCGCTTGTGTGTGTGTATGTGCGCGTGCGTGCGTGCATGCATGCATGTGTTGTGGGGATGTGGGTAGGTAGGTTTCCTGTCAGGGCTACAAGTCAGAATCTTCCCCTTGGGCTCACAGAACTGCTCCCACAAGTGCTTTGGAACTTTACTGTTACCTATAAGATTAAGTTGCATGAAGGTCTTTTATTCTTTTTCAGTGGTACACTGACCAGAACCATGCAATCCCAGGCCTTTCGTATAAGCATCTCTACATTCATATGACCCATTTCCTCAAGCAGTGTTTCTCCCTGCCTTAAAGAGGGCGATTTCCCCTTCCCAGGCCTTCGTATCAATGAGAACAATGCACGCTTTGCTATAAAGCCAAATCTGCTGCACAGATTAAGTATATTCTGAAGAAAGGAAGTGAGAATTAAAGAAGGTTTGATGTTTACAGTCTCATTGACACTTGTGTATTAGCAAATAATATGACAGTTTGTTTTCGGGTACATTTATTTGATATGAAGCAAACAAATAAAAATAAAACTTGTCTTTTAAAGGCTGTACATTTTGCTTTTTTACCCATCAAAGCTGAAATCTGAGAATAGCCAGGATTTACAGCTATTGGGAAGGAACATAGGACATCAGGAGTCTGATTAGGCTAGTATGACTCTTGAGCCCATGATGCAGCATTGGGAAAGAAGGCTAGTCCACTAGAGCATCGGCACACAGAGAAGAGGCTAGCCCACCTCCAAGGGGAACCCTCCAGAGGGATGGGGTCCAGACTTACTCAAAAGGAAGGTTCTTAGAAGTAGTTGCTAGATTGGATTCATCAAACCACTCTGTGCATGCTCAGAGGCTCATTCTTTGTTGGTTGTACTTACTGGAAATGCACTGGAGCATAAAAAGCCTTTTGCCAAAGAACAGCCTGTTGTTTTAGAAGTGCAAAGAGGGAAACCTAGCTTGCGACACTTCCCAGAGTCTCCAGGGGAAGGAGTAATAGATCAAAGGGCCCCAACTGAGGGAAAAGGCTGTTTCTGCTCTACTTGAATTTTTTTGCTATCAGTTCCACCATCCTGCATCCATCAAGCTGTGTCCCTGGTCATCAGGCCCTGCTAAGCACCACCTCCTAATTTGCCAGGTAGGAAGCAGACACTCAACTCCTTGGCTTCCCAGCTATATCCTATTTCAGGGTCTGAGCTTCAGAAGTCCCGACAATCCTGGTGGTGCTACACCTGTATTGCAGTCCTTAATGTCCACTCAAGTTTGGAGTGGGTGGGGAATCTACAGGAAGTAGTAGATGAAATGGAGGGGAAGGTGTACATCACTGTTCTATGTTTTAACAGACATTGGTTGTGTTCAGATGACCAGTAGCTCAAGCCACAGTGGGCTGCAGTGTATGTTGGCAGCCAATCTGAGTAGTCGAGCATTTTGAATACTCCTTGTTACTTCGTCATCAGTACAACAAAGGTTGTTTAACCTTCATGGTTGCTGGGATTGAATGACACAACAAGCTGCAGCCACAGTTTGAACATTAAGAAAGCTCCCAGCATACACGGGTGTGACTTAAAGAAGCCACGGTGAACAGTGGAGATCATGCCTACTGGATCATTCCCTTGCTCAAGGAAGACTTGGTAACTATTGGTCTGTAAAGAGGATTAAGGAACTCCAACAATACTCTTTATATACTGACCACACTACAACTCCCAGGATTCTTGGGGAAAACCTATCACACTTAAAATGACATAAATGATAAAAAACCAGTGTATAACAATTGTTATTGTAATTATTGTTGCTGTTAATTGCATTTTTCAATAACTTTTCTCTCCAAAAAAGACCAAATGCAATTTATAATAAAATTATTAAAATAATACCACCTATTAAAATGGTCTGCTCCTGCATGCTGATGGATCTGGCTGGTTTCCAGAGGATTCCTGGGGACAGGTTTGGGACAAACCCTTTTGGAATCTGTCCTTCTAGCATCTGCAGACTTCCTCTTGTGCTTGGCCCACTCCACTCCTCCTCCTCCCAAATGCTATCTACCTGAACCTCACTACCATATCTAGGGACTACCTCTGATTGCCATCTCTGAGGGAAGCTTGATTTGTGGCAACAAGAAGAAAGGACTTATTAGTGGTGGCCTCCTAGTTATAGAACAAGCAACCCACTGAGACCTGCCTGATGCGAACTCTAATATCTTTTTGGCCCCAGGTTAATTTAATACTGTCCTGTATGACAGGGCATTTAATTCGTTTTCATATTATATTGAGGCATTAGGTCAGCTGCTTACCAGATCCTGTGATTTAATTTGTATCAGCTACTGTAGCTTTAAACTTTGGCTTTAAAATTTTTGTCTTGTAACTTTTATAATTAAAACAACAGTACAGTTCATAATGAAAACAACTGATACATAAAAGCCCCATCCTATCCCTTCAATTGCCTGGAGTAAAGGACAGTCTTGTTCAGTCACCAAAATGATGGCAATGTTGCCACTCTTACTGCTAAGTATGTTGCAAAATTGGGGACCTACCACTGCAAAACGCCCCGTCCCTTGTTGCCATCCTTTAAACATGTTTTGGAGGAGGCAGTAAGAAGAGGGTTCCAGCAGTTGACCTCAGTGTATGGGTGCATCTCCAACAGGAGAGCTACTTCAACAGGTATTGCTATGCAAGGCTTTGTCAGCAGAAATAAGCACCTTGATTGGCTTGGAGACAGACAGGTAGTCAGTGCAAAAGGGCCATAATCAGTACGACATGCTCAGACCATCACTCTGGATGCTGCCATGTTGCACAAATGACTGTTATGTATTTCTATATTACCCAAATAGCTGAAGCTCAAGCCATCGTTTTCCAAACCATTGTCTACAACAGTCCCATATAGACTGAGGTGCTTTGATCTAACCTGGAGTTTATACAGGTTATACATAGGGATATCATGTAGTGCAGATAAACCCTAGTCCAGGTCTGGTATCCTCCAGATCTTTTGGACTACAACTTCCATAATTCTGGACCATTGGCCATGCTGGCCAAGGCTGTGAGAAGTTGTCATCACATATCTGGAGTCTTCCCAGTTTTCTATGCCCATGAACATCACTACAAATTTTTAAAAAGAAGTACTTGAATTAACAGCAGGCCATTAATGGATTTTTTTAAAAAATTGATTGGATCTTTAAAGGAGAATGAAATGAATCATTTGACATAAGAGTGATTAAACAAAGGATTGGTCTACTGTGTTAAAACTGCAGAAGTGGGAGTTAACCTGCCGCTCCAAAGCTACAGCCTTTGTTTGTTTCAGCCATTCTGATATTCCTACCACAAGATTTTTCAGAGACAACAGACACATCTTCTATGTAATTGCCTCTGCCAAGCTGTTTTTGATGATTAAATTAAACTTTGATAGGAACTCTTTAGAAAATATTAAATTCAGCAAAGGATTTTTGGAAACACTGCCAATTAAGAGACACTAATGAGCTTTTTGTTGGTAATGTAATTAGAATTCAGCTGCTCTAATTGGTAAAGGGGTAAAATTATAGCTCTGAGAAAGTTAACATAAAAATAAGCAAATATAACATGGAACAGACCTAATTAAAGAGGCAATTACAGGGGCTCTGTAAGTAGTCCGCTTGCAACGCCACACCTACTAGCACAATAATTTTTGCAAACAAGGGAGATGATGAATTAATAAAGCCAAGACTTCTGATCCATTAAAACGGTTTCACTATTGTAGCCACGGTTCTTGGTGCAGAAACCTCCTGAGGTTTGTTTGATCTTATGACAATAGATTATCACTTCCCTTGAAAGTCATTGAAAGTCTTGTCTAGGCAGAAAGCTCCAAATACATAATTGAAATTTCACTTTCATAGATGACATTTCACAAACAGATTATGCTTTTCACAAGATCTCCCCACCCCCACAAGAAGTCCTTGAATACCTGCTTTTGTTGCTGCATTTTGTTTTTGGAGGAAGTGGGCTAAGTACTGGTTTCCAGGCCTAATTTAAAGCAGTTGAAGCTCTAAATAGGTTGGGACAGGACCACCTCCACCTGTATAAGGACCATACAGGACCACCTCCACCTGTATGAGCTTACTGTGCTTTGAGATCAATGTCTTCAGCCCCATTCTCAGTGCCATTTTAAGGAATTATTATTAATTTCAGTTCTATACCACCTCATTGCAGTGGCAGAGCAATCTCAGTGGAGGTTCCAAATTTATGGAATTCGCAATTTCCTAATACTCCTGTCCTCCAATGTTCAAGCAGCTCCACCATTGCGACTTTTTCCTTAAAACAGTGAATTTCATTAAAATTTTCAAACTGCATTTTGTTAATTGCTGTCCTCTCAATTTTTTGTAATGTGCACATCAAAGGAGTTCTTGAACAGTGAATTCATTGTTACTGTTGTTGTTACATTGCATTTATATCCCACCTTTTTCCTTTTGTGAGGAGTCTAAGGCATCTTAAATATTGCATCCTCACAACAACCCTGTGAGGTAGATCAGGCTGTGAATGAGTGAGTGGCCCAAAGTAACCCAGTAAACTTTATGTCCGAGTGGGGATTAGAGCCCGGATCTCTCAGGCCCCCAGTCCAACACTCTACCACACCACACTGCCTCTCTTTTATAGTTGTTTAATTACCATACTTTATCTATGGTTTGTAGACCATCTTTAATTGCTACCTCAGTGGTTGGGTCCTGCATTTGCATCCTGAGTAGAAGGCTGACTTTTCTCAAATGCACCTCTTCTTAAAGCTGAAGCACTTGGCTGTCAAAGCTGCACTGCATTCTCCAATTCACATCTAATCTCTAGGTCAGCCACCAAGACCAATCTTCCCCATCCCTATGCCCTCCAGAAGTTCTCTGCTACAACTCCCTTGGCCTCCAGCCAGGCTGATCATGGGGCAGGCATTGTGGCAGTTATACTGTATGGAAGGATGTCAGTTGAAGAAGCCTGACCAGAGTTTCTCCACAGCTGGAGTCCAAATCAGCATCCAGATTGAGCAATGCAGATGATTGCTCTTGTCGGCTTTCTCTTGTAATATTTGTGGTGTATGGTTTCCTCTTCCATAACTGAACTGAAGTGATAAAATCACACTTTCAGCATCTCAACACAAAACTGTCTCCCAGATGGACACAGAAAAATCTGCTTGACCAGATGCTGCCTAGCTTCATGAAAGTACTTAAGATCTTTAAGGCCACAGTCCTATGCACTCTTCACTGGAAACAAGCCCTGTTGCACGCAGACACTTTCTTCTGAATAAGTAGAACTGGACTGCCAGATTGCTTATTTTATCTACATGTTGCACCAAACCAAATACCGTCAATACT
Source organism: Varanus komodoensis (assembly GCF_004798865.1). Lineage (NCBI taxonomy): Eukaryota > Metazoa > Chordata > Lepidosauria > Squamata > Varanidae > Varanus > Varanus komodoensis. The sequence goes on from NW_025336598.1 coordinate 32,706,154, forward strand.
GAATGTGGAAACTCATCCTCAGTCAGTCAAGACAGTAGGAGATTTAATGTTTTGTCATCAAGAAAATCACAAATAATATCTATGCTGAAATTTTATCTCCTCATCCCTCCACCCCAGCGTGCCAAACAAGTAACAATTACAGGGTACAGATGTTTAGTACGTTTTGCAGAATCGTTCTAATAGCTGGCACTTAAGCTGAATGACTCCTCGTGTCTTGCAGTGGCATTGCTTATTCTTTTCAATTAGAAGTGTCATTTTCTCAAAGTACAGCCAGAAGTACTTTTAGGGCCAAGTCCTCTGCTTGCGTAAACCAAAGGCAACCAATCTTGAGCTTTGAACTTGTTCCATTTTAAAAAGATGGTATCATGGCTCACTTATTATCAGGCATCTTTATTCTCAAATAGGCAACCGCGCAACTCCAGGGCAGGATTCCTATCAGCTATATTTAAGCTATGTGGCTAGAGGAATACACGCCACTACTTCAAGCCAGGCTCATGAGCTAAAACATATGGATAGCCAGCTCGTTCGTCCACTAGTGTAGTTCAGCGGTGGCAGTGAACTAAGGAGTTTCTGTGAACTGATGCAACATACCAAAGGAGGAAGGAAAAATTTATTCAGTTTGCATTTTAGTGAGCTTTTTTTTTTCACTTTCCCACTGTTATTGGTTTCCGTTATTCAGTTAACCAACTGAAAGTTGGTTTCAGTTATCCTTTGCAATTTCTCCAAATATTGCAATGGAGCTCTCCAATAAAAAAATCATACAAACACACACACACACACACACACACACATAAAGGAAAAGAATGCTCACAAATTCACTATATTCTTAAAATTGCTTGCCAAAAAGTATACTTGGCAAAATTGTATACAAGAATGCACATATTTTAAAAATGCATATTACACAAACATGCTTAGGAATTTTCATGTAAAATCATATTAAAAATTATCAGAGTCTGAGACATAACAAACATGAGTGACTATTTGGATAAATTCTCAAAGGTCAAATTGAATCACACTGAAAACTGGAAAAACAAGAAACAAATACTGGCAGAAACTGAGTGTTTTGTCTATGACCTCAATTCAGAGGCAGTGCTAGACACTGAAAAGATCCAAGGCTCAGTTCCACAGGCCAAATTAAGTAAAGCACAAATATGCAAATTTACATATGCTGTAAACTCTGTGTGCATGTTTAAAGGACCCTGTCTCCTACAGACATCCCAGTTTTTAAAAAGGGTTGTATAGCCGGGCTGGGGCGATCTGATTTCAGGAAGAAAGTACCAAGAGCAGGGCAGTAGGTGGAGCACATGTGAGCAAAAAGGCCATTGTCGCAGGGGGATTAGATGTAACACAGCCAAAAGGCCTCATACCGTTATTCCAGCCTGCCCATTGACAGCAACATGGTGGAGCAAATGGCCTCCCACAAGTTTGGAACTACAAATGGAAGATTTGGCGCTCCAGGCCTAGTGGCAGCTTTCTAACACCACTTCTGTCTATATAAAACTTCCTGTTTCCTGCTTGCCTTTCCCCGGTTCTCCTTTGTGGCCCACTGCTGACAGGCCATGCATCCCTGTGAACCTAGGTGTTCCCTTTCCCAGGCAACCTGCATATTTTTCTGTTTGTTTTGCTTTGTTCTTTGATACTTTAAGCTATGGCTCCCATGTTACCTGTACCAACTCTAGAGAAAAAGTGAAAAAAAAAAACGTTGCAGCTGCTGGACACACATTTAGGGATGTCTGTTTTGTCCCTGCCCTATGTCTAAAGAGTAGGCAAGACAGTTCTGCGGGACAGTGCCTGTGCAGCATCAAGAATATCAAGATCAGAGTCCATCCTGATGGCTGGCCCCTGCTGACTGGTTCAGGCCTGGTTGCTAGTCCCAGGCAGACTGGATCCCTCACCTAACCCTCTCATACCGTAGAGGGGAATTCTTGCCTTTTGTATGGAAATACTTCTTATCAGTGTCTTTTTATATTTAGTCCAGTTCCAAGACCATGCTGTAAACAGAATATGTAGTCATATTTTCAAAAGCTGATCTGAAAATTATTAAACTCAAATTCTACAGAGCCTTATACTACTTCCCATCATTATGCCAAAAGAAAAGATACTGGCAGTCTCCACAGTACTTCCGAGGAAATGCTCTAACTCAGTGATGAAAGTTGTGCAGCCTTCCAGATGCAACTCCCATCACCCCTAGCCAGTGTAACCAGTGTGGAGGATGGTGGGCATTGCAATCCAACAACATTTGGAGGTCAATCTGTTCTCTATCTCTGCTCCAGCATATTGCAGCGATCATGATTGAGGTATCTCCTTGAAAACAAGTGTACACTTTATTCATCCCAGGAAAATTAAGCAGAATCAATAGTCTAGGCTTAAGAAGAAATTGAAATGCATTTTATTATGTGGCAGGCTACATTTGCTTTTACATCGCAAACATTTATAATCATCCTTGATATTTGGCTTTCTGTGAGGAAAAAAATACACCTATGTATTGAAACCTGCATTATTTAGGGAGAATACCATACCTACCCTTGTGAACCTAAACTTATCAGAAACTTCATGGCTTGATTGTTTTATCAGCTTTACTTTGCCTTTGTTGTTTACTGTACAAGGAACTGCAGAGAGAGTCATCTTGGCTACTGGGTGGGGTAGAACTTTAAAAATGGATAAATAGGAGGAGGAGGTGGAAGAGGAAATAATAGTAGAAGTCACTCTTATACTGTGAAGAGCAAGCAATGAGAAGTTCCAGTTACCCAGGTTCAGTTTCCCTTGTAAGGATATCACAGGGGCTTTATGGACAGTATTTGCATTTTTCTGTAAATGTATGGATTGGCAGCTTAAACTCTCCAACAGACAGCCAAATTCACTGCCGTACATCCAGTCTCTAGAGAGACCACCAGAACCTTAAGATCCAAACTCAAATCTCCAAGTCTTTCTGTCTCTGCCACAATCTTTTGCTTCCTTTACAGATGTGAGCATAAGCATGATTTTAGCTGTAACCCTCCCAGCCTCACTCAGCCGTCTTGGACTCCCATGGAGACACATCAGCTGGGTTCGCACAACATGACAACCTGAATAGAATGAACTGTTATTAATACTCTACTGCCAAGGCCGCATCTTTCCTCAAGATAACCAAAACTGACAGACCTACTCACACAAATCTGACAGGAAGCCCAAAACAATCAAATGAGCAACAGTGCTAAGAGCTGCTGTGCAGTTTGGGCACCCACTGTCCTTCTTGCAGGTGCAAAGCACCGTCTGTTGGGTTCCCAGTGGGGCAGAGGGACCTTTGGGCATCGTGTGCAGGGGAGAGAGGAAAGAGGTGCCCGAAGAGGGCCCTTTCACTTATCAAGTGCTTTCCTGGATTCCACACCTTCTACGTACATTTGCTTTTCATAGTTTGTGCAGTCCCTGCCACTACACATTGGACAGGTGCCAAGGCTGCAGAGATTTTGGCACTTACTGAAAACATAATTTTTTCAACAAGCAATCCCAGGACGGTAATCTTGACTTCTGCATAGAGTGATACTATACAGTATTTAATTAAGATCTTATATTGTTGTGTGCCTTGCTTAGATATTCATTTCAGTGTAACTTGTTTATAAATATTATTAAATAAACAGACCAAAAAAGGTATCGGTGTTGTAGATGAAAGGATGGGTGGTAAAATGAAGGGATAATGACTTGCCTAAAGCTTACCTAGGAAGTTTTATGACTGAGATGAAATTCCTTCTTCTTCCCCCAACTTGAAAAGCTACAAGATCCCCATTCTCCTTTGCATCTTGGTCATTCTCCTAGGTGAATGTTGGCATCAAAGTTGGCTCTAACCCACAAAAGATTTATGCCACAGAAAAATGTGTTCATCTTCTAAATGCCACAGAATGCCATAGGTTATATATGCTGGACTGCGCCTCATGAACGCAAAGGAAAAGAAACTTGTTCCTGTGAGAATTGCCTGGAATAAGCCTTGCATGTCAGTACCCCTTCCTGAGAAGCTCGAACAGCCATGTGAAAGAACTTGTGGATTAGACGCCACCTGCTGCCTTGCTCTGGAACTGTAACTCTGCTGGCAGACTTAAAAGGAAGGCAAGTTCTCCACAAGGCTGAAAAGGTGCACTTCTAGGCCTAGATTTCCATTTTGAAACCAGTATTATTTTGTGCTCCTTTTCATTTTGACCTAAAATCGTCTTTGGGACATGTTGGGAGGCTAGGTTCTACCTTTAGGCAGAGTCAGTGCTGCCTTAGAGGTGGCAGGCCCGCCTCCCCATATCCCATCCTCCTGAGGCAGCGCTTCAGAGGGGGGTGGCAAGGCCTGCTGCCAGCTACCCAGGCACTTTCTCTCAGTAGAGAGCCACTGTCACTGCATGGCCCTCAGAGGGGTGCCTGGGACTCAGCCAACTCGTGGTCATGATGGAGATAGGGTAAATTTGGACAGCCATGGCCTCACAACCTTGCCTACCTCACAGGGTTGTTGTGAGGATAAAATGGAGATGAGGACCATTTTGGTCACTTCGGCAAGAGGAAGAAAGGCAGGATATTGATGGTTTTAAATGTCATGGAACTGGGAAAGGCCCAGAAGTATGTGAGCAGGCAGGGAGGGAACTTAGGTTGTCCTCACCACTCTGCTCGGGTGACACACGCTGAGCACAGTGGGGTGCGTGGAGAGCAGGTGGCTGCAAAATGCTGGGCAACAGACGTGGGGGCAGCGTGGGGCCTGCCCTGTGACCCATGAGCCAGCCTGCTGCCCTCGGGAGCACCAAAGGAACCCGGCCCCCCACCCAGGAAAAGCATAGGAAAAACGAACTGCCTGGTGTGTCCGCTCCTGTGCCAGAGGATCCTGCTCACCAGAATGCTACTCCTTCTGCCATCCCCACTGAGGAGTCAGACTTCCCAGCAATTTTCCTTCAAACTGTGGAATCGCCTCCTTGAATAAGTGCTAATATAATAACTGGAAGATTGTAAAACATCCCTCCCCCACTCCGACCTGCGGCCCCTGACCTTGAGTAGTTGGTCACTATGACCATTTAAATTGTCATGATATTCTGATGAAGTAACGAAGTTCGTTTGTCATTGCTTTGTATGTTTGAAAATGTTGATGTGCATCACTTTGAGACATGGAATAACATGGAATATAATTAATGCATACATAAACATATAATAAGACAGCCCTCAGGTTATTGGGTGGGATAAACGTGTAGGAATGAATGAATAAATAAACAAATGCCACCCAATATATTGGAGTCCATCCAGAGTCAAAAAAGAGATCTCAGGGATTAAGAGGCATTGGTCAGAATTATTCTTCCACTCCTGCTCTTTTATAAACATTATTTGGCAGGAAACAGCCCTACAGCTCCCAGCATTTCCTAGCTGGCCAGGCATGCTAGGAGTTGGAGGACTTCCTGTTTGGACATGTATAGGGCTGCAACCATAGCTACACGACAGAAAGCTGTGAATTCAAACATCACCATGGTGACTTTTGCTTCATATGCTCAGTGTATCTTGGTAGGGCAGCCCTGTGTCCTAGATTGAAGAGAAGAGTCCTCTGGCTGAAATGTTCTAGAGGACAGCCCTCAAGTCTGATTGAAAGAGAAAGAAACATCATAAGAAGGAAGAGTGGTCAGGGCCTTGAAATTGCCCATCAACCGCTGTCAGCACTTGGGAAGCGGAGGGAACATGCGGACAAGGCACTGGGCTGCAGTCTTCCCAGGATGGTGCAGTGTAAATTATAGCAATTACAGCAATTATTTCTGAACTTCCATCTATGCACATCAATTAGTATATGTACATTTTATGCAACTCTGTGTTCTCTTTTGCTTTCTATATTGATACAGTTCCTCTTTTCAACAGATGCATAAGAAGCTTCCTTGGCAATAATATAGATAACCTTCATATCTGCCAATGCACAGGCAGGTGGCACATCTGATGTAAAGATTAAACACTAAACATTGCAAGTTATATGAAGAAGAGGCAGTGAAAGTCATGTGTGCTTCCTGTCCATTATGAACATCCTGAGCTCCTGGCATTGCCATTTTGACATATTTGCTCTCAGGCACTGATGGGCAGTGAGGCATACCATTGGAAAAAAGTAAGCACCATGTAGGTAAGCAAAATTATCTCTGTAAAAGTGCACATTAGACGTTATTGCCTATGCAACTATTTACCCCCTTGATGCATGATGTGCACTGCATGATCCTTTACAGAAACAATTGCAGTGTTATCTATTAGTTTATTCTGGTATATGGTTCTAGTATGCTGAATACACCTGCTTAAGTGTACTCCTATGCCCCTCTGCTAAGAAGAAAGTTCTCCCATTGTACTCAACAGAGCTTATTCTATTAGTAACAGAACACAAAGCTCTCTATTAATGTAGCAAGAGTCCTTGGCACTCATTTTCAATCACTGGGACATGTTGTTATTACTAGTCATAAAGTAACGTCCGACCCATCGCAACCCCATGGACAACATTCCTCTAGGCTCTCCTGTCCTCCACCATCCCCCAGAGTCCACTAAAGTTCATGCCAACTGCTTCAGTAACTCCATCCAGCCACCTCATTCTCTGCCATCCACTTCTTCTTTTGCCATCAATTGATCCCAGCATTAGGCTCTTCTCCAGGGAGTCCTTCCTTCACATTAGGTGGCCAAAGTAGTTGAGTCTTATCTTCAGTATCTGGACAGACCCCAGCCTAAAACGGCTTGCATGAGCAATGCTACCAATGTCCTCCTTTCTGAATGAAAGAAAAAGATAAAGACAGGGCAAGGTAGGCAATGGTCATATAATGAAGGTGGGTCCCTTCCTTGGAGTCCTAGGTGTGAAAAGATCTCAGCACACTTTCATAAGAGTAAGCTACAGAATCCAGTGGGACTTTGTGAATAAATATATGTAAATATATGTGGAATCAACCTATTGGATGATGGTGTGAAGAGTTTTTAACTGTAGCTATGGGGAGATTTAGTAAAGAACATGTGCTTTCCATCTTACAGTTGCTTCTTTATATTAAAAAGCAAATGCACAATGCAGCCCGAGTTCAACACTTTCAGATAATATAGATTTCCATGGTGTAGTTGCGCATATATTGCTCCCCCGATACTTGATTGCCAGGATGGATGGATGCATGGACTATCAGTTTGACAGAGACTTCTTTTGACAGCGACACCTCACTGCCCTTGTGCTACTGTTAGGGGCCTATGTCAACACTGATGTCACAGGGTAAATAACACAAATGTGTGAAATCAGATGTAAAAACAATCATCCAGAGCAACGGATGGCAAACAACAGCATTTGTTCGCTTGTTTAGTTTTTTTTTTCTTTCCAAATTGAGTAGAGAAGCTGTCAGCAATGATGCAGTCTCATAAGTGCTTACCAGAGCTGAACGGTATATATGAGTCTGTGCAAGGGAGACTTGTAGGCAGACGCTCTGGGATCCTCAAGGCTTCCCGAAGTCCCCAAAGAAAGCGCCAGACCAGTGCTGCCCTTCCTGCTTCTCCACATCCCGTCCAAGGGTCCAAAGGTAAGACCCAGGTGCACCTGTAGCTTTGCTTTAGTGAACTCACAGTAGTGCTGAGCAGCTCAGGTTTTCTTCACAAGCTGCGTTACTGCGCAACTCTACGCGTGTCTGCTCAAAGGTTAGTCCCGTTTTTTCAGTGGGGCTTACTCTGAGGTAAGTAGGTAAAGGATTGCAACCACAGAATATTTTCACAGGTGTGTGTGAAACAGAGAGAGAATGAGAGAGAGAGAATATAATAAGGGTTGAAGGAAGAAACGTGATAAAGAATGGTTTAGAAACCATTTTACTTAAAGGCAGCAGAAGAAATCATTTTACTTAAAGGCAGTTCATGTGTAAAAGATTGTTACCATATATGTAAAGCTGAAATAAATGCCAGAACAGAGACAGGGCTACTAGTCATATTATTGTGAGAAAAGTCATGATGAGGATTTTTTTTCTTTAAATAAATAAAATAATTCAGTTCACTTTTACATTTTCAAATCTTTCTTTCATCTAAAAAATGAAGCAAGGTTTCCTTCTCTAGGTACAAAACTATTTCTCAGCATAAAATGAAAACAATCCTATGTTCACATAGGATTTACTCCCAGACGGTAGTTCTGTGTGACAGAGCACCTGCTCTGCAGGCCCTGGTTTCAGTCCCCAGCATCTCCAGATCAGACTGCAGAAGATGCTAAACTCAACCTGGCAGAGAGGCTGCCGGTCAGTGCAAGCTACACTGAGCTAGACTAATTCTCTTTCAGGCTGCTTTCTGTGTTCCTAGGAGCACTGAAGATTATTGCATCCCATTCAGTGAACTCAATTGGGCTTTAAAGTGCTTTCATTTACCCTTCCACAGAATTGCCTTGCCATGCCTAAAGGTTGGGACATGATGAGTTTATCAAAACAGGGCCTCTTGATTGCTTGTTACTGATGTCAGCTTGAGAGCCAAATGATGCCTAATGTAAGAAATCTTCACCTGGATGCCCTACTGGCTTTTCCGTTCCTCAGAACAGCACTGTGCTTGAAGTAGAGCTGAGGTGCAGGGGGAAAGGATCCATCCATTCCAACTTGCTGATTCCCCAATATAAATAGTGCTTCCCTTTGCCTCAGTCTGGAATTGGGGGTTAAAATACAGACACCAGATGTGTTCCTTTCTGAAGTTTGTAATGGGTTATTTATTTATTTATTTATTCATTTATTTATTGGGGGGGAGATTAGCTTTAGAAAAAAGGGGAAAGTTGAACCCCCCTTCCTTTACCTGAGGATATTTAAGAAAATAAAAAGGCACTTCTGCATCAGATGCATTTTGGCCTTTCTGCTTTAAGGACACTGAAATAACTATTCTATTCAAAAGGGAAATGTAATTTAGTGTTCAGGTGCTTCCTTATTCCCCAAAAGCCTGCATCCCTTTTTATGGCACTCTGGTTGGCCCTAATTAAAAGTACAGTTCAGCTATAAATTTTTCAATTTCAGAGAAATGGTTTCAAAAAGGGATTGGAGAGATCCATGAGGGAGGAGGCTGTCAGCGGCTACTAGCCTCGCTGGCCGTGTGCTGCCTCCTTTCCCAGAGGCAGCGTGCCTGCGCTGACCAGTGGCTGAGGAGCTAGGGCAGGAGGAGCTCTTGCACCCGTCCTGCCTGAGGGGTCCTGTGGGCAGCTGGTTTGCCACCGTCTGTACGGAGTGGAGTGCTGGCCTGGACGGACCCTTGGTCTGATCCTGCAGGGCTTTTCCTAGGTTCTTAATTTCTGTGTGCTATTTGAAACAATACAGAACTTAAAGGCAGAAAAGTTGTTGGCTGAAGCATTGCTACCATGTGATAGATGTAATAGGACCTTGTTATGCACAGTGCAAGAAGGGTTTTAGAAAGAAAGAAAGATGGAGTGAGTCGCTGCTCCATCCTAAAGCCAAAAAACATGCGTGCTTTAGATTGCAGTCATGTGCACTCTTAACTGAGAGTAAGTCCCACTGAACTCTAAATAGGCATGTACAGGACTGCACTGTTAATTATCACATGGGAATCCTAGTCCTGTCCCCCACTTCATGGACGTGCACTGGCATTATTCTTAAGGTTCCCATTGCCTTGTAGCTAGTGTGGGGAAACAAATCACTTCCACTTTCCTGCCTTAGATTGTAGCTACCAGCACCCAGCCTCACATGCAAAACCTCCTCCTCCCCCCTATTATTCCATCTTTCTTTTCCCATAGAACTTGAGGTGGTTTACATGGGCTTTCAAGGCAGTCTCCAAACACCAACCGGCTCCAGTTCATAGGCTCATAGAACGGTAGAGTTGCAAGGGGCCATGAAGGACACCAAGTTGCAGGACACCAAGTCATACCATCCCACTCAGATGGCTGTCCAGTTTCTTTTTGAATGTCTCTAGTGTGGGAGAGCCCGCCACCTCTCTAGACAGCTGGTTCCACTCTCGTATTGCTCTGACAGTGAGGAAGCTTTTCCTGATGTCCAGCCTGAATCTGGGTTGTTGCAACTTGAATGGATTATTCTGTGTTTTTTATTATTAGTTCCGTTACATCGCGTGCCTTCAGTCTCTGCCATAGATATAAACAGATGCTGTCTGCATCACCTGCCTCCTTGGTCCAGGCAAGGAAAGCAGTTCCTTTGTACTAAAGGCAACATGATTCAAAGCAGCTGGGTTCAAGGCTCAGTTTCACTGGGAAAAATCCCTTCCTGGTTTCCTTATTTCGTTAACCAAATATCACTCTGAATCCCAAGGATGCCCAGTCACAGCCTTTGACATTCCAAAAACAACAGCTGCAAGAAAACAAGCTAAGCCCAGGACTGCTGCCTTGAGACCAGAACATTTACTTTAATTGGGGTCAGCAGCACATTAGTAATGACAAATTAGTAAATTTTAGTTGCAGAAAAATAGAACTAGGGTCTACTTTCAAAATTGCATGTATTTCACATGCTGCACAATCCTATCTAGGGCCACCTGGAAGTAAACCTTGTTGAATTAAATGAAATTTACCCCCAAGTAAGGGTGCATATTAGGACGGTTGCCTCAGTGGCCTAACACTCAAGAATCTTGCTTGAATGTATGAGCGGTTTCCATTGAGAACAAATTGTATAGAAACTAATGCCCAATGACAGCAGAAAGCTTCAGCTTGGTCTGCACTGGCTGTTTTATGCATGCAAATTCAAGTCATCAGATGATGAGCATACACGTCTGAACTCAGTAGCCAAGTTTATATACAAGTATATATTGGGGGTGGGGAGACAGAGCTACTGAAATAAATGCACTTACAAAGGAAATGTGTTTAGGATTAAGGATTTTGTATATTTAAAATGGGACTGCAGGTGGCGCAGTGGCTTAAACTGCTGTGCTGCTGGGCTGGTTGATCGAAGGTCGCCAGTTCGAATCTGTACAACAGGGTGTCCTGTACAACGGGGTGTACAACGGGTGTCCAGTTGCTCCATCCCAGCTCCTGCCGACCTTGCAGATCAAAAGCATGCAAACGCAAGTAGATAAAAAGGTACCACTTCGGTGGCAGGTAGCAGCGTTCCGTGCACTTGGGTGTTTAGTCATGCCGGCCGCATGACCACGAAGACTGTCTGTGGACAAACGCTGGCTCCCTCAGCCAGGAAACGGAGATGAGCACCACCCCCTAAAGTCAGGCACGACTGGACTTAATGTCAAGGGGAAACCTTTACCTTTATATTTAAAATAAAGGAGTCTTGCTGCTGTGATGCAAACACATCTGGTGAAAGTATAGTATAAAATAGCTGGACTATAACCTTTGCATGGTCTTTTTAGTCCCAACTTCACAGTGTTTTACAGCTTTAGTTCAATCTGAGGCAGCCATCAAATATAGAATAATATCAATGCATATTTCGTAGACTTTTCAGAATTTAAAATAATTCACTGGTGGTATGTTACCATATACCAAGGAAAGTGTAGTCCTATCCTTGGCAAATTTACTCTGCAGTAGATTCCCATTCATTCAATAAATCTTCCCTAGTAAGTATGTTTAGGATTTCAGCTGTCGGCTCTTGTTCCAGGCACAGATAACATACTAGTCATTCTTCTAAAAAGTGACACATACATTTATATTTTAATTATGTTTTCATCTGAGCTTTGAGTTATGATGCTCGAGATTTCTATAATTTTTATAGTCTAACAAGGAAAGAGAAGTCACTCTAGTCCTATAAAAATATTGGGTAATTCCATCATTTCTTATTCCCCACAAAAGACAGGCTGGCAGGAATGAATCCTGAGCTGAATCCAGAATTAGCCATACCAGGAAGAGACACATTGAAATCAATGGGACTTGAGTTAGTCCTTACTGCTAAGATTCATTTCAGTGAGTCTTTGCTAAATAAGACTAAACTGGATCCAGCATATTCCAAGTCAGCATTTCAGTTTCTAAGAAAGGAATGATGACGGATTACTAACAGGAATTGCTTCATGTTACTCTGAGAATGATCTGAAGGCAGATGATTCCTTTGGAAATGTGTCTTTGGACTTCTCTCTGCCCACAGATTTTCTCCCATCTTGGGGTTATATTATATGGTTTGTACCAAATTCAGGGAAACAACAGGAATTTTGCCACAGTCTTTTGAGTTATTTTCAGTCCAAGTTCAAGCTGCATGTATATGCTATTAATACTGCATTGGTCTGGCTTCCTTGACTGATCTCTCCTCTCCTCTCCTCTCCTCTCCTCTCCTCTCCTCTCCTCTCCTCTCCTCTTGGTGAATGAGTACACTATTTGTGTCATGTCAAATCTCCCTTGTTTAATTATCTTGCCTGGGGTGGCTGCTAGTATCAAATTTCCCTGCTCATTCTTCTAAAATCACACTAAAGTCCCAGCATACATATTTTCAGTCCCATTCCTATAGAAATGTGAATAATATTGTTATTAATAATCATGATCATTATCGTTATTTTCTGTAGTTCAGGGGAGAAATCATGGAGTTTAGGTCCCATTTTTATCTTCTATAAGGTGCTCAGACACGGTGGTTTTCATGACCAGGCAGATTTCAAACCCATGCCTGATCCACCTCTCCTACTCTAGCCAGGCTTCCATAGAAATCTGCATTCCTGCATATACATAAGCATAACCTGCAGTCCTGAATCAGAACAGGCTCTCAAGACATTTTCCAAGAATTCCTAATCTTCGCCATTGTGTCTAACATTTCTTATGTAGCAATCATGATTCTCTGGATGTTTTCTGGTCATTTCCCCCAACCTAACACCGAAAGAGGCTGTCTTTCAATGTTGAACCATTCAGCATCTCTGCTGTTCTAGGGGAAGGGGTGGGAACATGTTCTCCAACGAAGCAGCACTGGGAGGCAGCATTGCTCTACTGAATGTCATCAAGAAAAGAAACCTGTGTCTGGGTTTGAGGTGGAAAAATGCAAATATTAATAGCAGCATTATTTATACTTTCTCTTTAAAATGCTGCAAAATGTATTACTGGGTGCAATCTAGCAAAGGTTTGTTGCACCCAACTGAGTTTTATTTAAATCAGTTTGCTGATTAGTTGTAATTAAGGTCAATGCCATCACTTTCAGAGTGGCTGTGAGAAGCAACTTTTGCTTATTGTGCCAGTTATTGTGCAAATTGGTAAGCAGATATAAGTGTAAGTATCGGTAAGGGTAAATAGAAATCCCTATAAAGGTTGTGAGATGTGGTGAAAGTTCCTTTTAATTCTTTATGCAGGGGAAACCAAAACAAAAAACAAAAAGTCATTTTGCACATTAGAGCCAAAGTCTATTTTACCTTTTTTTCTTGTATGTACAAAATTTTGTTTCACCCAGAGTCTGTCTAGCAGCCCAGTCCTAAATACAGGAAAGCAACCATAACTACCAGTTACTCGAAGTATCATAGTTTATATTTTGCATTATGCCATCATGACGGAAGCTGCCACAATTTCTGCACAGCAACATTTGATCCCAAGGTTGCATGAACAGTTTATTCCAGCTGTACAGGAAAACCTCACGGCTGTACTGACAGCCACCAGGACAGTATGGCTGAGCACAAAAATTGTTCATGTGCTTTGCATTTTTAAATGTGTTACTTTGCATGCAGAAGTTCCCAGCTTCCATCCCTGGCATCTCTTGCTGCAAAAGATTCAATAGCAGGCATGAGGAAAGGCCGTCTGCTGAAGACCGTGCAAGGAACTGCTGCCAGTCAGAGCTAGATGAACATACTCAGGCGCAGCAAAACGCAGCTTCCTATGTTAATTCCTCTGTCACACAGAACTGATTTTGGTGGCTTCTTGCCACAGGGAGAGAGAACACCTGAATCAACCAGAGTGCCTTAAGCTGGGGGTCCCCAAATATGTGAATGAAGCCAGACAAGTTGCAATGACTGTTTGCCCTCCATTCCTGTCCACAGGTGACAAAAATGAAAAGCATGTACATGGTGGCCGGTCTGCTTTTAATGATTGTTCAAAGTAGCTGGCAAAGTCCCCTTCAGGAAACAGAAGAGAAATCCAGGTAAATACCCCTGATTAAATTTCTAATACTAACTTAAATGCAGGCTATGTATTTCCTTCTAGAGGAGTGTGGCATAGAAATCCCCTTAAGATGCTAACATGAATTTTTAGTTTTTCCTTCCACTGCACGTTGGATGAGACCGCTGCACAGCAGACTGTTAGTTCAACCAGTACTGCCTTTGGTTCTTGCTACTGACGTCTAAAAAGAATCTATTTGTCCTATGACTAAGCAGTTATCAGGCAACTAACAATCCTTTCTTAGCAGCAATTTTTAAGAACATGTTTGTCTTTTAAGAAGGTCTGCCCATGGTCCAGCACCTTGCAAATGTGCCGTCTTCAGTGCCATTAATGTGTCACAAACCACACTTATAGATCGTTCAAAGCCTCCCAGGCTGAACCGTTAGATGACTCTAGACAGCTGAATGAAGCCAAGCGCCATTCACAAGGTACATTCACCAGCGATTACAGCAAGTACTTGGACATGAGACGAGCTCAAGATTTTGTACAGTGGTTAATGAACACTAAAAGAAGCGGGTAAGCAAAATGGACTCCCACCACTACCATCCCACACCCCATCCCTTATACATTATGGCCTGGGGGGAATGTTATCACCTGGGGAGACCCATGTAGTGATAAGATCCCCTTCACCCAGCTTAATTTCCCCAGGATTCACAGAGCTGGAGCCACTTCTCTGTATCCACCCGCTCAGCCATCCACCCATCTCGCCCATCACCCATCTACCCTACATCCATCTACCCATCAGTCCGTCAATCCATCAGTCATCCATGCTGATATATGTCCTGCTCTCTTCCAGTGGTGCAGGGTTCTTAGTAACAGTTTTATATATTACAGGAGCACCTTGGCAATCATTGCCCCGTTCTCCAGCATCTGGAGGTAGAAATACTAGGTTAAAAAAAAATAAATTTTCAAACTGGTGCTAGTTGGGTAAAGATGTTCAGCTGTTCTTAGCTGTTATTCCAAAGCATCTACTTTTGGTTTAATCACAGCCTTGAGATCCAAGCACTGCACAAGAAATATTTCCTCTCTAGCTTTTTAATTACATGGCTCTGTGGGATAGCGGAATGTCACAAATACACAGAAAGACGTTGCAGTTTCTTTTGCTTTCACACCCAAGTGCTGCTTTTCCCTGCTCTTAAAAAATGCTGAAAGTGCTGGTTAGACAGAAAAGCAGAACTAGAGGGTCATGTCGTCATCTATGGAATCTGTAAGCAACCGTGAACAGGGAACAACTACTCATCCACAACAAATGCCTCAAGTAGAGAAGTCCTAACAGAACAAAGCAATGGAAACTTTCCCTGTGAAAATTCTTCTGAAATGATTGGGAATTGTGCAATAGTGACTACTGTTCACTTGTATAACCACCATTTATTTCAAAAGGACACACACAGGAGAATGCCCAAATGGATCGTGTCCTCTTCCACACTCCAGTGCAGTTATTGACACAGTAAGACATCTTGTTGAAATGTATGGAGTCTAAACACATAAAATTTTGTGCTGTATTTTGGTCCACATCCTGAACATCTCTTAGTGTGACCTATATTCCTCTTGAACCAATAGGCTTGGATTTAAACTGGGTTCAACACAAGCCTTACTGTATTGGTTGCCATATGTAGAAAAGCAACTGCCCAGATGGAGCAAGATGACAGCTGTGCCAGCACAACATCATAAACTCTGCTACACAGCTAAGCTCAGCCAAGATGATAGGCCTAGTTAATAGCATTTATTAAAAACATTTTAATAGCACCTTTCCATTTAAAATGTCCATGGAAATTCATCAAAAATCAGTAGCTAGTATTCAGCCACACCAAAGAAAGAAAGAAAGAAAGAAAGAAAGAAAGAAAGAAAGAAAGAAAGAAAGAAAGAAAGAAAGAAAGAAAGATTGAGCAGGCCAGGATGTGATAGCAGCTGATCCATGTATGAATTCAATTTCATACATTTCATATCAAATATTCAATGTGCTGCAACATAATGTTTGTTATAAGCTTTAATTCAAGATAACTGTATATAAGACAACAGCTAATGTATACACACAGACACAAGTTCAGACATTTTTGAAACAAACATTAACATCTATAGCAGTTGAATCAGAAGAATGGCAATATATTGTCATTAATGAAATATTTCTGAAACAAGCTCATTTGAAGGAGTTGATTGAAAAAGTCTCCAAGATGTTTAATGCCATCAAATGCAGGATCATGATAAACCTGGCATGTGGTTTCATAGAAGATAATATGATTCATGGCACAATCGATATACTGTTCTCGAGTGAGGTATGCATAAAAGAGAACATAATATACAATAGGACCCTAATATGTGGTGACATTTGAGCTGGGATCTATAACATAGGATTCTGCCTTACACCAACACAGACCATGGGCCCATCCAGTTCAGTGCTGTCTACACTGACTGGCGGTGGTTGTCCAAGGCCTGCCAAACGGCTCTTTGCCCTCTCCAAGTGGGGATGCTAGGGACTGGAAATGGTACTTCTGCATCTAAAGCATTCAGTTTTGCTGTTACATCATGGTCTTTCCCACAAATAACGTTTTTTTCTGGATTGGATTATTTGGTCATCTGACCTAGGACCATCGAATGCCGATTTCCCCAAGGTAGAGTCCTCCAAATGCCAGGGATGGCAACTCCTAGAATTCCTCTCCATTGGCCGTGCTAGCTGGAGTGGAAAGGGTTTGAAGCCCAAGACATCTGGGTGGCACCAGCAATGTTCCAGCATCTTGGGCAGAGGAATTTCCCATTACCTGTTGCCCGGCCTAATGGCTGGAGACTGAGCTGCAGACTTTCTGTACGCCAAGTGCGTACTATGCTCCAGTGAACCATGATCCCTCCTAGAAGAAGGTGAGCAAAAGTGTGGGAAGGTAGAATGCCAGTAACACGCTTACAGACATTCTTAAACTTGATCTCTGTGCACATTTATCTATATGAAATGGGGATCTCCATGTGGAAAAGTCACATCTGGGCTTTCTTCCCGCAAGGTAACCTTATGGTATATTAAAGCAGGAGCTTTATTTCTCTATTTATTCATTTATTTAGAGTATTTGTATTCCGTCCCATCACATAGCCTTAGGACGGCTTACATAAAATAAAATAAAACATAATACAAATAAAATCCAGATCCACCCTGGCTGCATATTAAAACCTATAAGCTGATGTTAAAAGTTATTAAAATATCGTTTAAATAAAAAGGTCTTAGCCTGGCGCTGAAAATCAAATAAAGATAGCGCCAGGCAGACCTCTCTGGGGAGCACATTCCATAGGCAGGGCGCCACCACAGAGAAAGCCCTCCTCCGGGTACTTTGCCTCCTAATGTCTTTCACGGAGGGTTCCCAGAGGAGGGCCTCTGCTGCTGATCTCAGGGGCGGGAGGGCAAATATGGAAGAAGGCGTTCCTTTAGGTATTCAGGTCCCAAGCCATTAAGGGCTTTTTAGGTAATAACCAGCACCTTGAATTGAGCCCAGACTTCGATGGGAAGTCAGTGAAGCTGGTAGAGGACTGGGGTTATATGAGAGTAATGCCCAGTCCCTGTCAGCAACCTGGCTGCTCTACTTTGCACCATCTGAAGTATCCGGACTGTCTTCAAAGGCAGCCCCACGTAGAGCGCATTACAGAAATCCAATCAGAAAGTAACCAATGCATGTGTCACTGTCGCGAGGCATTCGTCCTCCAGGTAGGGACACAGCTGATGGATTAACCGAAGATGAAGGAAAGCACTCCTCGCCACCACAGTCCCCTGAGCTTCCAGGGACAGCTCTGGGTCGAGGAGCACCCTCAAGATGTGGACCCTGTCCTTTAGAGAGAGTACAACCCCATTCAGGGCAAGGTCCAAGGTCCAAGTCACCTACCCAGGAGTTCAAACCACCTACCAGCAGGACCTCCATCTTGTCTGGATTGAGTTTCAGTTTATTGACCTTCTTCCAGCCCATTACCTCGGTCAGGCACCGGTTCAGTACAGCCACTGCCTCACCTGGATCGGTTGAAAAAGAGAGGTAGAGCTGGGTATCATCAGCGTACTGATGATTCTGCAGTCCACACCTCCGGATGACCTCTCCCAGCTGTTTCATGTAGATGTTGAATAGCAAAGGGGACAAAATGGACCCCTGCGGTACTCCATGGCATAGCTGCCATGGCACAGAGCCAAAGTCCCCCAGCACCACCTTCTGGAATTGGCCATTGAGGTAGGAGAGGAACCACTGCCAAGCAGTGCCTCCTACTCCCAATCCCACTAGCCTATCCAGAAGGATACCATGGTCGATGGTATCGAAAGCTGCTGAGAGGTCGAGGAGGACCAACAGGGGCGCACTCCCCCTGTCTCTCTCCCTGCACAGGTCATTGTACAGGGCGACCAAGGCCGATTCAGTACCATACCCGGGTCTGAAGCTGGACTGAAATGGGTCCAGATAGTCAGTCTCATCCAAGAGTGCTTGGAGTTGTCCCGCCACCACCCATTCCAACACCTTGCCACCTTGCTTTAGAACTTCCTATCTTCAAAGAATCCTTTCCACATTGATTGGTCAGCTGAGGAACTCTTGTTTATCTGCCGTGGAATTTCTATGCTTTGAAAAGGATTCTGCGAATGTTCTAGAGCAGAGAGTAGAATAGAGCTCCAGATCTTTTGAACTTCAACTCCTTGTATTCCTGACCACTGGACATGGTGGCAGGAATTTGAAGTCCAAAACATCTGTGAGGGTCTACATTTTAGTCAGCCCTATTGTAAAGCTTCCCACCAGTTTCCATAGGCATCATCGAAGCTAACTGGGTCACAAACTGCTAGTGTGATGTAAAACATATCCAGTCTTCCCCTGCTGCTGCTGCTTATCCCAGGGGAAGCTAGTGGTGGGTGAGCTGTGTTTTGGGTAGTTTTTCTGCTATTACTGATTGTGTCATTGAGAACTCCCAGAATAAGCTTCCCAGGAATGCCAGGGTTCCCAAAATCACTGGAGTAAACTATACAACTATACTTGAAAGTAATGCACTATTTGGAATTCCTAAACATTTTATCAGTTTTGTTTCCTTCTCCACTACTAGTCTTTCATAACTGTGTATCATTCATCATTTTTTATGAAAACAGTCAAAGTAATGTGCTACTTTGCTGTCTTACACACCAGTATTTGGTTTGTCACATCCAAATACGTCATTGTCCATTGCTGTTTCATTATCATGTGTGTTATTTTGCTTTTTTTTTGTGTCTGCGTGATCACTCTTGTCCCATCAGCCTGCTGAATAATGCCTCAGTCAGATGGTGTTGGTTAACAATTGATAACGCAAGCTGAAAGGATAGATGTAGACCTCATTTGTCTCAGTGAGCATGATCCTGCCTTTTTATGTGATGTGCAAACATTTACCTGCCAGGAGGTAGAAACAGTTGAACAGTGGCTTAGCACGATGCCATCGCCCGACAGCCTTCCTGTATGTAAATGAGAACTTCCCAGCTCTCCCTTGAATATGGATCACCAACAAAGGACTTGTCAGGCTCTCCCTGGACAGACCGCAGTCAGACACTCTGAGACTGCTGGCTGCGGCCCTCTGAAGCATTCTTTTGCTCCGAGGAAGTGGAAGCTGCACATGAAAGGCGGGGTGCAAAATTCCTGGGTAGAATGCAAGGGGTGCCTGGGCTGGCCTGGCCTTGCTTTGCCATGCAAAGCAGTGCTGAATCAGGCTTGTACCAGTCTAAATCTGATCAATGCAAATGTAAACTCTTGGCCCCAGCTGGCTTCTGGTGCGCGTGGTGGATACCCTGCACCTTGCCTTTCCATGTACATTTGGTAGAGGCAGGATCATGCCCATTGTGTTGATTAGTGAAATGACTAATTGCTTATTTGTTAACTTAGTTATTATCGGTGCTCAGCATATTTACTTGGAAGTAGTCCTCTCTGCGTGGAGCAGGGCTGCTTAGTAAATGGGTTTGAAACTTAAACTGAAGTGAATTAATAGAAGGCTGGTGATTAAGCACATTGTCTGAATTAGTCCAAGAGAAAAAGCTGTGTTAGAAGTGATTTCACAGAACTATTCTGTTTGCAGTTGAGTACTTTTTCTCCCCTACCTTCTGACATGTGAAATGGATCAACCATATAATTTGCCACCAGCAACATCCATCTCATTATTATTTTATGCCTCAAACCTCCCCAATATAGACCAAGCTGTTGTGAGTAAAACTGCTCCCTATGGGGTCATAACCACCAACTGAGCCCAAACGTGATCCTCATAAAGCTATGGAGGAGGTTGACTGGGAGCTTGAGTGGTTATGTGAATTGGCTTTGGATCTTTTACAAGTGAATAAACATCCATATAGTTCCAAAGCAACATTTTCTCCTTTTAGTTGGGTGGGGCACGGGTTAAATGAATTATGGAACCATACATAATTCAGTACTGACTTCTGAGCAACTGAACAGGTAGACATGCATACTGCATCATCTGGATTTGAACCTGGAAACAAATTAGTCTTCAAACAGGAAATGATTGCATTTTTCTTAAATGCCAATCTTAGATGAGAGGGTATTTCACTGAAATATTTATGTTAAGGTAAAAAAAGAAATGATGCACTGTGCAGAGAAAAGTCTGAAAATGTTTAATGTCTAATTTAGCTGTATGAATTAGAGCTGAACATTTCCAGCTATAGGGTACACTGGATAACCCATCAGGTATAATGCAAGTCTAAATAGCATTCCTGGAGTTAATGCAGAAGTCATGCAATGCATATATGGTTCCTGCCCTGTGCATTAAAATGTCACAAAAGAGCACTGTAACGTTTAACTGATTGTACGGATTTTTCCCCCATCCATGTAAATTCAATTTCCTTATGGGCCTCTGCTACAGACAACAAGGAGTTGAAGAGAGAGAGAAAGAAAACCTCCTGGACCAGCTTTCAAGGTATATTTTAAGTGGATAAATATTTTACAACAGAGGGGATGAAGCAAAAATTGTTCCTCAACACAACCATGAATACTTTTGCACATTCTGAAAAATACTGGCCTCTAGAGGACCCTTGTGCGGTGCTGTGCTGCACATGTGGGATCTCCTGTTGGTACTGCTGCTGCTGCTGCCGCGATGGGGGGCAGGCGGTTCCCCCAGACAGGCCCATGGCCCTCCCAGAGGTGGTGGTGCTGACCCTGCTTGCGGCAAAATTACCACCATGTGTAAACACGGAGGAGAGCAGGCAGTCCAGCATCACCCGGTAGAAGCCACAACCCCAACAGCTCTCACTTTTGGCTATGTGGGGTAATGCCGGGAAACCACAGAGAAAGCTTCAGCTGTGGGGGAAATAGAAATGAAATAAATAAAATACATAAATAAGCAAGATGCTGGTAGGAGCTGTAGTCCAACACGATCTGGAAGATGACATGTTCCTCCTTCCTGCCCTTCACTAAGCCACCCAGCCGAGTAGTGTCCACTCTGGCTTGCAATGGCTCTCTAGGCCTTCTTTGGAGCCTAGGTCTCCAGGTAAAGGTCTTTCTCATAGCTTGCTGCCTAATCCTTTTTTAGGTGAGGGTAGCAAGGACTGAACTCAGGCATTGCTGCACGTAAAACATAGAGCCTCCTTCCAAGCTTGGGCCCTGTTTCCAAAATGTCCCTACAGAGTAGGTTTTTGTGCATGCTAAGCTGCAATTAGAAGACAGCTGTGCATTATAGAACAGGTTTTGTCAGGTGCACTGGCTTTGCTCAGCAAGGGGCAACCTGTGGGAGTAATTTCAGAAGCAAGTTCTGCTCAGTGTAATGGACATAACCTTCAAACAAGTGGGCTCAGGACTGTGGCTTATGCTGCATTTATAACCAACTGAATTCCAGCGTAGATAGATGCAAACCAAGATACCTGGAAAAGGCAAATTCAGCACAAGTTGTGTATGCGCTATTGCAACGAGCCGTGTTCTTGGTCCTGCAGACACATGTGTTGTTGGAAACATCAACACCTCCATGTTCTCTGAAGTTAATCAAGGCATGTGGACTACTTCATGCATGATGTGATTGCAAATCCATGATGTGTGGAATAATTCAAGATGGGCACATGATACTGTCTGTATACATGCTCCAGACAATCATGGCTGCCTGATATTTATACTTGTATAATGCACATGCGCACCATGAGCATCCATTTTTTATTTTATTTTATTTTTTCTGTTCCACCTGAAGCCAAAGTTCTCTGGGTGGTTTACAACTAAGACAGAATATTTTGTAGAGATCTATGAACACACACTGAGTGAAGTAGTCCTTAGCTGACAGAGTTTTATGTAGCCTTTAATAGGATTCGAGTAAAAGGGGAGCTATTTCTTAGACTAATATGCTGTGTGTTTATTTGATTGCAGGAAACTAACAAAAATAACAACAAAAACACCCCATAAGGCATGGTGTAACTAAACAAGGACAAAGACAAAATAATCTCAGAAACAGATTTGAAAGGATTTAAAAAGCAAATAGGGGTGGTATTATTCTACTGTATAGTAGTATGGACTATCAAACAAAAATGCAGTTATTTCTAATAGAGATAATTTTACAGGCATTCAAAATGGAAGGAAAAACTGGTAAAAGGAGATTTTTATGGGAAGCAGGTGCAATAGCAGAAAAGTGAGAATATATACATGCATACATTCCTGGTGTCTTGAAGAAGAATTCACAGAGGGATGCTACAGGCAGCCCCTTGGTCTCTCCAGCTTCCCGAGATTGATGCTATCTGGACCCACACACCCCATGAATCCCGGAAATGTAGGATCTGGATGAACTGAATCTGACTGAAGGTCATTTTGGGAGTGGACTGGGAAGTACAGCCGTTTAGCCAAGCTTGCCCCTTGCCAGAGTTCTACACGGGACAATGTACCCTGTGAGAACACCTCCTTGTAACCTGCTCCCTTTACTGCTACAACATGGAGCACTGGTAAGCGCATCCTTGTTCCTCATCAAGGGGGCTTCCCGGCAAGGATGCACTGCCTCATGTGTGGGTCCAGGCATTGCCACCTTCCATTTGCAGGCTTCTTGTGTTTCCCAACTGCCGCTCCCATCTTCATTATCATGTAGCAGGAAATGCCTTACGGAAAAAGGACAGAACGGAGGCACAAGGCTTCTGGTTAGAAGTGCTAGGACCCCTCCATCTCGAAGCACCCCACACTAATGCTGTGTGTCTCTGGGAAGACAATATATTATTGTGGACAGCCATTTACAAATGATGTAGATTACCCTAAAGCAAGGCTGGACAGATATGCTGGTACTGAAGACAGGCTTCCATATTACATATTACAAAGACTCTGGGGGAAGACAACCCTTTTCAGAATTCTCTCCACTTGGGGACGCCATCTTGACCTGTGCCTCAGGCAGCAAAAAGTATCCGTCTGGCCTGCTGGTCCAATATTCTTAGCTCCATCTAGATCCTGTCTCCTGGCTGTGTCTCATGCTAGAGTATGATGCCATGTTCAAATGGGTTTTCCAAGGAGGGAAGTAGTGTGGACAAAAGACAACAGATGATGATGATGATGATGATGATGATGATGATGATGATGATGATTCAGAGGAGGTAGCCAACGCACTCAGACACTGTTCTTCTTTTAGCAATGGGCCTGCCAGGCGTCATGCCGAATACGAGAGACACGCTGACGGCACCTACACCAGTGACATCAGCTCTTACTTGGAAGGTCAAGCTGCCAAGGAGTTCATTGCTTGGCTAGTGAATGGACGAGGAAGAAGAGAGTAAGAATCCATCTGTTGCTATCATTAGCGTTCTTAGCTTTTGGGGATTATTACCAATCAAAGCCTAGTGGAACCTCAATGTATCCCCCACAACCGCACTGTATTTCATACTTCACTTTTGCAACTGAAGATGTTACCATGGGTGTGAGTGGATCTAACTGCTGATTAAAATGTAGCTCTTTGCAAGTATATTGTGCTGTTACATGACTGAATAGGTCAAGTTCCTCCATAAGGTCAAGTCATAGTGCAGGTCAATGACATTTCCCTCTTCCATCTGATTTCCTTTCCTTCCAAACCCTGTGACTTCATGCAACTACCCCTTCACACCTTATGACTTATTGCCGAGCCCTGATTGCCAGGCGTGTGCTCCCAAATCTCTCTTCTCCCGTTTGCCCAGAGCCCTCATTTGTTTTCCTCTAGTGTTTCCAGCATTCTGCTTTGTCAAACTCTTTTGGTTTCCAAAGTTTGTACAAACCCCTCCTCTCCAAGGCTCTCCTCCTCAGCCTCTTTGAGAAGTTGCTGCTAAACTAATCATCACACTGTCACTGTCTTTCCATCCCTTCTAAAGTTTTCTTTCTGCCTTCCCACTCTCATTCTGCAATACACTGAATATTTACCCCTCCCCTGCCTCAAAGCATGCCATAACTTTAGGCTGCCAACACCTCCATCAGTAACCTGTACTCCATCAGTAACCACCTACATCCTGTTCTCACCACTCTCTTGACAACCTCCCCTTCTTTTGGCTCTTTGGTCTGTTCTACCCACTACTGACTTTGATCTCTCTCTCTCTCCCTCTCTCTCTCTCTCAGCGACTGTACATTTGGAACAGTGTCTCTTGTGCTTCATTTCCTCCCCTAATAAGCCCACTCACAGCAGTCTCCAAGCCCCAGACACATTTGCCTGCATGGCCTGGCAGCTGAGAGAGAGCGACATGCCTTTCCCACCTGTACTTATTTCTACCTTTAGACTGTGAGCTCTTTTGGGCAGGACTTTTCTTATTCTTTCTGCCTCAGATTCCACGCTCAAAATATATATCGCCAGCTGTAAAGGCACCATGTATGTCATTAGCACTGATAAAAATGGATGATTATTGCCATCATCATAATAAAATGAGATATGAGAGTCAATAACGTGTGCTGGAATTTAGGAAGGAATCCAATCAATAAAAGGTATTTCTGAAACACTGGGTTATAAGTTGTTGGGAGGGTTGATGCTAGTCCTAAGATACCTTGCTTAAGTGTCATTACGGGAAGGAGAAATTTCACAAGACGCAGTGAATTTAAGGCATGTTTGCTGCTTTTGCCTATCATGTGGATTATCAGGTATTAGCCCTTGAGTCCAACAAAAGCGGCCATCCAGGATTGAAAGGCAACTGTTAAAGTGTTCTTTGCACCTGATTCCTTCTAACCTTGCTAAGCGATACACCTCTGAGTGGCTAATGATGTGTTTCACACAGATACATGCCATGAACCTTTCCGATTTTATGCAGAAAAACGAGTGGAGGAGAGAGAGGCCACATCACCCTTCCTTCCTCCCCTTTCCCAGGGGAGTGAGATCTGCATTGGAGAAATGACAAATGGGAAAGGGCTTGGCACCCCCTCTCCCCACAAGCTTTCTAAGCTCAAAATCAACCCCGTCCCCCAAAGCTATTTTTTGTGGTTTGTAATGACATGAGATTCTCTTTGCACAATTTAGTCCTGGGAGCTTACATAGCAGCGATCGAGCATAACGGAGCCTTGAAATTTACTCTTTTGTTTCGATCTTATTACCAGTCAAATCTAAGACATAAGTTTGATGGAGAGCACAGCAAGTGGCTGCTCTGTCACTTCCATTTGTGTACCTGTTGAAAGGAACCCTCAGGGCCCTAAAGCAAGAACAGGATTTTGGTCCATATGCTTGTCTACTTACACATCATCAAAAGGATTTGGGAAAATAATACAGCAGGCTGTTACAAATTCTCAGCAAAACCATCAGTACCATCTGATGTTGCTAACAGAAAGATATTTCTATATCCATCCCCCAAACCCTTCTTAGGCATTAAAATCTGGAGGTGAAAAGAAATGGGTGAATGGAACAGTTGGCTCTGCTGTGAGGACATTTAACTCTGAAGTATACCAGAATCTGCATGTTTACAATACATTTTTATACTGTCTATTATTTCCAACTACTGCTTTGGAGCCGACCACATAATATACTCTGTCTTCTGTTTCTGATCCTGATTAAAAGTATAAGCACAGAACTCGGAGCTCTTCCTCAGGAAATGTTTATTATTTCTTGTGTAATACCTGTGTCATGGGGGAAATTGGCTCACTTGATTCTGAGAAACCATGTTGTCTTCTTGGGCAGTAATTTAAAAAATGGCTTGAGTGTGTACTTTATATCACTTAGAAATAAAGTACTGTTCATGATAAGGTGAATGGCCTTGTCCTTGGGAATACAGCTCTCAGAAAATACTGAAATGTTATGTCAACATTTTTAAAGAGTTCAGTGACAAAGTTCCTTTGGTCTTAATGGATCAGCATGGGAGGCCCTTCGATGGCTAAGTATGTATATACAAATCTCAGTCCATAATCCAGTTCTTCCAACTGATTTAAGTGGCTATAGCTGCAGAAATGGGAATTCCTGTTGGTACAACTACTAGAATAAGAACGTTGGATGGATGAAATGCCCATTTTATGAAAAGTCCATCTGCTTAATATATGAATCACCACTGGTGGAACCTGGCCACGAATGTTTGGGCTTCTGTACTTGGCCAGACAAATACTTCTGAGGTGATTCAAGTACTATTCATGACCCAGCCAAGCAGCCATAGGTAATTTCCATTTATTTAGAGGGCAGAGCTAAGCACGAGCTTTCATGCATGCTGCCCAAATCAGTGGGACATGTACAGTATGTAACTGGCTGAATGATATCCAAGGCTTCCCTCTATTAGTTGTGCATATTAAAGAAATGGTTTGGGGGGTCTAAATACGATCCCTTGTTGGTGTTATTTGGGGAGGGTGATTATTAGGATGATATAAACCCCAATCCTGTATGCCTCTTTTGTGTAAAAGTTGAAAAAAAATAAGGATTAGACAGGAAACATATATTTTGACCTGAAAGGATGTGAAAAGTTTGTCCATTTTTCCCCTTTAAGTTTCTCAGAAGCAGCTGATTCAGCCGACAACATTGGCAGAAGACACGCGGATGGCACATTCACCAGTGAATACCACAAAATCCTGGATGAAATGGCTACCCAAGAGTTCTTGAAGTGGCTGCTTAACCAAAAAGTGACCCAGAGGTGCCTGAATTTTGGCTAACCATATTGAGTTATTCTTGGATTACCTGCTAGTGCAGGGGGAAATGCTGCTTATTACCACTTTGTTACTTAATATTTACTAGCCTTCCCCAAGCTGGTGCCCTCTAGATGCGTTAGACCAACTCCCAGCATTCCCCAGCCACCCTGGCTGATTGAGGGAATGTTGGGAACTGTATTCCACCACATCTGGATGGCCCCAATAATCTACAGTATATGTGACGGCATATCTGCTGTGAAAGAGAGACCTTTAAGAAGAGAACGGCTATTTTCTAGGGGCTCACACAGGCTCTCTTTCTATTTTCCCCTATTAGTAGCCCTTAGTATACCTTGCTCACGCAAACCAACAAACCGCTTTTGGATACAGGGAGGTGGGGCATCAAAAAGCAGTCTGTCCGCTTATTTTGGTATGGCACCACTCCTGTGAGACCACCACAATTTTCAGCCAGGCAAAATATGAAGAGAGTCCCAAGGATGCTGCCAGCTGTCATGTGCATATGGACTGGGACGTGATGATGACAACCTCATCATTAGGTAGAGCATGAGTGGGCAGACCCAAGAGCTCCATTCCACCATGGGCAACCTTCTAGCAGGTCACATGCCAGTGGTAGGTGGGTCCAAACCTGAAAGCAAGCAGGCCAATATGAAAAATGGGGAAGGTCTAAGCCATGTTCACATACACCCACTGATCCACACATACATACACCATTCACAAATATCTGTCATCTACCACTTGGCATCTGTGTGGATCTAGGGGTTGGCAATCCACTGGATACTTCTGGAAACCCACAAGTTGGCTTTGCTTCACCATGGTTTCTCTTCAGCAACTAATATTTGGAAGCATATGGCCTCATACCCATTAGCCCTTGGTGAATGTATCTTCCATAAATGCGTCTAATCTGCTTTTAAAACCACCATCCTTGTAGACAATCCAGTCAATTAATTATATGCCCTTTGAAGAAGTACTTCTTTTTCTCTGTCCTGAATTTAGGGCATTCAGTTTTATAGGAATTCCAGCCTGGAATTCTCTACAATTTTTACTCTCTTTTATTTTATTTTTAAATCTTTCTATTTGCAACACAATGGTAACAACAACAGACCCCCCCCCCCAAAAAAAGGAGCGGACTGGGTGAAAAGAATAAAATTGTAGGGATTTCTACACACACCCCAACTTTACTCTGACATATACAATATGCCCATGACTGTAAACAAAACTCAGATCATGGGTAAAAATGTGCAGGATCCCAGTCTAACGGCTTTATTTAAACAACAACTACCAAATGCAATGTTTAAGATTGATTGAAGCATATTTGAGACTGTAATCGCATTCACACCTACACAGAAATAATCCCCATTCAACCCAGTGGTAATTACATGTGAATAAATACACACAGAACTGACTTGCTTATTCCATTGATTCAAACATGTGTAATCATTTCCCACCATTGACTTAACTTTGGCTGCCTTGCACCAATGATGTTAGATGTAACATAGATTTTGGGCCATCTTATATACAATTGGAGAAATTATGGCAGTATTGCAGAAGGTGACATTAAAGAACTTTCATTACCTACATTTTATGAAGAATGAGCACATACCAGTGTTCTGAACAATATACCCATTTTTAACTTTCTCTCTTTGTGTTTCCAGGGACTTGTTGGGAGAATAAAATAAGGTGCAGAATAAACATGGCATATAAATCAAGGTCTTCACTGCATCCACTATCAACCACTGGGGATTTTTGAAGTGTAACATATGTACCCTAAAGCTACACAGCTTGGCATGCAAAGAAATGAGTTTCCTGTGATGAAAGGATTTTGTAGCGAATACACCACTCTCAGCTGGACACAACTAAAGGTTTCCTGGCTGTATGCTTTCAGATCCTACCATTTCTTTAAAGAAGATATCCAAAAGGCCCTATACAACTGTGTTTTTAGCAATGCTATTATTGTCACCATTTCCTGAGAAGACAACACCTACCTGGTGTACCCACCAAACATGAAAGCAACAAGGCTGGCAGCTTAAATTATGTGGTGGAAACTTCCCTCTGGAAACCTTTGTTATAAAAAGGCTCAGCTTTCCAGACATCAGTTAATAGTCTTAAATAAAAAATGATTCAAGCTTCTTTTTTTGGTGTCTAATTCCTTAAAACACTCACACTTGTACCTTCAAAAAATTTCCATTATCATATGACTGTTGTATCAAGCAACCCCATCAAGTTACCTAATTTTGTTTTCTGGAGGGGTCAACCGGGGCCTATGGCAAGAGATGCTCCCCTGTTTCTTCTCTCTAGCACATGCCCAGCATTTTAGGAGGTACTTTTAGGTGTTTTCGTATAAGAAGCTTAAATTGGTTTTCGCCTGTATTCATCTTTAACATCTATTAACACCTTTAACATAAAACCTCAATTGGCAAGAATGCACAAGAGATTCTCATGCATTTTCTAGCCCATACTAAGAAATATCCACAGGGGACATAAATAGCAGAGGAGGCACTTCACAGTGTAACAGCCACCAAGTTTCATGATGCAATTAAGAACTGGTGTGGAACTGTAAGCATATCCTGTTTTCTCACCTTTCTAGTTGCTGCCTAACCAAAGGGCTTCATTGTGTCAATGAGCACACAACCTCCACAGATGCAAGGTCTTTGGCAAAAAGGTCTCATTTAATAGCTGGATACCATAGCCAGCTGGAAAAGCACCTTAAAGCATTCTTCAAAAATACCAATGAAAGATGGGCCAATGCCTTATGAAATCATACTTTTCATACTTACATAGAGCACGGGCAATAGGAAACAATTCAGCACTAAATCTGCTTTTACATTTTATTGCTGTCTACAGGTGTTCGTTAGCCATGTGCTGGACACCACCTTTCCGGCCACTGGGATTTCAATTCGACTGGATTGTGACCTTGGTGTTTTGCAGCTCTGCGGCGCTACTACTATAGGACTGATTTGCCAACAGGTTTCTCTGCCCCAAGTTGTTCTTGAAATGCCAGCACTGCCTCTACAGATCACTGTGAAAAATTGACCATTCACCACTTGACATCTGGAACAGTTTGCTCAGAAAAAGAACACAGGGCTGAGTCATGCTTTCCTTTCCAGAACAATCAAAAAGATATACTTCTTCAAAACTGGAAATCCTGCATGCAGTAACACAAGTGATGGCCATGACAACGGATAAAGTGACATGAGGTCAATTAAGGGGAATATGCAATTGCAGAACTTTCACCAAAGGGGTAACTGTACGGCAGGACTTCAGAGAATGATGAAAACTGGATGCAAACAATAGCTAAGATACTTACAACATGTATGCAAAGTGTATATCTGCACATTTGCCAACATCCAACAGCAACATGACATGCAAGAGGAACTTTTCCTGGTAAGGAGACAAAGTGGTTAAGAGCATCATCCATTTTATTTTGTGTGCCATGTTAAAGGCACAGCAGCAGAGCCAGTAAAAGTCTGGTGACCCTGAACCTTAGAAACTATCCATTCCTAAGTGCACATGGAGCACAAGGACTGGAGCGCAGTTAAGAAGCTGAGAGACAGATTAATGGGCTAGTCAGCATACAAAGCAGCTGCGATGAAGCAATACTTCTGCACAAAAAGACAATGTAATCTGTAGTACAGTATATTCTTAGCTGCGTCTCACAGATAATCTTGGTGATAGATAGATTGTTAAATTGATGTCTCTGCCAGCTGACTCAGAAAACACAAATAAAATGGCTTAATAATTACACAGCTTTTAACAGTGCATTCTAATACTTGCTTCTTGCCAAAGCCCAAGCCTCTGTTCAGGTCTTAAGTAATCTGGGGTGATCTAATTTTGGGTAAGTTTAAACACAGGCAGAAGTTAAGCAGGGGTGTAATTTGGGATGTACAAGAGATGTGTTTCAGACCACAGTGCACGCAGGTGTTTACGTTTCAGGAAGTCAAACATGGATTCAAATGCAATCTCAGTCAAAGTCCACATGTTTCTGAACTTGCAGAGTGATATGGGCCAAACATAAAGCAAATTCATAATGCACTCATTGGAAACGCATACAGGAAAAATGCTGTGCACTTTTGAAAAAGGCATTCTGTGCTCTAATCCATGGAAGAGAAGTGTAGACTTTTTAACCATGTCCACAGAAATGTGTACCTTTACACAATGCATATTGAAATGCACATATGTTTTTATGTGAAAGAATAAAAGCTTGCAATCTGATATGAGCACAAGTTCGGAAATCTTCAAAGTGAGAATAGGTGATCTTCAACAAGCTCAGATTTTCACATTCCCAAATGCAATCCGAAGAAGGGTAGGCATGCAGCTAAATCCTTCTGGGACACATGCATTGAGTTCTTCAGGTGGTAACACTCCTAGTTTTATGTGGAAATAAGCAAAATATATTAAGAATAACAGCCAAGATCTAAAGTACGTGAAAGTCTTCTCCACATGAAGCTTTTATCTCACAGCTTTATCAAGGCTTCTGCTTCCAGATTCTTTGTGGAATTAAGATTGGCTCCTTCACCCATGTTTTGTTTCCCAGAATTGTCTGTCAGAATCTTGCTATATGTTCCATCACACAATCACAAGGTGGTGACTGCAGTTGTAGAAATACACCTCTTTGTTTTAGCTTGGTTTAGTGTGATAGCCTCATAATAGCTCCTGTTCTCCATGGGGGCTTGGGGGGTGGGGGAGGAGGAGTGTGGAGATGCTTGGAAAGCATAGGCAAAAGGGCCTCAGGGATTCCAATGCCATAGCAAGCACCCACAAGCTGAGGAGTCCTGAGCACACAATAAGCAGCTTGTGTAGAGATGCCCTTCCTCACAAAGATGAACTGTTCAGTTTCTCATATATTAATAAAAACAGGGATATCTCTGCAAACAGAGGTGAGCTTGGAATATTTGTTTTCAAATATTTGTTTCCCAACTGATATTGCTTGGAATCCTTTCAAACTCTTTGGAACTGATATTCCAGTCTTGTTTCTTTTCAGTGGGATATGGAAACTCCTAGTTTTCTTGTCATGGTGCCCACACATGAACTTCATCCATTCCTAAGAGATGAAAGAGTCCAGTTTTGGAAAATTATCATAAAAATTATTTTTATATCATCCAGACTATTAAAGAGTACAGAAGTTAATACTCTTTAATCACTAATGATTTAGACCCTGAATGATCTTTGGCTATTGCTTCTCATGCTATTGCCTTCACTAGCTGACAATCTCATTATATGGTTATAGGTGGCATATTTGTGTATCATCTTTTATAGCACTGCATTATGTATTCTTCCTATCAACACCAAGGGAGTTTTTGAAGTTCTTTTGAAGATTAACGGAATAATAATTTGTATGCACCTACAATGTACACCTACTCCTTTGCAAATGTCATGTTCTCACGGTCTAAAATCCTTCTGCTTGCATCCAAGATGCAGGAGTCCATCCTTATAAGAGACAAGAGGTTTGTTCAGAGGGTTTTACATCAGAGAATCCAGTCAAGTTAAGTATTTTTCATCCAAAGGAAGAGGGAAAGCAAGTAACAAACTGAAAGAACAATTAGCTGGAATCAACAAACATTACAAATATCACCATAAAACAGCATACAATCATAGAAAAGAGCTAAAGCCATAAAAACTAAATACCAACCAGCACTGAATAATTTTAAACCTGTAAATCAAGGGACTGACAGAGCTTAACCAGAAAAAGCTATTTCCCTATGTTTAACAAGTACCTGACACTTGTGTTTTTGTTTTTGCTTGGGTTTTTTTTTTTTGCCAGTGGTGGAAATAAAAGCAGCAGCAGGTTGGCAGTATATTTTTAGAAAAAATCCATCCAGAAGGAAAGGGTTCTTGTTATTCCGATTGTTTATTTAAAATATGTATGTCGGTACACAGGGATACAAAAGGCAATTTCTTTCAAAGAACAGTATGCGTTACAGCCTTCCTCAAGCTGGTTACCTGCCAGTTCTTGTGGACTGTGGCTGGCTGAAATCTTCAGCCCGCATGGCTACTGATCAGGATTTCTGGAACCTTAGCCCAAGATATCAGGCAAGTTGGGACAGGCTGCGACCTCAGAACAACCAGTTAAGGCAAGCAAAACAAGCTTCAGAACAAATCAGAATCAGAAAGCAGAATTTTACAACCATGGAAAGCCAGGCAGAAACAAGGAGGGTGTGTGCTTTGCAGCTTGCATAAAGCTATGCAAAGATAGAATCAAACCGTCCCTCATAGGAAAGGAAGTTGTGTGCTGCCACAGAAAGGGGATAGGAAGCCTCTCTCTACAGTGTTCCTCCAAGGCAGATGCTGGCCTCTTGGGTGACAGTCCGCTTGCTAAAAAGAGCATTTCTGTGTCCTGCATAGTTTGGTTCTTCTGCAGTTTCCAGATGTTGTTACCTGCTGCTTGCAACTCTCCTGTATAGTCCTATGGCTACTTCCATCCTTCTACTTACCACAAAACATCTGTTGAGGAGGGGAAAGAGAGGATACCTGCAGGAGCCCTTCTGTTAGAGGGGCCAGCTGCTGTCCATCTGCGAGCAGCACCGGTTGTGACCTCAGAGGTTTCCCACACTTCACAGCTGGCAGCATATGAGTAACTCCTCTCTCTACACCCACCCCTCTTTGACAGCACCACTTCCTTCCTGCACAGGGCTGCCTTCGTGATATGGTCTTTTCCATGCTGTGCTTCTGTTCTACCCAAACATTTCCAATTAGAGATCCAGCCTGGGAATAGAGAACCACGGAGACCGGCATTGTTACCAAGATATCTGCTGAGCTGTTGTAAAAGCATTCCTTGGAGAGCGAACTGAGGCTTGAATTGCACTTCTTGCTATCAATCCCTTCATTCATAGTATGCATCATTTCATTCTGACACATTCACCTGCAAAGATAATAATACAAAAATCAAAGCAAACGTGAAGATATTAAAATAACTTTTCTAGTGGGGTATTTGGGAGACCAGCAGAGAGATACACAGTGCCAGCCAATCCTCACTCCTACTCACTGATGGACAGTGTTCTTCAGGTGCAAATGAAGTTTAATTTGCTGAACTGTCTCACCCCTTTTTGGATGATTCCCCAGGATTACCAGGCTCAAAGGCCGGGCTTTGTCTACAGCTAATCTGCACCTGTATTCATGAGCAGAACTGCTCTGGTAAATGAACTGCTGAGCTTGGCTTTGGTGCTGGATTGGATATCTCGGTTTTAGATCCCACCCCAAAAACAAACCTGTCCATACTACAAGTTTAGGGAAGGGCAAATGGAAAGTAAATATTTTAGGGTGTGTTTATTCCTCCTCCTAGTCTTGTTCCTAACCTTCAGATTTTCCTTACTGCTGGACAATAGGAGAAAATGTTTTAAGTCGTTGCTATATAAAGGACGAAGTAAGCAATTGAAAACTAATTTTAGAAAGCAAATGGACTTCTTGACCATCTAGTTGCTGGATTGATCATCCTGCCCAGAAACCTGAAAAAGCCTCATGCTGAGCTGCATGCGGTGGGAAAATGAGAGCACAGGCCTGGGTTGCGGCCCAGCTCAGGGTAGTGTGTGCAGCAGTGTTTTTATTCCTCTAGGCCTATTTTCATCTTTGCCATCAAGTACTCAAGGAAAGGAAGAAAAAATAGCCACAGTGACAGGGACTATAGTGAGCGTTTTGAAAGAGGAAAGGGTAGACTCCAAAGAGTAACTCGGGGTTGATATTTTTTCAGATTGGGTTTCTTTTTTAAATTTTCTCTTTGTTCTGGTCTTCTCACCTGGTCTGCTCATCATAATGGCTGGAGGATTTGAAAAAGGCAGGGGGGCTTCTCACCACAAGCAACAACTATGCTTCTTTATAACTGGCTGAGCAGACTGAAACTCAGATGGGAAAGTCCAGGGCTGGAGCCTAATTCTAGCCCATGATGCAAAGCTGTAATGATTAACTCTTCAAGGACCGTATTCCTGGACAGGCCACTCTTTCAGGATCACTTAAGTAATTACTGGGTGAGTGCGGCCATGAAAAATTCAAGCGCAGTCAGTGGAAGTCTTGAGTGAACAGACATTTGGGGGCTCTTCCAGGCGAGGCCTTTTGATGCTCCCTGCCTTATTGCGTGGCATTTTTCAGAAGGTCCTATTCTTACACTGCACCTGTCCTTAAAACAAACTGTCATTCTTTAAACGGAGGCTGCCATTGCCTGTCATGTCACCAATAAAAATATGATTAAAGAAAAGGTCCTAGGAGGTGAGGCACAGTTCTGGGGTGGCGGTGGGAGGGAGGTGCACTCATACCCATTTGCCCCAACCTGGGTGCAATGCAGGGCATTGGACAGCTTAGTTCCTTCTGTACTTTGAACCATTTGAGGAACTGCTGTTTCCGCTCACTCTGGCTTGTTTTGGGAACTGTTGGTCTCCGTTGCGCTAGTGGTAGTTCCCTGCATGGGCAGCCTTGGATACTTCCCTTTGATCTCAGGTAAAAAGTGCTTCCCCCAGAAAGCGGCAAAGGAAACTAACTAAATCTGTGAGCTTGCCTTTGGACACATTAAGTAATACCTGAAGGGGGTGTTTTCAACCAAAAAATGCTTCCAAATACATGCAGAAATGGGGACAGCTGGTTGGCCGCTGGGTCAACAGAATGCTGGGTTAGATGGACCCATGTCTGATCCTGCAGGGATTTTCTTGTGTTCTTAATATCTGGCTGTTTCAGATCATGACCTTGGACTTGTTCCCCAGAGTGCTGGGAATCCAGGAAGCAAAGCCCAGAGACTCGGGTCTCCACCCTCATTCTTTTATCAATGAAACTTATCTTTAAAAGTGAGCATAAGAACAGTGCCCTGCTGGATAAGACAAATGTTTGTCACATTCATCTTGCTGTTTTAGTCAACTGTGAGTAAAATGCTTCCAGAAGCTCGAAGGCAGAGCATGATATGATAGCCATCACCCGTTGCCTTGTCCCGGCACTTGGTACTCGGGGCCTCTTGCCTCTTAACAAGGCAGTTCCACAGAGCTGCCCTGGCCACCAGCATCTGAAAGATTTACTCTCCCTGAAACTGTGAAGCCACAGTGCCATCAAACAAGCCACAGTGCCATCAAACTGAATGGCTAACACGTCTTAACAGTGCTATATACTAATTATGCAGTGTGATCAAATAGTTTCTTCTGACAGTCCTAAACTTTCTGCCAAAACCTTCAGTGGGTGTCCCCACGTCCCAGTATTATGAGAGTGTGAAAAAGAAAAATCTTGTGTGTAGTCATCCATAATTTCATAAACCTTCACCATCCTCCAGGTTGTCAAACTCTCAAATACTTTAGACTTCAAGGGGCTTGGTGCATGTCTACTTAGAAATAAGCCCCATTGAGCTCACTGGGGCTTATGCCCAAGTAAGTTTGCACAAGAGTACCGCTTTTAAGTTGCAACTCCGTGTACACTTACAGTACATGTAACTAAGTCCTACACAACACAGACTTGCCTCTGGGTAAATATGTGTAGAGCTGCATGTAAATTTTGATGTGTGAGCAGGTGCTTGAGTGATGTCATCTTGAAGAGACCCAAAATGTAAACCCCCCCCCCCAAAAAAAAACCCAATATCCCTTTGCTACTAAGTGCTGTGCTAGTTTAGAGATTTCAGACTGGCTTATTTCAAACTTGTTTATGCAACTGGTGTCTTTTCCTTATTTTATAGTAAGACATGATGTTGTTTCTTTCTTTTACTACATATCATACTAAAATCTTCAGTACATTTTAAATACCACCCTGATGTTATAAGCTGAAGAGTGCCATTAAAATATTTTAATTAATTAATTAATATTTTGGTCCAATCCAAAGAAGTTGTTTTTCGTTTATCACCAATATAGGCTGACTGATACCCGGGGGCTTACTGGAGTTATTTCGGTCACATGGCGCACCAGGGGCAATGCGATTATCAGCCAGAGGTGGTTGTGCCATGCAAACCCATCCATTGGTTTTAACAGCCATGGGTTAACTAAGTCACAATGAGTTAGTCACAGTTCAGATTGGCTCAATGAATCCCATCCTTGTACAAAATGTAAGCTGTTGGTTTTGTAAAAA
Source organism: Varanus komodoensis (assembly GCF_004798865.1). Lineage (NCBI taxonomy): Eukaryota > Metazoa > Chordata > Lepidosauria > Squamata > Varanidae > Varanus > Varanus komodoensis. The sequence goes on from NW_025336598.1 coordinate 32,743,099, forward strand.
GGGCTTGAGAAATCCATACTGAAAACTCTGAGGCCCATGAAGTGTCTGGGAATATTGCCATCCATGATGTCAGAGAGAACAGCATTTGACCTTTAGTGCACGCAGTCTGCAGACGTGTAGATGTCTTTGGTGGGATGGAGAGGAACAATGGGGCCTTCTCTTAATGCTGCTGTGTTGCCAGGTTGTTCCATTTCATTTCTGGTATTAAAAACATGCACACGTGGACATACACATGCATAATCCCCCGAACGAACAAACTCCATCAAGAGTTTCATTTCCTAAAGTCGATGGCACTTAAAAGACATACCACGTTCTGACTGCAAATAAGTTTTACAAAAGATGTTCTTTCGTTACATCTTTACATCTTAACTCATACGTTTTCTGGATCATATTTTGCTCTTTCTTTTTGTATTCCTTGTCCTTGACATATTGCAATACGAGTTTCATTCTTTTCTCTGGAATGCTGCTTTTTAATTCTGTATCTTTTCAGAGTTAGCCGCTGTAATCATTTTATCAAGCCATTCAAGCAGCATTCCTATACCCATTAACTGGGATAAGTGCTGCCGAAGAAATTTGCATACAGACCGGCATAGGATTGTGCTGTAATTGGTACATCTTCTGTGGCCCTGTAGTATTTTGTAGTGGTTGATGCTTTTATGGTATGTATTTGGATATAATAACCAGACAGGTCCGCCTGGCGCCGTCGTTGTTTTTCGGCGCCAGGCGAAGACCTTTTTATTTAAGCAGCATTTTAAATGTTAATATTATTGAATTTTATCTGGCCAGGGCGGCTTGTTTTATATTGTATGTTTTATATTGTATATTTGTATTTTATTTTAATGTATATATTTTAAAATGTTATTTTAATTTATTGTTGTAAGCCGCCCCGAGGCTTCGGCGAATGGGGCGGCATAAAAATGTTTTAATAAATAAATAAATAAATAAAATAATTGCAAGGAACCCTCTATCTGAAAGACTGGGTATGTTCCTCTTTCTCCCACCAAACAGGGTCTCAAGTTATACTCTAAAATGGTTAAGCTTAATACCAACTTCCTCAAAAGTTTAATGTACAAAAGTTTTATTTTTCCAGCAATTGGTTTTATCCTTGTTTTGATCATTATTTATTGGATGCAGTGTGTTGTGGGTTGTTGTTGTTGTTATGGGGTTTTTTATTCTTTGTTTTTTTATCCTTGTAAGCTGTCCAGAGACTTTGAGTAATGGGATGGCATAGAAAAAACTTTAAATAAAGAAATAAAAGAACCCATTGCTGCTCCAGGCTTGCTGGGGAAAGTTCAACAGGCGCATTCATCTCTCTGCATCGGTTCAGACATAATTCAGTCATTAAGTTGTATCTGGCAAGCAGAACGAAGCCTGTTGAAGATGGTCTTTGTGGAACAACACAGAGAAACAATGGCCTGTTCTGTGGTTTCTATACTTCACCATGGCTTGTTTGCACATTTGAACCCAGATACTACACTTTCTCATGGTTTCCATGTTTCTTCCATTGCATTCTGTGCAAAGAGCTGCAGCAGATGCTCCTGCCTGCGCTCGCTGTGGTCCAGAACTGCCCAGCATCAGCAGATCTCCGTTTGGCTGCTCTGTGCTCTTTCCCCCACTTTCTGCCACACAAGCAATTGTGGCACAGCCCTTGCCCCCAAAGTGACAGTCTTGAAGACCAACAGATGTAAGAGGATGCATGATATATTCAGGTGACTCATGAAAGAGGGGGAATTATCGTCACATTTGATGGTCTCTACTCTTGCATCCACAGTTCACATGGAGAGCCACCACTGACAAGCAGGACAGGAAGGTCCCTTCTCCGCCTGCACCGACCTGTTCAAGTACAGGAGACCTGAGCAGGGCTGGTGTGAAAGGAGCAGCTTGGAATGAACTTGGATGCTTTGCCACAAGGAGCACCCCACTGAGTTCCTTGAGGCATCCACCACTTGCAGAGGAGCCCAGTGGGAAACCTGCTGAAACATGGGGAATAACCTTTTTCATTTTACTAAAATATTATAAAGTATGGAATTTTATAAATGGTGATTGAATTTTAGAACGCCCAGCTGGTGGCACCTAGATTTACTTCTCCTTACCATCATCTGCTGCTGTTTCTAAGGAGAACACCACCTGTCTGGATGACTCCCTGAAGCTGGTAATTTTAGGGCCGGGTGAGGAAAAACAAATTGAAGTTGAATCCAGACAAAAAGGAGGTGCTTTGCTGATAAGGGTCTAATTCCAGGATTAGAGGTGTGTCAGCCAGTTCTAGATGGGGGTCACTGTCCCCCTGTGAGACCCTGTTTTGAGGGTGCTGCTTGACAGTCCATTTCATTTCCTGTAAACTGCCCAGAGTCTATGGGAACAGGGTGATACATAAATATTAAGACAGATAAAAATAATAAATTCAATAATCATGACATGACTATAGGCTTCAGAATAGTGCTCTGAATCTTGCCCAGCGGGAAACAAAATGTGTTCCTCAGACGTTTTGTTCTTTATGATATGACAGAAGTTGGCAAGAGATGTGTTTTGCCAGGCCTCAAAGTAAGCATAACAGAGTTATATGTCAAAGACACATTTATATTATGAAACTTCTGAATGAATCAGGCAATTGTTGGCCTTGATATGGAACAAGCGGAGCATGCTTATTTCCTGTTTAACTGGGCAGAAATCGAATAAAATTAGTTAATCTAATTCTCTTTCGGTGTCTTCCTTTTCCAGTCTTTTGTTCAATTTGTCCCATTTCTGTTCATCTGCATTTTCCTTTTTAAAAGTTATCAGGAAATCCGTATGTGTGTGTGCACGTGCACATTCATCCTGATCTTTGTATTACATGCTTATGGATATGCTTTTTTCTAATGCACTGTTTTTCCAGAAGTTTCCCCTGACATAATCCTGTATTATAATATTTCACAACATGCACATTTCTATTTCCGTGGACCTGCTCCTCATAAAGGCTTTTTAAATATACATTTTTGTTTCTATATGAATGTCTTCAGTAAACAGCTAATCCAGTAAAGTGTGAAAAAATTACACACAGACACGCACACACACTTGCTGGCAGGAACTATCCAAGGAGGACACGGTAGCAAATTTTGGTGTAGAATTCCATCGCACAAATGCCACTACTGAAAAAGCCATGCTCCAAGCTGACGGGAACCCGTAGCATGGAAAGACCTTAGTGAGCAAATGGAAGGGCACATATGGGAGATGGCACTCACTGAAATTCATAGAACGGAGACAGCGTGGCACCCCTATTTATTTATATTTAGTACTTTTATATACTGTCTTACAGCCATACAGTTATCTAGATAGTTTGTATAATAAACACCAACAACATAAAACTACAAATACTAAAATTTACTTTAAAATATCAACTAAAATCAAAATCCAATTAAAATAATCAACAATTGAAAAGCTATGCTCCTTGAATAAAATTGCCTTGGTCTGGCACCAAGGACAGTGCTTGGCAAATATCCCTGGGAAATCGATGCCCATCTGGACATAGGAGCCACCTATCAACCATCTTGTCCTGGTTAAGTTTCACTTTGCTGGCCCTTACCCAGCCCAGCCAGACACTGGTTTAGGACCATCACCACCTCACCTGGGTTAGATGAAAAAGAGAGGAAGAGCCGATGACCTCTCCAAGCAGCTTCATGTAAATGTTGAAAAGCATGGAGGATAAGATGGAGCCCTGCAGAACTCCATGGCAAACTTGCCATGGTGCAGAGCTACATTCCCCCAGCAACACCATCTGGAATCAGCCAGCCAGGTATAAGCAGGTATGCACTCCACCTACCTTTCTCCCAACAAAGCTCATCCCACAGGGCAGCCAAGGCAGTTTCAGTTCCATAATCGGGCCTAAAACCAGACTGAAATAGGTTCACATACTGGGTATTGTCCAAGAGCACCTGGAGTTGTCCAGCCACCATCTGCCAAGCACCTTGCCCAGAAACAGGATATTGGCCCCTGTCCTAGAATTGTTAGCATCTTCTGGATCCAGGTTTGTCCTCTTCAGAAGGGGCCTAATCACTGCCTCTTTCAACAGGGAAGTGACCAGTCCTCCTTTCAGAGAGGAATTCACAATTTCCTGGATCCAGACCCATGTTCTTTCCTTAGATTGACCAGACAACTTGGGCAAGGGTCAAGTAGACAGGTGGGAGGCCAGACTTGTCCAAGTATCCTGTCAACATCATTAAGCTTCAATAATTGAAACTTATCCAATAGAATAGGACCAGAATGTGCCCTGGATGCCTCTAACCAAGGAACTACGTTTAATGCAGAGTCCAATCTGTGCCAAATCAGAGTGATTTTGCCCTTGCAATGCTGTGCAAAACTCTCACAACGGGCTACCAAATGTTCTGATTGCATTTAGGGCCACCATGAAAAAGGCTATGAACCTCTTGGAATAGCTCCACTGGGTGGCATTCAGAAGATGCAATGCTAGTAGAGAAGGCGGCCCTCTTTGCTGCCTTCAGCACCACAGCGTAGGCTCGATAATGAGCTCTCAAACATGTCCAGTCAGATCCAGCACAGGTTCTCCTCCACATGCGCTCTACCATCTACCCACCTGCTTCATCTCTCGCTGCTCAGTAGTGTACCAGTCTCTTATAAATGGTTCCTTAGGCTGCAATGTTAGGCATGCTTAAACTGGAAAACGTGTCCTATTCCCAGCACGGCTGACTGGAGCATACTTAGAAGAGCTTTTTCCTTCTCTCTAAGCATGCATTAGATTGTGCTTCTAATGGGTGGTGTGTGAAATTGTGGATAATACAAAATTTTGCTTTTTATACGCCCTTTTGTCTTCTTGCAAGGAATCCAGGGAGCTTATATGATGTTCCTCTTCTCAATTTTATCCAAACAGCACCCTAAGAAGTAGCTTAGGCTGAGAGTCAGGGTCATGCCATGGTCAGCACCATGGAGAGTCAAATTCTTTTCCTCGCTTGGCCTTGCAGCTCACTTGGTGGCTTTGGGTCAGTCACTCACTCTCATTCTAACCTATCTCACAGGCTTATTGTAAGGATGAAATTAAGAGGAGGGGGAATCGTGAAAACTACTTGGGCGCCTCTCTGGAAGAAAACAGGCATGGTATGCATTTAATTTAATGCTAATAGTATATTGCAATGGAAATCAAACATCTTAATAACTTTGCATCTACTTTGAGTGTTACGTATTTTTTTAAACTCAGTTTCTTCTAGCAATTGCCTTATATGTTGGCTGTCTCACTTACAGACTTCCTGAACAATTGGAGCAATTCCCTGCCCGATTCTCACTCCTTTAAAAAAAGAAATGAAAGAGGATTGGGGTGTTTTGTGCATTTAGTGTACATACGACTCCAGTAGTAAAATGCATTTCTTGAGATCTCTCTTTCATACAGTTGCATAGTCTGTAATTTATTACATTCTAGCATATTTAAGATCAAGTCAACCTTTGCCACCAGAGGACATTCCAGAAACACTGTTGTCCTCAGTTTAAATGGAAGAGAGCACACCATTTTGCAGCCTCTCTGTGACAGATTTGCAGTATGTTTTTAACCCGTCATTATAGTCTGCTCTTAATATATTTTACTTCTCATAATTAGATCCCTATTTCACAAAGAAATTTGGGTACATGCTTATTTACCAGCAATGAACATTTGTGCCTTTGCAAGTATGGGTGACTTTTCTGCGAGCTTCAAGGGTGTGGAGATTGTGTTTGATTTTTAATTCTTGTGCATTTATTTTTTTTCTTCTGCATTGGGATATTCTAAAAAAGGACTGTGTAGGCCATCCCTCATAATGGGTACACACTCAGATTCAGACAGGGAAGAGTGAGTCAGCTCATTGTTGGAACATACTTGCGTGCAGGGAAGGGGGAACCCAACCTTTGACTCAGGAGAAACCGTGAACTGGCTGAAAGGTTTATTGCCACTGGAACAATCCACTTGGCTTCCTCTTGGTGCTGGTAATTAAGTTGCAAAGGTATACAGCTCTGAACTGGAATGCAGCTGTCTCCATTCTCAGTTCTTCAGGAACTAGACCTGATTGATGGTAACCATTCAACAGTAACACATGAGGCATAGTCTTAACAGTAAGCCACTTATCTATAGCACCCATACTAGGTATTACCTAAGATACCATAAATTATGCAAGGTAACAGTGTACTTCCTTTTGTTTTCTCCATTCCTACAATTTTTTAATTATAGCTCCTTCAGCCCATGTTTGGTGTCATAACACTCAGCCCTTCTGTTCTCAAGAAACCCAAGCTGGTGCTCTCCAGATGTTTTACACTTCAAATTTCATCAGCCCCTGCAATAGCCAGGACTGCTGAGAGTTGTAGTTCAAAGGTCCAGATGCCCAGACAAATTGTTTCTAAGTGTTCTACTCACAGGGGTTGAGTAGAAGGCACCCTGAGTCAGCTAATCCCACAGTATCTTGCTGCTCCTGAAGTGGCAGTGAGCATCCGTGTGGTGTGGTGGCTGGTGTGTTGGACTGGGAACCCAGGAGATCTGGGCTCTAGGCCCCACTCAGCTACGAAACTCAGCCTGTCATACCCAAGTGGTACAGGCTACAGCAGAATAATGCAAGCACTCAAGTAGGGAAAATACTTCTATTTCCTTTATCGTTACATAACTTCTTGGTTGCACTTTGGTGGGGCAAATACATGAGTGGAAAATGAATTTTCTTTTGCCTTTGTAAATAGTGCTGCATGTTCCTGGAAAAACTTAGCATCATAATAGAGTTGGAAGGAACAAGAGGGTCCAACCTCCTGTTCAGAGCAGGATTCCTAAGTTACACCATCCCTCCCAGATGGCTGTCCAGTGGCATCTTGAATGTCTCTAGTGTGGGAGAGCCGGCAGCCTCCCGAGGGAGTGGGTTCCACTGTTGTACTGCCCTAACAGGAATTTTTTCCTGGAATCTGGCTTCCTGTAACTTGAACCCATCATTCTGTGTTCTGCACTTGCCAAATGTTCTTTAAAAACAGAAGCAAAACTAGAGAGGTCATGATGTCTAAAGTATGCATAAATGGCCATGAATAGGGAATGATGCGTGCATGATAAGTGCATTGAGTAGGGTCTTTTCTACTCATGCCTGTTATTCCATGCTTCTACTTAAGCAGCAATCTGGGTTTTTCAACTGAAGTATTTATTGTGCATTTGTCATTCCCTGTTAACAGTTGATTATATAGCTGTTTACCTTCTGTGACTAGTAACACTTCTGGTAAGGGACTTTTGTTGTTGTTTTTGTTGAGCAACATTTAAATCAGCAACCAAAGAAATCTTTTTTCAACTTATATATTTGTGCTGTTCCATCACAGTACCACCTATAGGTTATAAAGCAGAAAAGTGGGATTTGTGCATGTCTTGGAATCTCGATTCTGCTACACAACTGAAACAGATCTGTGGTGTAACTGTAAATAGGGAAGTGGAAACAATACTTTCTTTTCTCATCAGCAATCATTGTGCATGTTCCCCACTCTGAAACAAACAAACAAAACTTGTTAAAAGTGCGGTTTCCCAACCAAAAAATCTGAAATACCCAATAAATAGCCATGGGTAAGGCATAATGATTGCAGAATAAATGCCTCAGAAAGAAAAGCTCATTTTAGAGGATGGAAAATGTGGCATTACCGTGGCATTACCTTTCCACTTGTGCAATTGCACTATTCTGTTATGCCGCAGGTAGGATGAGGGACTGGGGTGTCTCTAGCAGATTTATACTAATGTTCTTAAGAGTTCTTCCCATCCCAAGGTCTTCATGCCCATGGCTTCCCATGCCAAGCATTCAGTATCTCGCTGCGCAGCGAGATGGGAGCTAACCCCAATGCACACAACGGGTGTTCCTTCCAGGCGCGAAGGCGGCGGCGGCGCCCTCCGCTGGGTTGTGGCTTGTACACATGCCCAACCTGACCCCGAAGGGCAGGTCTCGCAGTTGCCCGGCGGGCGCTCGATCAGCCCGCCTCCGCCCCGCTTGGCACCGCTTTCCAAAAACGGGCCTCGAGGGCGCGGGGGGCGGCGGCGGCCGCAAACCGGTCTGATCGCCTCTCCACCCGCGCGCCAAATCTGTGCCGCCCTCAGCGCCACGCACACGGTGCAGCGGCTGACGCCCACGCCGCGAAGTGCTCCTCGCACGTTAGCGCCCTTCCGCGCACCCGAGGCGCTTCCCGCGGCTTGGCGAGCCTTCCCTCGTGCCACCGGCGGCCCTCGCTCGCAGCCGCCGCGCCTGGGCGCTCTCCCTCGGCCTGGCTCGCTCCGGCTCGGGCTCCGGCTCCGGCACAGCCGCCGCGCCGCACGCCCGCGCCCCATTGTCTTCCCCGCCTTCCTTCCCCTCATTCTCCCACCGCCTCCTGCAGACACCCGCAGCCCTGCTGACTCCTCCCTCCCCGCACTCCCGCCACCGTGGCCTCCCCGGCTCCAGCGAGCGGGCGGGCGGCAGCCCCGCGGATCTTGCCCCCGGCGCTCCTCGCTAATGGTTAACTAGGCGCTGAGCGAGGACTTCGGCGCGCCGCAGAAAAGGCGCCTGCCGCGCCGCCGCCGCCCGCTCGCCTGCCTGCCCGCCTGCCTCTGCGTCGGCTCCCTGGAAGCTTCCCGCGATGAAGGTCAGTCCGGCAGCGCTGCCCCGCCGGTGAGGTCCCCCGAGGGCGGTGCTGAGGAAGCCTGCCCGCGCCGGCCGCTCCGAGGGGCCTGGCCGCGGGCGGAGGAGCGCGCTGCGGCGGCTCGCCCAGGCTGGCAGCGCCGCTCTGCGCTTCCTTCCGTCGGGGGCTCGCGCAGCCGCTTGCTTAGCCCGGCTCCGGGTTCAGACGTGGCGCGAGCGGCGGGAAAAAGTGCGAGGAAGTTGCCTCTGCCTGTGCGCAGAGCGCGCCTCCTCTGTCTGGCTTACGTGTGAGTGGCTTAACGTGGGTTAGAGAAACTAGTGGATGAAAAGGCTACCCAATAACCTCGTCATGATGGCTATCTATCCCTTCCAGTGGATGGGGAGCATGAGCGGTTGAGTACTGCTGCACTCCAGGCCTGTGCTTGGCCATGGTGGGAACAAAAAGTTGGGCCAGCCAGGCCTTTGGTCTGATCCAGCACGATTTATCAGTTTTCGGTTGCCCTGAAAAGTTGTTAGACTTTTCTGCATGAGTTTTCCTGATGTTGCAATAGCACATGTTGGGCATGGGAAAACGGCAGAGAGACAGACTTGAGACGTTGATGTCAGCAGCAGTGGTCTCAGCATCTGTGATGAAGGTCGATGCTTTCAGACTTGAGCCCTAGCGTATCCTTTTCTAAAATGGTTACACGTTGCAAAGATCTATTCATTTACATGTGCTGTTGTGGAAAAGCATGCACCTGGACTCAGATTATTTTCAGAAAAGCCATTTAAAATGTTTTGGTCAATTAATGCTTTTCTCTTGCAGTGTTTATGGCAGTTGTCAAAAAAGAGCATTGGCGGATTGAACCATCTAGTCCAGTGACTAGACCGATGCCATGGAAGCTCTCTCATGATTCCCCATTGCTTCTTCTATCCTTTTCTTAGCAGGAGAAAGCAATTAAGGAAGAAAAGATGAGGTCGCTAAACAGTGCTTTTGGACTGTGAGCCCTAGAAGTCTTTCACCTGGAAGCAAAAACCCTGAATGTTTATTATAACTATGTGGGTTTCGCATTATAAGATCAGATCTTGTGCAAAGTTAGGTAGTTTTTCCACAATATAATCATAACCCCTGAAGTCTCAACCATGTTATAGGAGTCATGTTACATTATTACCTGTGATAGGCAACTGGTTTTCCCAGCAAGCCAAGCCCCCCCCCCCCCCCCGGGCCCTGTCCCTTGATCATAACCATTTTGCATTGCTGTGGCTCAGGATGAAGCGCATACTGTTAAAAATTTAGTTTTTCCATTGTGGTATAAGCCTGATTTCTCTTAAGTTTTTACAGTCTCAGTAACCAGTATATATACCAGCAAATCAAATGCTAATTCAACTTTCAGTGCTTCAGGTGTTTGTCAACCTTTTAATGTTTTTTAAAGTGCTCTTTCTGTGTTTGTACAGTTATCAATTCCTCCAAGCAGGAAATAGGCTTTTAAAAATGAAAAACTCTTCTGGGAGGTGGAACATGTTTGTTCTTGGAGGCATCATAGGCACTAGCTGATCATTGCTATATACTGTCAGCTTCTGCTAAAAAATTGTGGAACCCACCCACCACCCAAACTGAGCCCTGAAAAAAAGGAAATGAAACATAGTGTGGAAGTTGCTTTCCAAGCAGCTTGACTACTCTGAAAATATTATATTTGTCTTCATTCTAAGAGGCTCAGTGCTCCAAGTTCCCAGAAGATAGCAAGAAACTGACCCACCCATGTCCTGCTTGTGGGTTTAATAGAAGCATTTGCCCGGTCATCGTCGGAAATGGACTGCTGGACTAGATAGGCCATTGGCCTGATGCAGCAGCGCTCTGCTTTATTCAATTGTTCTAACTTTATTCAATTGTTTCCAGACTGCAGTGAAATGGCTCTTGGGACTTCTTGGGGTTGCTGTTCTCATTACCATCATTGTCGTTCCTGCAGTTTTGTTGACAAATCAAAGTAAGTTCGCAGTGGTCTTTTCGTAATAGGAAGTACTAAGTATTGTGAGAAGTTCCAAAGCCTTCCTGTAAGAAAAGCCAAAACTTTAAGGCTATCTAAGACAGACTAGAATGTATTTAATTTGGCACTGTATGAATATATAAGTAGCAAGTTAATTCATCTGCTAAATAAATAGACAAACTCTTGCCCCTGAAATTCATTTCTTCTGAAGTTCAAACTAGATACATTATCTATGAGTTTAAACAGATGAGATGTTACCCAGTGATATAGAAAGGGGGAACTTTTTTTTATAGGAAACAGGCACAGAGAAACTTCCCACTATCTACTGTTTACCTTTCCACAGTTTGATGCACTTTGATTTCCAACCTGTTTGCAATACTTGGGAGAATAGTACTTGGGAAAAGGGCCTGTAGAAACATAAGTAAAGGATAAGAGAATTTTGCAATTTTCATCAATGTGAAAAACGGATCCCTTTACTCATTTCTTTCCATACCATTAAGTGCATGGAGTGGAATCAGATTAGCTCATCCCACTAACTGAATGGCTTCTGTGGGTGGACTGGGGAGGGAAGGAGAGAGATGATTCCCCCTCTTTTCCCATTCCTTTCCATCCTCTATGCCTGCAAAATCTGCTGCAGAGAGTTTGGAGACTTTCTAAACAGATATTTGGAGCATGTTTACAACCCATGGTTAAACCATAATGCAGGGTTTGCACATAACAGCAAGCCATGGTTCAACAACAAGCCACACTTCCAACAAATCCCAAACAGAAGCCATAGTTTGAATAGCCATTACATGCAGAGCAGACCAATAGGAAAACTTGGCATCCTGTGACATTCTGCGAGCCAGCTGATTTGTAGTGGAGTCTACAAATGAGGCTGCCTATAACCCTCCAATCTTGGAGGATTATGGACTTGTTACGCAGGGTGGGAGAAGTGTAGAAGTCAAGGTCACCTTCACACTCTTCCAACCTGGAAGAACAGCTAGATGGCCAGTTTTGGCTGTCTAAGTGTCATGTTGTGCTTCAGAGGTGAGGGCAGGAGGCCGAGGCATCTACAGGTCACATTATAGCTTGGTTGCCTCTGTCTCTGTCCTCCCACCTCCCTGGAATGCCCTCTAGACCCCTTCTCTGCTATTATTTTTATGACCATGGGAAAACAACTGTTTTTTTCCTACATGGGCTGCAAGGGTTGGAAAGAATGCTCTGGACATGGGTCTCCAGCGAGGTCAGAGCTGTTTTCTGGCTCAGAGCTAGGAATATGAACGACCCCATGGTCTTCTAGGTGCAATGTAGAGTCATACGCCATCACAGTGAAGAGATGCCTTCCTCAGGTAAAGGCAGGTGGTTGTCTGTGATGCTTCAGCAAAATCAGCAGAAGGTGCTATGGATACATTTCTTTTCGAACAGTTGGTTCATTCTTCTTGTAAACTGCCCATAGGATAACATTTTGTTGTTGTTGTTTGTCGCAAAATTGTGCCCAACCCATCACAGCCCCATGGACAGCATTCCTCCAGGCTCTCTTGTCCCCCACCATCCCTCGGAGTCCACCCAAGCCCACACCCACTGCCCCAGTGACCCCATCTAGCCACCTCATTGCAAAAATGCAAAATAAGATTATTGCATTCAAATCACATGAATTTGTGAACAACAAACTTGCCAGAATGTATGGTCCCTATGTGTTTCTAGGAGTTATGGGCCTTCAGCATGAAGCAGCAATATAAAAGAACCTCTTAGAAGCCAGCAAGGGAGGTGTTTCCATATGTATTTATTAAAAACATTTGTATGCCGCCCAGTTGTGCCACAGCATAATATTGATTATGTATCTGCTGTTCTTATGCGTTTAAAGAATTTATTAACCTTCTTTATCATTTGACTTCATCGCAATACATATATTTGACAGTGTGGGCTTCAGTACAGTGTATAAAGTTGAAAGGAAGATTCAGTTTTATAAAAAAAAAGGGGCTGTTTCCACCTGTAAAGATGGAAAAGTTATATATATGCATCCAGTGTTTTACAAGTGACAGTTACAGCAATGCCTTAAAAACAGTTACGGAATCCAGCTTTTAGAATTTGACTATTTCCATATAAAAAGTGAAGGGGAATGGGGCTTGAAATAATTATACTGTCTGCACTACAATTAGGTTACGAGATGGAGCATGTGGTTCTAGTTACTGGGTGTGGCTGATGGGTTTCTGCAGTTGCAGGAATGTCAGCAATCCATTGCAATTGGTTGATAGTTTCCACATTTTTGGACATTGGACTGTGCAGTATTTCCTTATTATGCCAGCTGAAAATTTTATTATTTAAAATGTGTACCGCCATTTCCCTCTTGAGAAATTCAAGGCAGAAACTTGAATTTCTACATATTACAAAGTTGCATATTCAAAATTAATTGTGCTGCTCACGAATGTCTAGAAACAGCTCCTCCTGAAGGCCAAAATGGTCATGATGGGACCCAGTCTGTATCTCTGAATACAGAAATGTCAGTCATGTACAAAGAAGGCAGCATGGTCCATCCCTGAGAGCAGGAAACAGAAAAATGCATGTGCCAGTATATTTACATGGGTACTATGAACGGAACATTTGAATGCTGTGCTCTAGGAGTCCATGCACCTGTGCTAGTTTGTCACAATCATACCCAAACAGCTGTGCAACTGCTTTTTAAAGTTCTGCCTCCCTTAGATATGGATACGATTGTAGATGTGTGCTAATATCAGAATACTGATTAATTTTAAAAAGATCTGTTCCTGCTTCCCTCTTATAGCAGTGGTAGGGAAGCTTTGGCCTTCCAAATGTTGTTGGCTTATCTCTCTCATCATCCTTATCTGTTGACCATGATGGGTGAGGCTGATGGGGCATTTAACATCTGGAAATATAATAACTGTTCATGTTCTGTATTTGAAGGGATCAGTTATATAACAGGAATAAAACCAATGTTCCACTGTGCATTACAGTGCTGAAATTTTTACTAAGGATTTTTTCTGTTAAGGACTGTTGCGAAAACAACATGGCTCCAATCTTATCATTGGCTCTGGACCAACTGATGATCTGGAAAGGGAAGCATCAATACAAGGTGCTATAAACCAAGCTACATGTTACAGTAGGAACACAAATTAATGGAGTCAATAGAATTGATTTTCGTCTTTTCTTTTTAAAAACTTGGTTTGTTGAGCCAAATTCTGGATGACCAAAGTGCTGAATGTCACCCATCTGTAGTAGGCTGTGCCACTTGCTTGTACGCCCCATTCTTCCCCTACACGCCAAAGCCCTTTCTCAGTGTAAGGCAGTTTCATAGGGTCAGTGACCACAGTTGAACCACCCTGCAGAGGCTCTCCAGGCATTGTTTGCCTGTAAAATAATTGCTTGGCTATTGTCAGAATCCAAAACATGCTGCCACTTACTACCTGTAGGGTACCTGTACCTGTTGGGCTTCAGTACCACCAGTGTGAAGGCAGGAGTTTGCCGCTCATCCTCAGGCAGTGGAACACTTGGACTAGTGTCTGAATGTGGTGATGAGATTGATGGGGGAGGACAAAATGAAGCTAAAGGTGGGGAAGTTGAAGGATAAGTGGGCTAGTTAGGCAGCAGGTCTCAATAATGATATGAAGCCAGTCCTGGATAGGGCTGCTCTCCATGGGAAGACTAAGGTGCACAGCTTGTCACTGACTCACACAGGTGAGGCACAGACAGGCTTTTTAGAAGCAAATGACCTGTGACCCTACCTGGTGATGTACTCAGCTAGTGATGTACTCATAATGTCCTAACTGGATCGCTGCAAAGTGCTTTAGGGCAAACAGCGTGGCTGCTTTGAAGATGGTCCAGAAGCTGCAGCTGGTAAAATAACATCCAATAGATAAATGCCCATGATCTGTCAGCTGCCAGTAAGCCACCAGGACCAATTCAGACAGCTGGTTTTAACATTTAAGGCTCTAACTGCCCTTCAGCCACGTGATAACGTCTGCATTATGGCTTCTTCTTGAGTGTATGCCATTAGGATAGGAGCCAGTATAGTGCAGTGGTTAATAGTGCTGGGCTGGGACTGAGGAGATGTGGGTTCTCGTCTCCATGCAGCCATAGAGCTCACTGGGTGACTTTGGACCAGTCACAGACTCTCCGCCCAATCTTCCGCACAGGATTGTTGTGAGGAAAGACTGAGAGGAGGAGGAGGAGGAGGAGGATTTTGTAAGCCGCCTTGAATTTCTTGAAAGGTAAAACATGGCATATAAATAAATAAAGGTGCAGCATGTGAGAGAGGGAGCTTTCTCAGTAGTGGCCCTAGAATTGTGAAACCCCCCTTCTGTTGACATGAGCTTTTATGAACAGGCATTCAAGTAAAGACTTTCCTCTTTAGTGCATCTCTTATTTTGGAAGTACAATCAGTTTATTTATCTGAATGCAGCTTCTTGGTATATACTGTATGTTTATGGGCAGAAGTGCTTCAGTAAAGAAAGCAGTGTTCTCATAGCTAAAAGCCGCTCTTACTTTATTGGAAAAACAACTTTGAGGCAATTCTCTTCACATTAAGTCAAAGGCCATAAAGCCTTGGCATGGCTCCATAAAACTCCCCTGACTTTTGGACAGTGGGAAAGTTCACTATACTTCCCGTTGAACCTTAATAACCTCTTTGGCATTCTTCTTGTAGAGCCCAACCAATGCAGGTCTTTATCAGTATCTCATTGGAATGATGATGAATTTAGCAAGATGTGTTGTTCTCCTTTGAAACATTTGCATCTGGTAATTTCTTATAAACCCAAGTAAAATGTTCAGGCACACACGCAAAAGTACCGACAAGCTGTACTGAACGCATGATCAGAATGGACTTTGGTCCTACTTAGACTTGTTTGAGATTACAAGTGCATTCTTAATCTTTGGTTAATACGGGATATTTCATTAATGGTGAAGGAGTGCAAAGGGTATTTATCAAGATTACATAAAGATGTTCCAAGTTATCTGGATTGCTCTGAGTTTCCTGCAATTCCTAATACTCTCCCTGTCCCGCATTCTCCTCTTCTTTTTCCTCCTCCTTCCTCATTGGTGCATGATCTTTGTTGTTTTTGTTTTTTTGCAGCCTCCTTTTAAACCCTACATGTTATAGAGAGCATTCTGCAGTTTCCTGCTGAAACTCACAGATTCACCATACAATAACACATCTAACATTTGCATAACCCACAACCCCTGGGTTAGGATGGCACAGCAATCTGTGTTGGCAGCTTGAATCATCAGGAACTGCCTGGCATGATTGACGGAGGTGATCAAGTAACCTGGGCCTTTGTGTTCTGTCGGGAGTTCTCTGTGCCCGTTGGACAGCTTCTGCACAAGCAGCAGCACAGCGTATGTGCTCAGTGAGCTGCTGCACCGGGAGACTGCCTTTCCTAAGCCCCAGGCCGGCTTAGGAAGTAATTACTGTTTCCAAAATTTCCAAGAGCTAATGCATACACACACACACACACACTAGAGGCATACCTTGTCCGTACAGTTTAAACTGCTTACTTTAGACTAGACTACGTGTTCTGTTAAATACAGTGTGTGGATCATCCTCAATTTCTTCCTTTTTTTCTTTTTTCTTTACTAACCTGCACATAAAGCTGCTAAGCTGCATTAAAAACTTAAACAGAGTTTGCCCAACACAACAACCCATCATGGATCTATCCCTCCTTCTTTGCCCCTCCAAATTTAAGTGTGGGAGGGAAGAGGTTTAATCATCCTATAGGAGGTAGGTCCCTGCTTGCTTACACTGAGGTAAAAAGAGAAAGAAAGTGAGTATCAGCTGCATGTGGGGTTAAATACGTAATGTATAGTTTAGGCCAGGGGTCGGCAACCTGCAGCTCTGGAGCCGCACGTGGCTCTTGAACCCCTCTGCTGCGGCTCCGTCGCTCAAAACACGTCCCGGCACAGCCGCTGATCTGCTCGAAGCTCCACTCAGGAATGCAGCGCTAGCTAGTTAAGTAATTGCTACATTCCTTTGCTAAACAAGCTTCCTGCAGGCTCTCATGTTACACGAAACATGCGTTACACGAAACGCTGCTGAAAAGATTCTCTTTGTCCCAATGTAATCTCCTTTATCTGAATGTAAAAGCTGTGCTTGTGACCTATCACAATTCACAGCCCTTGACTGTTTATCTGCTAATCAGTTACTAAACACACATATATCTCTGGCACAGCCGCTGATCTGGCACAGCTGCTGATCTGTGGACCCGTGCCGATTTACTGAGCCCCCCACCCCTATCCCCGTGGGCCAACCATGGATAAATCGAAGAAAAGAAAAGTTTCTGAAGAAAACCAAACGTTTAATGATACGTGGGTAGATTCATTTGCTTTTACTGCTGATGAACTTATGGGGTTTGCTGTTTAATGCACGCAGCCCTTTAGCACTGACTTTGACTCTTCAGGAAGCTGTTCTCCTATTCAAAATATATAAAAGGAGTCCTACTAGTTTATAATGTAAGATTAAAAATAACAGTTTTTAGTGACTGAACAAGAGCTGCAGCTAAATCATAATGAAGATATACATAGCATTAAGGTAAAAAACGATATATGCAGTGTTATCTTCATTTTAGATGGCAAAAGGGTTTTGCGGCTCCCGGTGTTTTCTTTTGTGTGGGAAATGGGTCCAAATGGCCCTTTGAGTGTTGAAGGTTGCCGACTCCTGGGCTAGGCCATAGTCTGTGCTAGACTTGGAATAATGGAAGTTGTCCTACTGGGCGTTGGCCCATCCAGGCAAGTGCTACCTGACATGCAGCAGTTTCCCAGGTTTTTTAGGTGAGTGTCTTTCTCTAGAGCGCTGTCTGGAGCTCGTTACGTATTCAAATTTGTACTTTCAACATGGATAGGATCTACTGTGAGCTGACTGGCAAATGCTGGGAACTGTAGGACTCATTTTTTTTGTCTGAACATGCATAAGACTGTACTCTCATACCATGTAAACTACTGAGAAGTAAATCAGATTGAAGTCAGCTGAGTGTAAGTGTGGGGAGGATTATTATTACTATTGCATTATAGTTGCACCCACCTTTCTTCTCCACAAGGAACCTGAGGCATCCTGCAAGGTTCTTGTTTTTCTCCTCATGACAGTCAACCAAGTGAAGTAGGTTAGACTGAGAATCTGTGACCGGCCCAAAGAAACCGGGTGAGCTTCATGGCTGAGTGGGGACCAGAACCTGAGGCCCAGTCCAGCACACTGCTACGACCTTAGATGTCAATCCTATGGCTTGCAATCGTCGTTTGTACTCCTAATACACAAAGGGTTCTGTGTTCAGAATCCTCCATCCATCCTATGCCCTGCTGTACTTCCTACATTTAAAATACAAAAAAGGGCATGGTTGGTGGATGGCTCTGTGCAGCCTTATAAGGGAAGCATTCTGTGGTCGCATGGAACGGAGGAGGCGGTGGGGAAGGAAGAGCCACATTCAGAGTTTCTCTTCTTTGCTCTTAGCTCTGTCTATGGGCACAAAGCAGCGCTGAAACATCCTGTGGCACCACAGCTACTCTCTAGGGGCCATAAGATTGCTCTCCTGATTGATCATGCAGAGTCGCAGCAGGCAACCTCTTCTCTGGAGAGGTGTTTTTGACTTTCAGGAACTTTCAACTGTATAATTTATTTCACGTGGTAAGCTACTGCACCAAAACACTTCGATTTTTAGATTGGTCTTATCTGCTGCACCTTTTGCTGTTCTTACTGCTGGTTTTGATTCTTGTTGTTTTCTGCTTTGTTTAACATATGTTGGCTTTTATTATTTGTTTGTTCAAACTGTTGTAAGCTGCCCTAAGTGCCACAATTGCTGTGGAAGGCTAGGAGATGCATACAAGTAAAACAATCACTGTGCTGTAGCCCACGACATGTCTCACACAGCTGTGTGCTGTGCCCAAGCACACAGTGTGGGAACCACTGATCTGGACTATAAGGTAGAGAAAGAGCAAAGGATTGTGTTTGAGTTTGACGCGAAGGTTTGGGAAAGTCAAAGACAGCCAGGAATGAAATGTGCTTGCTATCTGGAGAGGATCGTGGTTTTGCCCAAAGAGTAGGCGAGCCTCGCAGTTTTAAAAGCTCCAGGGACAGGTTTGTGCAAGCAGCAGACTTTGTCTGAGCCGTGAGAATTACAGTTTCGTACTGTTTTGTTAGATTTCCACCTAACGTAATTGCAGGCGAGGCTGCATTCATTCCTGAAGAGTGCTGCCCACTGAAGGGCCATGTTAATGCTGCAGGGACACATTGACCCGGGAGTTGTTGTTGTTCATTCGCAAAGTCGTGCCCAGCTTTTCGCAACCCCATGGACAACATTCCTCCAGGTTCTCCTGGGAATTAGCCCCACTGAAATAAAGGGGACTGCCTTTTGAGTAGACCTTATAGCATAAGGGACTCTGAACACTCTTATTTTTTCAGATATTATTTGGTAACTTCTGTAACTTTTGTATCTTTACTATTACAAGAAAGTCCTTCATGAATGATCTTCTAAGACACAAATAGCATTAAGTTATACAACATTGTAAAATGAAGATGTTATCTGATACCAGGGGTGGGGAATTGGTGCCCCTCCAGGTATTCTTGGACTGTCACCCCTGACCAGTGTTCATTCTGCCTGGTACTGATGGGAACTGCGGTCCAACAATTTCTGAAGGGCCACCCGTTTGCCACACTTGCCTTACACTGAGCCATTCATCTGTCTCTCGCTTGCTACCAACTTCTCTGGTTCACAGTTAATAAGCAGAGCTACCAACTTTCTTTGTCTACCGGGGACTCCAGGGCCTGACCCAGAATTTAACACAGGGAATGCAAAGCTTATGCTGAACTGTGCCCCTCTCCATACAAGAAGCTGCCCTACAGTCGGTCAGACCCATGAAACTTTGAGCCTTGCAGCTGTCAACTCCAACTGATAGCAACATTGTAAGGTCACAGCTGCATGGCAGGAGTATCATTTCCCCTGCAAACTAGAAGACGATCACCTGGAAATACAAATATGTTTTCTATTTCTATTTGTGCACTGAGGTGCCTTGCTGGGCTGCAGAGCTGCCCTTGGTAAAATATGTGGCTTTTTAGAACTCTTGCTCACATATTTCTGTGAGTCACACTTCAGTTTCCACAGAAAGTGTAGAATGCATTTTAGACATACTTACTAAGACAGCTTTTGCTTCCCTGGCCAGAGTTAACTATAGAAACTTTTCTGCTTTCTCATCATGTAATGAGTTCATGGCATAATATAAAAAAGAGTGTTAATGCATCTATCCACTTTCTGGAAAGTACGGCATAATTATATCTTGTAGCATATTGATATTGTGAGTATTTTTTATACATGAGACACAGGCACTATTTCCTTTTTGTCCTATTGACTCCTTATTTAAATGATCCTAATTTCCTGCAAAAGGAAGAGTGGGAAGATAAAGGGGAAATAAGAAAAAATGATCGGTGTCTCCTGAAGACAGACATGGCAATGAAAGCAGAGCCAGAGTTCAGAGGTTTCCTAGCATGTGTGCTCCCTTTATAATAGTAAATTTTTGAGGCCACTACCCTTCAGAATCAGTTCACTTCTCTAGACCTGCAAAGTTAAATGTCTTTAGGGAACGGCCGTCTGTGCGTTACGATTTTAAAAGTATTATACTGAAACAAACATTACTTTGGCATGACAGAGTCACTGAACCTTATCGAAATAACTCCAGAAGAATGAGACTCCAAAGGCCAGATGAAGCAATATCTTCTGGACCCAGTACCTGAGCCACTGTGGAGACATGGCTGGAGTGTTGATCTAGGTACCTAGAGGATCCAGGTCCATGGAGCAAACTTTGGGCCATTCAAAGAGTCCCAGCCTAACCTACCTCACAGGGTTGTTGTAGAAGGATGAAATAGAAAGGAAGAAAACCTTGTAAGCCACTATGGCTTAGTTTGCAAATGGAAGAAAGGAGAGGTATAAATGTAATGTATTACTTGTAAATGATAAGTGAGAGCTTGTCTTCCCTTTCCACCTAGCTTCCTTTTGTTTCCCTCCCATCCCAAACATTGGGACTAGTAGACTAGTGGTTAGATCACAATGGAAGAGAGAATCTTCCAGAACCCCTGAATGATTGTGTGAATGAGGCAGGGCAATTTCGTGGTAAAAGCCTTGTCTAGAAGCACTCTGAGCCCCACAGAGTTGCTGCCTTCGATACAAGGTAAGCCTTGGGTGCTGCCTGGTTTATTCTGCCCATGGCAGAGACAAGGGCACGCTGTCTTCCCGGTGTTCGTGTTTTAGACATGTTGTGCAGAAAAGGCTTCCTTTTCTTGTGAGCTGTTCTTCACAAGGACAAGACTGAGTGTTGCTCATCATCCCTTCTTTGTTTCACCTTGTTAATATATAATGGAGGATTCTTTCCTGGGGGGTGTTAAAATACTATCTCTTGCCCCACACCTGTGG
Organism: Varanus komodoensis; assembly: GCF_004798865.1. Classification (NCBI taxonomy): domain Eukaryota; kingdom Metazoa; phylum Chordata; class Lepidosauria; order Squamata; family Varanidae; genus Varanus; species Varanus komodoensis. The sequence continues at coordinate 32,764,015 of NW_025336598.1, forward strand.
CCGTCTTGCTTGGTTCACACATGGTAACTTCATTGGGACATTATAAGATGTTGGCTAGGATGTCTCCAATTATATTATATTGTTTTATATTGTTATTATTTATTTATTGTTGTAAGCCACCCCGAGGCTTCGGCAAATAGGGCGGCATAGAAGCTTTCTAAATAAATAAATAAATAAATAAATAAATAAATAATAAATAAATAAATAAATAAAGCAAGCAAGCAAGCAAGCAAGCAAGCAAGCAAGCAAGCTGGCTGATCTGGCCTCCTGCTTTTGATCTTGAGTCCCTGGAGTATAGGTTTGCTGCAACAGCAGGTCATATGATTGGGATTAGACTGATTATTTGAAAGCCTGGTGTTCTCTATTTTACAATAGGCAGAGTGAAAGATCCTGAATAAGAATTCTCTGCTGTTTAATTGCACCCATTTCCCCTGATGCTAGGATAATTTGTGTCCTGTTCATCCAGTTTAACACTCTCAATAATTCATTACAGGTGGTTATGAGAATGCTATCTTCAACTGTACCTTTGATCCTAGTCATATTTTTATTATTTCCCCATTATTCACACCTGATAGCATGCAGATATGGTAATGGTTATTGCAGCCATAAAGTTCAGTACATTTGATATGTTCCATTTCTCTATTATTCACCCTTCTGTTACGAAAGAAGACCATGGAAGAGGTACAAAAAACCAGAAGTAAAACCTTTCTTAATCTCAGTGTATTTGTTCCCTTATTTTGAAGTATGGAGGCAAATGGGATGGAAATGTGTCGGGAAAATGTATGCAAGATTAATTTGTGTGTTCAATTATATACTGTGCATTTGCTTTTTAGTCTTACCCCACAGTACATGATAACTGTTAGTGCCTGTTATCTGAACTTGCTAGCATACTCATCTTTTTTTTTTTTTATTGCTAGCAAGACATGTCAGGCGTTTTTGTACTCCGGAAACAGTCTATTAAAGAAAGAGAAATCAACAGCTTTACTTCTTTTCTTTTAAGGAGTGCTGGGAGTGGGAATGGAAATCATGATAGGTCACAGTAACATTGCACATTCAAAACATCATGGGATATTGCAAGCATAATTTAATCCAGGTTTTTTATTTGCAAACGTTTTATTTGGCATAGGAGTATGACAGACGATACTGAGAAGGTGAGCTCTAACTCAAGCAATCCCCCTTCGCTTTTGCTGACAGGTACTCCTGACTCCCGAGTGACATTTACGCTACAGGATTATTTGAGTGATAAATTTCAATATGAGACATACAGCTTGCAGTGGGTTTCAGGTGAGCAGATGCTTTCTGTAGTACATCCGATTAAGTTAACAGATATTAACCATGTACACACAAACAAAGAAGTGCAAACACACGGTAAATACCTGCTTAGGCTAGGAGCTTTGGAAGGCGTCGCTTCCAGATGTGTGGCTGCCACGTGTTCAGAGGCATCCTTCCTTCAAACACTGCACTGTCTGTTGTGTGAACATGGTGCATCCCTAGCCAGCCACTGACACTGCCAGGCATACAACAACTAATCTAGGCTAAGATTTTTAAAATAATATTTGTGGATGATGGGTCCTTGTTTTACCTCCCTCTAAAACCTTGTAATAGTGGCAGCTTCTCAATGAACCAGCCTCTCCAAGTTCTCCTCTTTCTGCAGAGGAGCTCTTGCATATCTTCTAATAAACATTGCCACATACCAGTCCAAGCGATCTCACCTTTCTCCCCTGCTGTATCCTGAATTTGACTTGGTAGATGAACGGCAACAGCTCCAGCGACATCTTCCATATGATGCTACATGGAATAGTGAAATGAAGGGCTGTCTAACCACGTAGCACTGCTTATGATACTTGAATTCCTGAATGTTGTGCATGTACACTGTATGATATTGGACAGCACAAATAGTTGCATGATTTTTGACATGATGTGCTGAATGGCTTCCTTCTTTTTCCTCCTTAGAGAATCAGTATCTCCACACTAAGGGGAGAAACGTCTTTCTCATCAATGCTAATGATGGAACAGAGACTAAAATCATAGCAGATGGTACATTAGTAAGTTGCAATAATATTGCATGTTATCAGCTCTCCAAGAGAGTTAGAGGTGGAGCACTTTCCTTTCTTCCAGAACATTTATGTTCTCTAATGCTTTTTTAAAAAATTATGTCAACAGGCCAATTACAATAGCTCTGAGGCAATAGTGTCACCTGACCAGAAATACGCTCTCCTGCGATACCGTTATGAGAAGGTACCAATGAGATTCTAATTTTGTCTTCTGTGAATTTGCTTTGTATCCATAGAAAAAGTTCAGGTCCTCTATAGTGTTAATTCACTTCAGCCTTTAGGTGGCTCAGAACTGGCTTATTGCTACTACTTTTTGGTTTATTACCCTGCATTGCACCAAGTTGCACACCAAATTGGCCATTACTCCACAGAGATACTGCTTTGCTGGAGGTGCTCTGGTACCAATTTCTGACTCACCTGCCTGGCTTATGAATAACTGGTCCAGCAGTTAATCCAGGAAGAATCAATGCTATTTCCTAGTGTTCCTCGTCAACAACGCTGTACTTTTGTGCTACCATGCTATCACACTTTGATCTTTTCACATTCTCCTTGCTTCTGACTGTGAACAATAGAGGGTTTTTGTCTACGTTAGATGTGGTCAGGATAGGTGGGCTCCTAGCTTGATTAAATGGCAGAGGAGGGGAGGGAACTTGCCCCTGAAGTAAGAGATCTGAGGAATGTCACGGTGAAATCTCCCAATCAGTTTGGCAGTGAGGCAGCCGAGAAAAACACTTAAGGGAAAAAAGGGGAACTTTCTAGTCCAAGCCCAGCAATAGGACTGCATGTGCAATCAAAGAGGATGAGTTCCCTGTTACCGTAAGCAAATGACTGGGCATGGCTTGGAAGAAAGCAAGCAAATTCCAGTGGGCTGTCTTTATTTAAAGCCTCTCAAGCCGCTCTGTAGAGTGACACCATCCAAAACGACATACTGAAAAAGTGAGTGACAAGGTACAAATCACAGGTAATAATATCAGAATTCAAAGTCCAGAAATTATCTTATGATGCTATTCCATTGACACATGAGATTGGTCAGATTCAGCCTTGAAGTCTTCTGCATAAGACTTACCTAGTTTTAGTGAAGGAAATTCTTGACAGATAGCCACAAGGCTATTTTATCATATCTTATAAGAAAGGTTTTTGAGGACATCCCTTATGTTAGAAGTATTAGGGGAAATAGATTTCTGAGGTGCTAAAAAGCTAAAACCTGTATGTGTGATAGTAGGTTGCTATTTCCAGTTCTAGTTGCTCTAGATTCGACCATAATGCAGGGACCATAAATCTCCAGGGGTTTAAACTGTATGGCAAAGCAGAAAGCACCCTTGGTGGATCTGAAGCAGCCAGTCTTTGGAAGAAAAATATTGTATCTGAAAGAGCATCACCACCAGCATCATCATAAATGTCTTCACTCCTAAGACACGTCCATTACCACATCAGCTGCTGTTTTCTTCTAGAACAGCCTTCTGCAGCCGGGTGGCCTGCAGATGTGTTGGAGTACAGCTCCCAGCATTCCCCACCAGCCAGAGCTCTAGTTTTCCTTGGGGAAAGCATGACTTGTGTCACCAGCAGGCACCCTGTGAAACAAAGCCATTTTATTTAGGCCTTATCAATTGCTAATAAAGGTGTGGTAAAAGCTGTGCCAGTGGGTTTACTTAGAAGGGACGCATTTAATTGTCTGAATAGAAAGCTATTCACAGGCACAAGTACACACACTGGGGGAACCCCTGCTCTGATTTAATGAGAATGTGAATGAGTCACAGGGGCTTGTGTAGTCCTCCTCTCCTCTCCTCTCCTCTCCTCTCCTCTCCTCTCCTCTCCTCTCTCCTTCTCCAGCAAAACTCATGAGGATTAGAGTTAGTTATATCTAAACTCAGAAAAGGGTTGACTACTGCTTGGGGCAAGAGCACACAGCCTGTGGCTTCCCAGATGGGACTGCTGTAGCCAGCATATGCAATAGTGAGGGAGTATGGGAGTTGTAGTCCAAACCATCTGGAGCAGTCCTGGGTGGGGGAGGCTGCCACTGTTAGTGTTCACCACAGCTTAGGGTTCGGATGTCACACTAAAGTTCCGATAACTGAAAACAGAAGCTAAATCTTTTTATCTCCTTGTTACCATGCCAAGGGAGTAGGGAGTGCATACGCCTGAGGCTTGTTGATGTCCTTCTAAACCATTTGTCCAAGCTTGGCCATCTGTAGGTGCCCTCACCATGCCCAAGCACATGTTCCCATGACCTTTGGTAGTCTTCTGCAGCTTGTTACTCTTCAGGTGCTTTGCAATTCCCATTAGTCTGATGCAGCATGGTGAGTGGTCAGTAATGCTAGGGGTTGTAGTCCAAAATGTAGAAGGCAGCAGGTTAAGAAAGGCTGCCTTGAGGTAATATTATCTAGTGTAGATAACGAGAACATGGTTTGGGCATGATCTTTATTCATTTATTTTTAATGCAGGCTTGAGGTACCTTTTAGTTTGTTCAGGCGTTTTCCTTTATATACAAACATTTCTTTTTCAGGTGTGGAGACATTCATACAATGCATCTTACCACCTCTACAATATAGTCAATAAGTAAGTTGTGCCACTGCCTTATCCAAGTGTTAGAATTACGGTGTAGACCATGTTATGTTGACTTGCTTCTTTGTGGTTCCTTGTCTCCCTAGCTCCTTAATTACAGCCAACCCACTTCCACAGGATATCCAGTATATCTCCTGGTCACCTGTTGGTCACAAACTGGTGAGTGAAAGTCACGCAAGCCGACCCATATCCTCATTGCTCCTTACACCATTTTGGGTCTCCCATCTTGATACTCATGCAGCTCACACTGAACCATTCACCCTCACGAGAGAAGTAGCAGCAAACTTGGAATAATTCTGAGATTTGCAGACACCTGCAGAATCTTCAGGAAAAGCCTTAACAGCCCCCTAAGGAGTTCCCAGCATGCAACATTGACTGACATGGAGGCAGGAGGGACTGACCAGCTGGTGGGAGTGGGATAGAATGAGGCAGCTGGAAATCTTGAATGTACAAATGCAGCAAGAAGATTTCCAGTTTGTTGTTAATTTGTAAATGGGAAAAGGTCCACCAATACACCAATTTCCCCAGTCCATTGCCCTCCACGTGCTTTAGTATGTTTCGAACTACTAATGTAGATGTGAAGATTGGTTGGGGAATGTCGATCCAAGAGTAAAGGACTATAAAATTAACATTAGCTGGTGGTGTGTATATTAATGTTTTGTTTATTACAGGCTTTTGTTTGGCATAACAATATTTATGTGAAGGAGACACCAGATAGCCCACATATAAATATCACCACCAATGGAGAAGAAAACAAAATTTTTAATGGATTAGCAGACTGGGTCTATGAAGGTAAGTGTCATGTAGAAAATATACAATATTTCCAGTATAGTCTTTTTATTAGATAGTGTCTGCTTGCAGATGAAATGTTGGTTTGACATAATAAGAATGACTTATAGTGAATCTCTATCTCATAGGCTTCCTCTACCCTCTGTCTCTTCATGCACAACGGAGAAGATTAGATTTTTTTCTGACTTGTGGCAAACCTTAATTTATAATAAACTAGCTTCTCAAACCGCAGTTTCAACCTTGTTTGGTCTCCTCACATTTTTGTAAGCTATAATTTGTCAGATCAAGATGAAAGCACAAACTATGGTTTGCTCTTCAGATTAGAGGTGGAAGATTCTGAGTCTAATCACCAAGCACATGGAGAGGGTGGAGAGGGCTGCGTCCAGAACCAAGCCTTAGCCTGACTCATTCATGATTCTCCAAATCATGGTGGGAAAATTAAGCTGAAATGATATTATAGCTTTTACTTTTTACAACTGCATTTGTATATAATGACTGTAATCCAGAGGTTTTAATGCATTCACCAGTTGTTAAGTTCAATTGCCAGGAAGGGACTGAAGGCATGACTGAAAACAGGAAATGCCTGTGCATTTGACTGTGTCTTATAAGGAAGATTAATTTAGAGATGTTCAAAATGACGATTAGTCATGGTGTTTAAAATCCATGATAAATTAAGCGGCTATAATTTGCATTCATTATTGAAACCAGATTTTGTAGCATAATATTTCCATAAAAAGGCTTTTTTAAAAAAATTATTGTATTGGTTGCAAGATCAGGCAAGTAATCTGAATGTTAGTTGCTAAACTTCCATCTGAAATTCTATACAGATTAATAAGAACAATGTTTCGGAAGCAGAAGCCAACAATTGCTTCAAAAGAACACATTTGCATTTCTTTCAGAGGAAATGTTTGGCACCCATTCGGCTCTGTGGTGGTCTCCAAATGGCAGATTTTTAGCATATGCGGAGATTAACGATACCGATGTTCCAGTTATTGAGTATTCCTTTTATTCAGAAGATACGCTGCAATATCCAAGGACCATCAGAATCCCATATCCTAAGGTCTGTGTTATTTATTAAACATAGTTGTTGAGCACTTTGATTAACAGTATAGTCACATTTAATCAGTTGCTGCTAATGAAAATATTGTCTGTCTCTCCTCAACAGCTTGCAGTGATTACTGTGACTTAAGTCAATAGCATCTGGCAGCACTGAAATGTTCTATTCTCTCTGGGGAAACAGGAAATAAGTGCAATTTTTAAGACTTAGGGATTCTTAAGTTTCCGAATTGCTTTATTGAAATGTGTTTGGGTGATCATTGGAAGAAGGACAATATGCTTTTCTCCCATGGTTTTCTATAGCACCCATCCTACTTGCTTAAAAGAGTTTGGGGGCTGTTGGACATCTATGCGATATGTGATATGCACTCGTATCATATTCTCTGATATATTATGCAGGACTGCATGACTGAGAATGCTTGGCCTAACAAAAATTAAGATGATCCAGTAAAATTATTTTTTTCTAAGAGCAAACTACCTGCTATCTGAGAAGTGTCTTTCTGTTTGAACAACTCCATTTTTTCTTATGGTCCTGATGAAAATTACTTTTTACTCCCAAACCTGCTGCTTGCCCTGGGAGAGAAGGTGCCAATTATGATTTATATACTGTTTACAAGATTAAAAGGATCTAAGACAGTTCACAAAGAACATACCATAAAATACATTAATTTTAATAAAAATAAAATATGTAAATTTGTATTGGCACAAAACATTTCTCTTGCAAGGCAAATAAAAGTTTGTTAGCTTATTTTTGTTGGATAACAACTTGGGAAGGACAGGTTTAAACCCCTTCCACCAGTGGCTGCAGTATCAATCTGGATTGCCAAGGAGGGCATCCCCTGCATCTACCATATATTTTTAGCATAACAGAAGCAAAGGTAAACATGAATTTAGCTTCATGTGTACCTTCAGGAATGCCATTCCAAGTCACTTTTTCAGAGATGAAAATTTTACACTAGACCTTGATGAATATTTATTTAAGTTTAATGTAAACATAAAATTAACGTTGAGAACTGTTTTGTGCTTTCACCATGAACCAGCATTTACTGAAAGCTGTTGCCTCTGAAATAACAACTCAAAACTGCTTTTCATCTGACTGTACCTTTGCGTTACATAGCCTTCTTTGAAAAAAGGAGGCTTTTCATAACTTGCGGAACATCAAAATATGTGGGTAAAAACACACTTCTAACTCATACTCGCTGCATAGAGCTCACTTGTAATGCTACTTAAGTTAAGAGTGTTTGCCTGGACATAAACATGATCATCTGTAACTCGGGTTCTCCTTTAAGGATATCAGACCTCTTAATAAACTTTTGTCCTGTTGGACTGTGCATTTACCTGCACAAATTTTTTGCCTTGAAATTCTGTTTCTTTCTCTCGTTTTCTCTGAATTGAAACAGCCATGGCTCGATTGTATTAACGCAGTTGGGATGCATGGCCGGTTTTATGTAAGCAGCACAGGGGCAGCTAAGCAGTCTTAGGACCAGGGTTTGTGGAAAGGAAGTCCCCCCGCCCCATCTCCAGTTATGACATACGTATAGTAGATGGGCAAAGTGACATTTTTTGGCCAGTTCAAGATTACCATCTCCTTCTTTGTCCTTCTTTTCCATTGGAAATAACAGGCATGCATATTTGTGTGGACTATTGCTGGAATTTCTGTGGATAAATGCATTGTGTGGGTGGAACTGAGTCACACAAAGCATCCCTTCCCCAGTACAGCAGGCCACCTCACTTCCCCTCTGGGTAACAAAAAAATAAAGGCTGCAGGGTATTAATTCATGATCTACATTTTTCATTTCCTCGTCTTAGTAGGCAAGATGAAGTGTCCAGAAACACACTCTCATTGTCCTGTGGAGTAGGGGTGTGTGTGTGTGGGTGTGTGTGGTAGAGGGAGCTGAGGTAAACATGCCTACAGCTTTTTTTCTTCTTCCCATGATTCTTTTTTTAAAATATGTAATAAAAATACCTCCAACAAGCCCTCTTTTTTGGAAATTGGTTTTCACAGTCTCTGTTTTGATAGCCACCAACATCCCTTCCAAAGTAACCAGTCCTCTGTTCTGAAAATCCCATTTGTGACTGACATGTTTGCACAGGGAACCCAAACAATCCTTGGCTCCCATAATATTGAGACTAATCTAGTCTGTACTGCCCTGATAACCCTACAGCAACATCTTGTGAAGTCTAGTCAGTATAACAACAAATGCCGTACTCCAGAATGCCCTGTCTGTGCGGAAGGTAAGGGAGGCACTGGCTGAGGTTGTCACACTGAATGTCTGGGATGTAATTCCTTTTACATTAATGAAATGGCAAGACCCCTCCTAAAAAAATATGAGGCACACTTAAGCTGATATGCAGCATAGTGGAACACATGCTAGACCTTGGTCACTTTGTGTGAGGTAGAAGGACGCCGGCAGAGTGACTGAAGTGAAGAACTCTAGGCAAGCAGATGAATGAAGCCTGCAAAGGAGAAAGATGAAGGATGCCATTTTTATCGATCAGCTGAAAATCTGATATTAATACAAAAGCTGAGATGAAACCAGCCATGGTGTTTACTGAAGCAGCTTGATTGGCTGTGGAGTACAGATAGCTGCTCGTTAATCCATGCCGGTGTTTGGCCTTGTTTCTGATTGGTCCTGGCCCAGTTGTTAAGGTGGACTTGATAAACTCCTATTTGTGGCTGAAGCTGGCATTTCACATTTTTTAAAAACTCTCTGTGTAACTATGTGTGTGCATCAATTTTAAAAATAATTTTAGATATATGATTTTTTTTAAATTAGTCATTTTAAGTGTATATACTGGATTCAGTATTAATAGCCATGTTGCTTGCTTATTTGGAGCACTGCGTTCTGTTTAATGCATCACTTGCATTTAAAAAAATGAAATAAAAATACTAAAAGAATGAAACAATTTGTGCACATTTTGGGCACTTTCTCCTTTTTTTAAACAGGATGGAAAACCAGTGGTGGTCCCTCAGATGTGCTGGTTCGGCAGTTTGGAGGGGCTGTCAATGGCTGTCAAAGCAGGGATTACAAAAACGATCTCTGAAAACAAAAACGGTTAAAAGCAGGGGGGAAAAGCTGTGGTGAACCAAAACGTCTCCCAGTCCCAGTGAGCTCTGGGAAGGGAGCCAGTGGTGGTCACCCTGCCAGGTAGGCAGCTGGTAGGAGTGTTGCTGCTCTTGCCAAGGGTGTTGTTCCTGCTGCCCACGACCTCCAGGGAGGACAGGCATTCTGGTTGGACAACATGTCAACCCATCCAGGGTGAAAGAAGCCCTGCTACAGTCCATGGATACTCAGGGAGACTAGCTGGGGGGAAAAGCACAAAACAAAACGAGCAACCCTAAAGAGAGTGGCCTGTGTTTGGGTGGTACGACCCACCACAGCTCACTGTTGTGTGAATCAGGTCAGTGCGTAAAAAATACAGGGATGTGGCTGGAAATGGGAGGAAAAGCTTGGAGGGATTCAGCCTAGGAAACAAATGACATGCACGGGGTCAGCCTTTCCATCTCTGTCGTACTCACCTAGACGTATTTTCCTTTCCCTATCGATGGGAAGAAGAGAATGCGGAGAATCCAAGCAACAGAATTGCTTCTTGGATTCCTCATTGTTCAAGCTGCTTGGCATTTTGTATCTGTGTTGGCTGATTCTGATGGTGGAATGTTTATTGCTCTCTGAAGTCGGATGTGACCATCGAGTCCAGAAATGTGTGCGATTTGGCAAAGTGTTTCCGCTCAAAGAGCAGTCCTTCACAACAATTTATGTTTGCTTTTACATGTGCAGTAGAAAGTATGCTGTTTGTTTATGGATTGCATTAAATGTCAAGTGCTGGCTTTGTAATTTTTACCAAAGCGCCTGTGCGCATTTTAAATTTCATACAGTCTATCTTTGATTATGCATAGTTTTTGTTCATATGTTGTGTTTCACTTCTTTGAAGTTTATATAATTTCATAATGAACAACATTATTTGTACAGACTTCATCATGACATAAAATATCTTAATTCTCTCAGGCAGGTGCAACAAATCCAACTGTAAGGCTATTTATTGTGAATACTGAGTCTCATTCCATTTTCACTTCCACTGAAATTCTTGCTCCATCTAATATGGCAGGGTAAGCATAACTGTTCTAATCTGTTTTGTTTTTGAGAAAGTTTTCATTATTTTTTCGTATCATTGGGCAACGGTATAACAATTTAAGAGGATCAGGTAGAAATAAAAAAATTAAATGCTGTCAAGAGCATTATTTATTTATTATTTAAAACTTTTCTATACCATCCCTTCACAGATGTCTCGGGATGGTTTACATTAAAAAACCTAGTGAAGAATTAATCTATTGATATATAATAAACACCACTTTTCAACATGTGTTAAACTGGAATTACATTTCATATGTGTATTAATACTATAGCAAAGCTGAAATGATGTTGCATGTATTGATTAACAGTGTAACATGTGTAAGCACATGGAGATCCTATTATTTCTTACAATGGTACCTAAAAGGGTTTTCCCACATATAGCATTCCTCAGTGTTCCTCAGCATTCCTCAGCTTAGCTCACTTTCTAGGCCAGGGCTAAACACAGGAAAGAACCCCAGAAAGCACAGCAGCTCATTTCGTGTTGGATCTTTGCATCCATAGGGAAGGCATGAGACAGTTTTTGCACCATTGCTCTTTTGGGCTGTATAAATTACTGCACTTCTACTGGTCCTGCATTTTGCCTTGTCTGAAGTGCAGATGAGTGGGGGTGCAGTAGTCGCAGGTCCATGAATGGGGTTTGTGGAGAGTAAATATGCCGAATGCCAATGACTCAAACTCTCCAAATGCTTATGCATTAATACAGTGTTCCCGTTCCAAAGCTGATTAGGTAGAGTGCAGTGCCCGGCTGGTATCCATGTGGGTTTTCTTATTCGTTTTGAATATAGTAGGCAGCTCTTCACTGTATCACTGAAACTCGCATGCAGAGCTGTCCCTCTTTGGTGCAGAGCGTTCAATGCCATGGAAAAACCTTCCTGAAGAGGCAAACTGCCTTTCAGCTGGAAAGTGGCTTAGCTATTCTGTCAGATGTTTGACAGTGAAAAAAAAAACATCTTACAAACATGGTTATCTAGGATGTGCTCTTTGAAGTCAATCATGTCACAGCATTAAATTATATGAGGCAGGTATTGTAACTGCTATAGTTTCTTGAATGTTCAGTATAATATAAATAGTAACTGATTTGTTTTGGAACTCAGGTTTCTGTGCATATGTTGATAGATGCCCAGCTCTCTCTCTTCATTTCCAGGGATCACTACCTGAGTGTTGTAACATGGGTGACCGATGAGAGAATCTGCTTGCAATGGCTCAGAAGAATTCAGAATTTTAGTATACTTGAAATCTGTGACTACAATATGCAAAGTGGAGCATGGCAATGTCCTGAGGTATTAAAGGGCTTATCAATCTTAACTGGAAAGTCACTGAGCAAATGAATTAATAAATATATATGCTGTAATAACTTGCATTAGCCAAGGGAGTGGGCAAGCAGATGGATGAACAGACACCCACTGTAACACTAGTAATTTCTCTTTCTCTCTCCCTTTCAGAACAAAAAACGTATCGAGGAAAGTAAAACTGGTTGGATTGGCAGAGTAAGTACTGTGTGTTTATATATAACAACCTTTGTGGTTCAACTCCCACACAAAGACCATATAAGCTGTGGACAGTAGCCGTTAGTAACATTAACCCCATGGGCCCTTTACCATTGCAAAGCACAGTTGAGAAGTTTGCCTTTGACATTACTTGAATTGTTCCCCAGTAGATACTTTCTTCCTGTTCCCTGACTGTTCCCTGCTGTGGGTTGACAGCCCCTTATCTGGGGTAAGCATGGCTGCACAATTCTGGCCGAGTTAAGAACAGTTGTGTGACTTTTGCTTTAGCAGACATGGGGTAAGCTTTCTTTACTTAAAGTACTTGATCATCTGCTTGTCGTAAAATTAGGTAAATCCATGGTGATTTGGTTTGCCCATAACCAAAGGAATGCCTGCTTCCATATTTGTCCTCCCGCCCCTTGAGATCGGCAACAGAGGCCCTCCTCCGGGAACCCTCCGTGAAAGACATTAGGAGGGTGTGTACCCGGAGGAGGGCTTTCTCTGTGGTGGCGCCCCACTTATGGAATGCACTCCCCAGAGAGGTCTGCCTGGCGCCGTCGTTATTTGTTTTTCGGTGCCAGGCCAAGACCTTTTTATTTAAATGATATTTTAATAACAGGTAGTATTATTTAGTGGTTTTAATTTCTACAGCCAGGGTGAATCTGGATTTCAATATGTATTGCTTTTATGCTGTTTATTTATTGTATTGGAAACCGTCCCGAGATTTATGCGAATGGGATGGCATATCAAAACTCCAAACAAACAAACAAACAAACACTATCCTATAGTTTTGTTACTATATCTAGGGTCAGTCTGACAGACAGTTGAATAAACCATGGTTTCTTTCCTCATTCCTTCCTCCTCTGCTCACTCTCCCTCTGTATTCTGAAGGCCTTTGTATAACTGTTGTACTGGCTTTAGAGAGGCTGGGTTTTTCTAACCATTCTTGCCTGCAAAACAAGCCATATACAGCCATGGACACGGGCCACATATTATGACAACCCACATATTATATTATAGTCCACATATTATGTACTGTTGTTATTATTATTAATTTGCATTTACAGTATATGCTGCCTTTTCTCCTCTTGTGAGGAACCCAAGGTGGCTTACATAGGCTTCCCCCTCACCATTTTATTCTGACGGCAGCAGCACTGTCAGGTAGGTCAGGCTGAGAGCAAGTCACCAGCCCAAAGGCACTCAATGAACTTGCTGTCTGAGTGGGAACGAGAACCTGAATCTCCTAGTCCAGCACTCTAACCACCACATCGCACTGGCTTTCATTCCAGAGGTCTCAGCCTAGAATTCTCTACCTAACAGCAAGCCATGCCTCTTATTTCTAGATTGTCCAAACTATAGTTTGTTAGCACAGTTAGATTTGCATTTCAGGAACCTGGACTTTAATAACCCCTGGGTTAAATATATCAAGGATGCCTTTTTTGTGCTCTTCAGGTCAGTGAGTCATCCATTCACAGCTATAACCACGGCCTGGCTTGAATGTAAGGACAACTCAGACTATGGGCATATTGGCACAACATAACAGCCCCCTATGGGTGAATCTGCCTTGAAGGAGTTGCTGTGAGGAATATGCAAACCCAGCTATAGGTTGCTGTGGTGTGGCGTGCAAATGTCACTCTTGGAGATTATTTGAGGGGTGAACAGCCCTTCCATAACCTTAAAACAGACTATGAGTTATGCAAGGGTATTTAACCCCTGCTAGTATCATGAGCTGGTCCTTTCCCCCCTTTCCTATGGTTCTCAAACTCAAGGCAATCCTATGAAAAAGCAGTTATTTTATTTAAATTTCACAAATAACAAAATAGTTGAAGCTTTAAATAACCTTCTATTAAAGCTGAAAAAGAGAATCCTCTGCTCATGTAAAGAGCTGAATTCAAACTGGAAATTTTCCCGTGATCCCTCCCTTTCATTGAAACTTCTAGTTCTACCCTCAGAGTGGCTCTCTCTGATTGAGGATAAGATGCACAGACAATGAAGCTTGTATGTAATGACAACCTGTAATTCAAATCTAGGTTGGGTTGTCATTACATACAAACCAGGTCAGTATATCAAGTATTCTATTAAGAGGGGTAATGGAGTTGCCACCTTTGTGGCCCTTACTGTCCAGTTTCTCTTTCTTGTAAAAGTGAAGGAAGTAGCTACATGCTTAGATCCAAAGATGCTTGTGATCTTTTCCCATTTCTTTTACAAGCTGTGGCTTTTTACATTCCCCATTTTTCACCAAAGAGAGCTTTCAGGAAACAGTGAGAAGAAGAAAAGGGGGATGAAAAATGTACCCCAGAAAGATGGGAGCTAATCCCACCTACAGTCATACTTGCTCAGAAAGTGAAGACCCTGCTGCTAAGGCATTTTAGTTCGACACTATACAGTCTCAGTAAAGCAGACTGAATATGTTGTGGAAACATATATATATATATATATATATATATAGAGAGAGAGAGAGAGAGAGAGAGAGAGAGAGAGAGAGAGAGGGAGGGAGAGACAGACAGACAGACAGACAGACAGACAGACAGACAGTGAAAAATGAGAGTGTGCCATAAACTAGCAAAGAGGATAAAAAAAATTCTTTTTTCCATTTTCATTTCTGGCATGTACTTTGTTGCAGTCTCATCAGAAATCACAGCTGTATGCCATTACTCTATCACAGTTGTCTGGAGCTCGTTTTATTATAAATATTTGTTGACTCAGGGGAAAAATCAATTGGGGGGGTAGCAGCAGATGGAAGGACCAACGGGAGAAGCCAGTAGTCAAATACAAGAACCCATAGAAGAACATACTTCAGCTAGAAGACCTAGAGAGGAATACATGGGTATATAAAGAAACGATCCTCTGTTTTTGCCCATCTCTGTGTCAAGTATTTTCTTAAAGTTCTCATCAATCTCTAGCCACCAAGAACTCTTGTTAGCTACTCCTCAAAGACTGAACGTAGTCCTGACTCAGCTAACATCAAAACCATTTGAACCATTAGCCATGACCAGCCTTTGGCTTCTCACTATAAGCCCTTCTCTTATTTGTTCCCTTATTTCTGCACACTACAGGCCAGTCCTCCTCTTTCACAGAGATAAGATGGCTTTGTGACCAAAATGCACTTTCCTCTCTAAATCTGAATCTCACTTTCATCTTGCCCAAGGTATAGCACTTCCAGTTTTTCTTCCTTAGTCTATCTGCTTTCCTGTGGAGGTGAGATGGTATTCACTAGACTTCAGAAGAATTCTGGCTTTCTATGTTTCCGGGACTGCATCCTTCAAGAAAATCACTAGCTTTTTGTTTGCCACTTTGGCCCTAGGAAGGGCCAAGCACTACTAAGTGGTTTCCACTGTGTGCTGCAGATACCCATCAGCACCCTTCCCACCTGCTTTACAGTTATGGGAGCACCTGACTGGAATTGTGGCTTCATCAGCAGCTTTCCTCCAAATTACTCCGCTCCCACAGCTTTGTAGAGCAGCCACCTGGGCGCAACTGTCTACATTATTTAAGCACTACTTGACACCACAGCATGCCATGATGCAGCATTGTCTCTATTCTTGGCAGGGCATTTTCCTGCTCCAGGAAGTCTTTGTTGCTTGCTGCCCGCCCAGATGTGTGACACTCAAAGATCTCAAAGAAGGACTGATCGCTTAGCTGCAGCTGTAGTTCTGTGCACTCGTAGAACCTTTCCTCCTCCTCACTTCAGTGCCTTGCTTAGTTGTTTCTCAAAGTTCCCAGGCTGTTTCTCAAGGTTCCTCTGCTGTGATAGCCTTGGAATTGAGAGGCTGGTGAGGACCATGACCATAGAAACATAGAAAACAGAGCGAGTCAGAAGGGGCCTCCCAGGCCATCCAGTCCGACCTCCGGCACCAGCCAGCTCCGCTCACGACATGCCCACCATGTGGACGTCCAGCCTATCCTTGAACACCCGCACCGATGGGGCCTCAACGACCTCTCATGGAAGCCCATTCCACACCCTCGTGGTCCTAACTGTCAGGAAGTGCTTCCTGGCATCTAAATGGAACCTCGGTTCCCTGAGCTTTGCTCCGTTGGAGCGTGTCCTGCCTTCCTCTGCAGGGGAGAACAGGTCTCTACCCATCTCCATGTGACATCCCCTCACATACCTGTATGTCGCCAACATATCCCCTCTGAGTCTCCTCTTCTCCAGGCTGAAGAGACCCAGTTCCCTCAGTCTCGCCTCATACGGCATCCCCTGCAAACCGGCCACCAACCTTGTGGCCCTACGCTGCACTGACTCTAACCTGACTATATCCTTTCTGTAATGAGGGGCCCAAAACTGAACACAATACTTCAGTTGCGGGTGCACTAGAGTCGTGTAGAGTGGTAATAATACCTCTCTTGATCTAGAAGCCACACTTCTGGCTATGCAACCAAGGGTGGCGTTTGCCCTCTTGACCACCGCATCACACTGCTGACTCATGTTTAGCCTGCAGTCAACCAGTACCCCGAGGTCCCTTTCACAAGTGCTGCTCTCCAGCCACTTATCACCTAACCTGTACTTATGACACCTATTCCTATGCCCCAAGTGCAAGACCTTGCACTTATCCACATTGAACGCCATCCTGTTGTCTCCTGCCCACTTCCATAGTCTGTCCAGATCCTTTTGGATCTGGAGTACCTGCTCCTCAATTGTGGCCACTGCTCCAGTTTTAGTATCGTCTGCAAATTTGATCAGCAGACTGTTCACCCCTTCTTCCATGTCGTTAATGAAAAGATTAAACAGGATCGGCCCCAGGACAGAGCCCTGGGGGACCCCACTTGTTACTGGCCGCCATCCCGATGATTCCCCATTAATGGTTACCTTCTGCTTTCGGTCAGTCAACCATGCCCTAATCCACCGGACAGTGCTTTGGTGTATCCCAAAACTCCTCACTTTCTCCACCAGGATATCATGGGGCACTTTGTCAAAGGCCTTGCTGAAATCCAGGAATACCACATCCACTGCATCCCCTCCATCTAGCCATCTCGAAACCTTGTCATAGAATTGCACAAGGTTTGTCTGGCAGGACCTGTTTTTGCGGAAGCCGTGTTGTGTGGCTGTCAGCCTCCCTTCCCTATCTCTCTCTATTATGAGCCTTTCCATTGTTTTTCCTACAATGGACGTAAGGCTAACCGGTCTATAATTCTCTATGTCCTTTCTACTACCCTTTTTGAAAATTGGGGCCACTGATGCCACCCTCCAGTCCTCTGGAACTTCACCTGTTCTCCACGAGGCCTCAAAAATGGAGGTCAGCAGGCGTGAGAGAACCCCTGCCAACTCTCTAAGTACTATCAGGTGTAACCCATCAGGGCCTGGCAACTTTGTAATGTCCAATGCCCTGAGGAGCCCCTCAACTTCAAGGGGGGTGACTCTAATGTGTGCCCCTAAGTCCCCAGCCTCATCTAATCTCCTATGCGGATATCCCCCATCCTGCTTTGGGGAGAACACAGAGGCAAAATAGTCATTTAGCATCTGTGCCTGTTCCCTCGTATGAGTCACTGGATCTCCTTCCTCCTTATTAGTGGTCCCACCGCTTGTCTCCCCTTCCTCTTCCTATTTACATGCTGAAAGAAGCCCTTTTTGTTGCTCTTGATATTCTTGGCAAGTTTCAGCTCGTAATCAGCCTTAGCCTTGCGAAGAATCCTTCTGCAACGGGCCTCCTTTCCTGGTATACCCTTTTGTCTGTTTGCCCCAGTACCCATTTCCTGCGGAGGTTCCTCTTTCGCCTAATCCCTCTAACCACCTCCTTTTGCAGAGTACATGCAGAGCAGCAGGGGAGGGAGGGAGGGAGTTTTGCTAAAAACCCTGTTGAGCTGTGGAACATTCCAAATCATGGTTTTGCACAGGCATGTGACACATCCATGAATGCACAGATAACCAGTCGAAATAATTGTTGCAGAAAGCTGTCTGTGCATACATTAAACAAATATAATGTGTTTCATGCATCCTTTTTCTGCACTTAAAATTAAGCACACGGGGACAGGATCCACAGTGTGACGACAACATTAATTAGCGTTCTCAAAAACACTTCTTGACATAAATATTTTTGATCATTACCATGTTCCTGTAAAGGGCAACTTTTGAGGACACTGATGAATTAAGAGAGATCCCTGTTGGCAGTGAAGGGTGTTTAGCCACTGAAAATGCCCAGTGTTGAAATATTATTGAATACACTTCTGAATTGGTTATATGCTAAAGTTTTATTTTTTAACCGTTTGGATATCCTTTACCCTCACACAATTGTACCATTTAATTTTGTCTGTATGGGAAAAATATCAACTCTGTAAAAGACCATTTTAGAACTGATAAGCTTTCTGTCAGGTGAGAGTATGATTTAAATGTCTCGCTCCCATATCGGTGTCTTTCATGTGAGACTGATGCAGACATCTCTAGGAGACTTAAGTAAGGGTTCATCCTAAAATAATTTACACATACATCCAACTATGCTATACAATGCAATAAGCAGCAGTGACGTCTAGAGTAGTAAACAAATAGGACTTCTGCAGTCACAGGGCTGGGAACAACTGGTTCAGTGGCCTGCCATAAAGCAGTCCTATCAACTCATTATCAGTGCTATTGCAGTTCAGCCTCCTTTTGTCTGGAACACAAGGTTTTGGCAAGGGGATTGATCCATCTAGGTTAGCCTCATGACAAAGTGTCTTGAAAAAATATCTCAGAAAATTGGAGAAGAAGTCAATTTTTGTGTGCCCGTAATTAACATTTTAGTCATATTTCAGTTCTGTCTGTTCTTTAAAATATTAGCAATATGATGTCCCATGAAGAATAAAACAGGTTTTCCTCCTGCCTGAATTACAAAAGAATGGGGGTGGCTGCGTTTTTCTGAGATTCTTGTTAGAAGTGTTGTCAGGCTGTAGAGCTAAATATTTAAAAGATTATCAAAACTTATGGTGATCATTATGCTATGCACATTTTGTTCTTGTTTTTCCAGTTTCAGCCTTCAGAGCCTCACTTTGCTTCTGACAATTCTAGCTATTACAAAATAATGAGTGACAAGGATGGGTATAAGCACATCCACTACATTAATGGCACAGGAGTAAGTAAAATAGATATCAAAGTATTTTGTTCTCGTACGATGGAGCTTATAGAATTTCTGATTACTCTTGCTTTGCATTTAGGTTGTGACTCCTATTACAGTTGGAAAGTGGGAGGTAATCAGCATTGATGCTTTAACTGATGACTATCTGTGAGTATCATATTGTACTGGACTAAAGAAGGCGAACATAATCCATCTTAATTTGTTAGGCTCTGGTGCAGTGGTTCCTTCCTTTAGAAGAAGAAACACCTTGCCCCATCCTGCCAGACAACCTCTCCCAGTGGTTAGAAAAGATGGAACCCTCTACCTAAGGTAGAGCCCTTGTTTCCTCTGAGCCAGGAGCCCAATAAACTGTGTACACGCCCATGACTTCTATGCAGGTGCCAGACAGTGGGACATGTGGCACGCAGGGCAAGAAGGGTAGAGAGCAAGAACACATGTGGTTGGATGGACAAATCCAAGGGCTCCGTCCACATCATCCAGCATCAGCTGTGAAACTCGTTCCTCCAATATTTGATGGGCATTGTCTGTTGAGCAACCTTATCCTCAGAGTGCACTGCAAAGTGATCACAGCAAGCAATGGATCATTAGATCTTTCTTTGATCAGGCTGCGAAAAATGATATTTCATTTCTGCAGCTATACTGATCCGCACAATGGCTTTTGCTCTATAGTATTACACTGGAAGATATTAAATGTTACCATATTAAAGTGGTACCTATTAGCACGGGGATTCCCTGCAGAGCTACTCAGAGTGATTCCACTAAACTGAAGTGTTCCATTGGGACTGGTCTGGAACCTTGCACAGCTGCCTCGTGGCATCTGTTTTCCAGGCAGACTGAATCATTATGCCCCCTAAAGACAAAAATCCTATAGTCCTCATTGAACTAAAGCTAGTGTTGCATCCATTTTCTTTTGATGGAAGATGTGTAAAAGAAATGTGTCAAGGCAGTTGAACAAATAGCCATGACGAAGATGTATTTATTTAACATCTCATATGCTCTCAAGGCAATGTATGGTTTATTAATAAAAAATTCAAAGGTGAAATGGAGAAATCAGTCAAATATGACCAGTAATATGTACTAGGAATCATTTTTTGGTTTGCTACTTTATTTCTGTCTTTTGGTGCACATTGTTATGCTAACAATGGTAAATAATAACCTTTTGAACGGTATATGTACCAATTCTTTTAGTCACATGGTATTGTTATTGTATGTTACTTATGCTTGTTGATTTGATCACCTTCCTTTATATTTGCTTGTGGTTCTGAATTATTTTATTTTGTGTATGTTTTCTTAGTCTATGTTTTTAATCATTTCTAATTAGATTTACAAATCAATCAGTAATCTGTTTTCTTGTTCACAGATACTTCATCAGTAATGAATTTGAAAGTAAACCAGGAGGGAGAAATCTGTATAAGTAAGATATCTTTAAGCACAGCTATGTTATGCTGCATATACTGACATGACAGTGTAGGAAAAAAATAATATAGTAACATATTTTTAGAAATTGATAAAGTTATTTTTAGCTTTCCTAAATAAAAGAAAATGATTTTAAAATGCTTTGAAGTTCTTTACAGAACAAACTAAACTGCAGAGCAAGGAATGCAAAAAAATAGGCTTTTATGACTGAGGATCAGAATTACTTAGAATGGGTATTGCTTGATCTTTTGAAATGGTTAGGCTATGCGTTGAATCCAGTAGTGCCTGAGCAGAAGAAATTGTAGTTGTGCAAATCGCTGGGTGACAGTTAACAGGGGTTTTAGTATATTAATGGCCGGATGCTGTGGGGCTTGTTTTATTCTACTTATTTATTGTAAGCCATCCCGAGACATTCTGTAGGGGATTGGATAGAAAAGTTTTTAGTGAATAAATTAAAACTTCATGGGAAAAGGGTTTGGCTCACACCACTGAAAAACAGGAAAGGACTTTTTTGGAAGAAGTGTTAGCACTATAGAATATACCAAAGACAAGACAAGAATATACCAAGAGCATTCCAAAGACAATCCAAGACAATTTGGCACACTGGTTTGTGTATTGGGATAGTGATTTGAGTATTGGAGGGAAACATGGGAGATTGGGGTTCTAGTCCCCACTCAGAATACTGGGTGACTTTGACAAAGTCATAGACTCTCAGCCTAAGATAAAGTGGAGATGAGGATCATATAAGCCTGTTTGGATTCCTTGCAGGAAAAAACCAAAATATGAATAATATTTAGGAGCAAAACCTTTTAAGTCACCCTAGTTCATTGCAAGGGAAAGAAAGGTGGAATATAATGTAACATAGTAGAGGTAGTGGTAATAATTTTGTTTGGATTCTTAATAAAATTATAATTTAATGAAAGCTGTATTAAATGTTATGTTGCCTTTCTCTTTTTATCATGTATGCAGAGTGGAATTGAAACATGGCTTGAAAAAAACATGCATCAGCTGTACTCTAGAACAGGAAAGATGTATGTACTATTCAGTAGCTTTCAGCCCAGGTGCAAGATACTTTAAGCTGAATTGCTATGGTGAGTACAGCTAACACTAACTGACAAAAATGTAACTTGGTACTTAGGACTTTATATTGTTGTTGTTGTTGTTAGTTGCGAAGTCATGTCCGACCCATCGCAACCCCATGGACAACATTCCTCCAGGCCTTCCTGTCCTCCACCATCTCCCAGAGTCCACCCAAGCTCACACCAACTGCTTCAGTGACTCTATCCAGCCACCTCATCCTCTGCTGTCCCCTTCTTCTTTTGCCATCTATTGTTCCCAGCATTAGGCTCTTCTCCAGGGAGTCCTTCCTTCTCATTAGGTGGCCAAAGTATTTGAGTTTCATCTTCAGGTTCTGGCCTTCTAAAGAGCAGTCAGGGTTGATCTCCTCTAGGACTGACCGGTTTGATCTCCTCCAGCACCACAATTCAAAGGCCTCAATTATTTGGCGCTCAGCCTTCCTTATGGTCCAGCTTTCACAGCCATACATTGCAACTGGGAAAACCATGGCCTTGACTATACACACTTTTGTTGGCAGGGTGATGTCTCTGCTTTTTAGTATGCTGTCTAGATTTGCCAAAGCTTTCCTCCCCAGGAGCAAGCGTATTTTAATTTCTTGGCTGCAGTCCCCATCTGCAGTGAACTTGGAGCCCAGGAAAATAAAATCTGTCACTACCTCCATTTCTTCCCTATCTACTTGCCAGGAAGTGAGAGGACAGGATGCCATGATCTTAGTTTTCTTAATGCTGAGTTTCAAGCCAACTTTTGCACTCTCCTCCTTCACCCTCATCAAGAGGCTCTTTAGTTCCTCTTCACTTTCTGCCATGAGAGTGGTATCATCTGCATATCTGAGGTTGTTGATATTTCTCCAGCAATCTTAATTTCAACTGGTGATTCATCTAGCCCCGCCTTTCTCATGATGTGCTCTGCATATAAGTTAAATAGGCAGGGCGACAGTATACAGCCTTGCCGAACTCCTTTCTCAATTTTGAACCAATCAGTAGTTCCGTGTCCAGTTCTCACTGTTGCTTCTTGACCCACATATAGGTTTCTCAAGAGACAAATAAGATGGTCTGGTACTCCCATCTCTTTAAGAACTTGCCACAATTGGTTGTGATCCACACAAAGGCTTTAGCATAGTCAATGAAGCAGTAGTAGATGTTTTTCTGGAACTCCCTAGCTTTCTCCATGATCCAGCATATGTTGGCAATTTAATCTCTAGTTCCTCTCCCTCTTTGAAATCCTGCCTGTACTTCTGGTAGTTCTCGGTCCACATACTGCTGGAGCCTAGCTTGTAGGATTTTGAGCATAACTTTGCTAGCATGTGAAATGAGTGCAATGGTGTGGTAGTTTGAACATTCTTTGGCATTGCCCTTCTTTGGGATCGGAATGTAATAACTGACCTTTTCCAATCCCGTGGCCACTGCTGAGTTTTCCAAATTTGCTGGCATATTGAGTGTAGCACTTTTACTGCATCGTCTTTTAGGATTTTGAATAGCTCAACTGGAATACTGTCGCCTCCACTAGCTTTGTTGTTGCTCAGACTTCCTAAGACCCATTTGACTTCACATTCCAGGATGTCTGGCTCGAGGTCAGTGACCACCCCATCGTGGTTATCAGGGATGTTAAGCTCTTTCTTGTATAGTTCTTCTGTGTAATCTTGCCACCTCTTCTTAATCTCTTCTGCCTCTGTTAGGTCCCTGCCATTTTGGTCTTTTATCATGCCCATCTTTGCATGAAATGTTCCCTTCATATCTCCAATTTTCTTGAAGAGATCTCTGGTCCTCCCTATTCTATTGTTTTCTTCTATTTCTTTGCACTGTTCATTTAAGAAGGCATTCTTATCTCTTCTAGCTGTTCTCTGGAATTCTGCATTCAATTGTTTGTTT
The DNA here is from genome assembly GCF_004798865.1 of Varanus komodoensis. Classification (NCBI taxonomy): domain Eukaryota; kingdom Metazoa; phylum Chordata; class Lepidosauria; order Squamata; family Varanidae; genus Varanus; species Varanus komodoensis. The sequence goes on from NW_025336598.1 coordinate 32,787,500, forward strand.
CTTTCTCTTTCTCCCTTGCCTTTCACTTCCCTTCTTTCCTCAGCTATTTGTAAAGCTTCTGCAGACAGCCATTTTGCTTTCTTGCATTTTTTTTTCTTTGGAATGGTTTTAGTTGCTGCCTCTTACACAATGTTGCGAACCTCCGTCCATAGTTCTTCAGGCACTCTGTCTATGAGATCTAATTCCTTAAATCTATTTGTCACCTCTACTGTATATTCATCAGGGATATGATTTAGGTCATACCTGAGTGGTGTAAGTGCTTTTCCCTACTTTCTTCAACTTAAGCCTAAATTTTGCAACCAGAAGCTCATGATCTGAGCCACAGTCAGCTCCTGGTCTAGTTTTTACTGACTGTATAGAGCTTCTCCATCTTTGGCTGCAGAGCACATAGTCAATCTGATTTCTGTGTTGACCGTCTGGTGATGTCCATGTGTAGCGTCGTCTCTTGGGTTGTTGGAAAAGAGTGTTTGCTCTTACCATCGTATTCTCTTGACAAAATTCTACCAGCCTGTGCCCTGCTTCATTTTGTACTCCAAGGCCAAACTTGCCTGTTATTCCGGTTATCTTTTGGCTTCCTACTTTAGCATTCCAATCCCCCATGATGATAAGGGCATCATTTTTTGGAGTTAATTCTAGAAGGTGCTGTAGGCCTTCATAGAACTGGTCAACTTCAGCCTCTTCAGCACCAGTGGTTGGGGCATAGACTTGGACTATTGTGATGTTGAATGGTTTGCCTTGCATTCGAACTGAGATCATTCTGTCATTTTGGAGATTGTATCCCAGTACTGCTTTTCCTACTCTTTTATTAACTATGAAGGCTATTCCATTTCTTCTGAGGGATGCTTGCCCGCAGTAGCATACCTGATGGTCATCTGAATTAAATCCACCCATTCCTGTCCATTTTAGTTCACTGATTCCTAAGATGTCGATGTTCAGTCTTGTCATCTCTTGCTTGACTATATCCAGCTTGCCTTGATTCATGGATCTTACATTCCAGGTTCCTATGGAGTATAGATCTTTGCAGCATCAGACTCTCCTTTCACCACCAGATACATCAGCAACTGAGTGTCCTTTCGGCTTTGACCCAGTCGCTTCATTCTTTCTGGCACTACTAGTACTAGCCCTCTGCTCTTCCCCAGTAGCATATTGGCACCTTCCGACCTGAGGGGCTCATCTTCTGGCGTCATATCTTTTTGCCTTTTGGTACTTTCCATGGGGTTTTCATGGCAAAGATACTGGAGTGGGTTGCCATTTCCTTCTCCAGTGGATCACGTTTTGTCACTTGGCCAGTCCAGGGACTTCGTACTAGTGCTGTGCAACACTGGGGAATCTGTTCCACTTAAACCCGATGAGATTCTACAGTATTTCCATTCAGGTCAGCAGTGATAAAATGTGGTGGCTTTTTTCTGATTATTTTGCTTCATTTTTCTTGTTCACTATTTGTACAAACCATAATTGCAAACATTACAAAAGGTTCCTGGAATTTGTGTACTGGCTTGACTTACTGCATACTCCATTGATACCAACAGGGTGAAAGCAGAATAAAACTTGCATAGAGCTTCAGCTCTTGGGAGGCCAGTAACCATCCAGAGAACTTCAGTTATTGAGTGATATGGGAGAAATAAATCCACAGGGCGAGCTGGAAAATATATCAAGTATTCACTCCCCAAATGGAATTATCATAAATCCTTATTGCATGTCAATTGCACAGTTTTCTGGTGCATTTTCCTATTATTATTATTATTATTATTATTATTATTATTATTATTATTATTATTTACCACCACCACCACCACCTCTGAAGAGGGCTCTGCAGCCTACAGATCATAAATGGCTCATGAAGTCCCTGGCTCAATCCATAGATAGCCTGATGCAGGCAACAGTAGAGCAAGAGAAGCTGCTGCTTCAAGGATGGAGCCTTGTGCGTGCAGTGGGACCTTTCCAGGTGCTTCAGGGGGCTGTCTGGATCATGTCCACAACTGACAACAACTTAATGAGTGTTTACCTAATCTGACATTTGGGTGTATGTCTAAATGTTATTGAAATAAATGATGGCCTACTTTGCATGATCAGTGTGGTGTGTGCCATTGCATGCTGGATGCTATTTGCCTAAAGAGCCAACTGGCTGCAACTTGTTGTGTTGTCTGAACCCCAGCAGTCTGGCTTGTTCAGGGGGGAAACAACCTTCCAATAACCCAACAAATCATGCCTGCCAGGTTTGGATGACACAGCATGCTGTGTACCAGTGAGTCATTAGCCAAATGGGGATCAGTGGGTGCCAGCATGTGACATGGCTTAAGCTAGCCAGTCTAGCTTGAGCTGTGGCTATTCTGTAGAATGGGATACTGTATTATAAGAGGGTTTGTTGGATGGAGGGCTGTTGTGTTTTGAATTGTGTTTTTCATGTATTTGTTTCCTTACTGTTTAAGAAAGTTCTTTTTTATTTATTATAAGTATTTACTATAAGCCATTGTGAATGCTGGTTTCTCGAGAGAAAGGCAGACTACAACTCAAATAAATATGTATAGGCAATATTCCTAGTATATATATTCCTAACACCCCTACAACAAATTAGAGGAAAAAGCTAATGAATAACCACAATCAGCAGAATTAGTCTGTTCATTACAGTAGTTTGTTCTGGACTTTTTCACAAGATAATAAAAATTGCACAATGAATGTAGAGCTTTTCTCCTTGGAGACTCAACCCACAACTTATTTTCCTGGCTTTATCAGTAGTATTACAGTTGTTGGATTAAATGTAATAATGTGTGCAGCATGGGCAGCTTTTAAACTTTTGGTATGTGGTGTGTATAGTGGCGAACTGTTCATGGAAATATCGCTTTTATTTCTGCTCCCTGGGATGACAGAAGGTCAGACATTGCGGCGTCCATGTAGGTATTTGGGGAAATAGGAGAAAGATGGAGGTAAACAGTAGTCCTACATAGATGAGACCCATTGAAATGAATGGGTCTAATCCCAACTAACTTGAGTCCTGTTCATTTCAATAGTCAGTGTGGAGCTAGGGATATCTAAGGAATCCACAATGAATTTGCCGGACACAGATTTCTGTGCAGCTAAGCTGCCGATTTCATAGCAGACTGGCTTTTCCTGAGTTGCGTGGATTCTGTGCTCTTGCAGATTGCTTGCTTGCTTGCTTGCTTTTCACTTTTGCAGGGGTGGGATTTGTGCACACTTGCATGAGCACTAGTGTGCACTTGAGCACACTATAAATCCCTTCAAACCTGATTCTGTCAATGAATGGACAATGAAGCAAAAGATGCTTGACAATTTGTGAAACATAGATGGAAGAGATTTAATGACCCTTCAGTTAAAGCTATAGGGAAACCACCCAAAGATTCCCTTCAGCCCATGTCTTATTCTTCAAACTGGCCTCTGCCTGAGCTCCAATGGGTAATGGGTTTGACTAAAGTTAGGTCAAACAGGTAAGGGAATTTTCTGCATGTCTTAAAGCCCTGAGGCTTCGGCAAGGGGCAGCATAGAAATGTAATAATAATAATAATAATAATAATAATAATAATAATAATAATAATAAAGCAAAATAAAGAGAATAACTTGCATTTTTTACACTCTGTTAATAACAGGTCCTGGTCTTCCGTATTTTACCTTACACAACAGCAGTACAGCTAAAGGTACTTTTAATTTTGTTTTGTTTTGTTTTTAAAAATCTGAAAATACATAGCAATTCTTGGTTGTTTACCATTTTCTGAATTCTCTGCTTTTAGAATGAGTTTATCCATAATCCTATGCATAAGTTCTTACTTGAAAAAGCATGCATAAGATTGCACCCCAGCAGTCTAACTCTATGCATGATTACTTGCAAATAAATCCCATGGCACTGAATGGGATTTATTTCCAAGTAACTGCAACGTTGAGGGTATGAATCTAACCTATCGCTATCATTTGGAAAAGCAGTAAATTTTGTCTTGAATCGCATGTACAGAGAGCAACTTAAGTGAAATGGGTGGGCTCTGTAATGATCCTGGGTGAGGAAACAGGAAAACGTCCTCTTTAGTGTAGTGCATGTGAGGAACTCTTCTATGTAAGGATGCCAAAAGGTATTTTCTTTCATCTCAGATCTAGTCATCCTTTGTCAGTTGTTGTCAAGGACTTGGTCTCTCTACAAGTACATGATATATATTATTTTGTAGTGTATTGTAGTGTCCTGCAATACCAGGGACCTTCTGGCCCCTTCTAACTCTACTGTTCTATTATTCTATTTACTCTGCCCTTACATGTGAAGCAAATCTGGCAAGCAGGGATATTGCCAAATTGGGGCTCATGTTTGTGAGTTGCAACTTAGATTTTGAATGCTCTAGTCTTATTCAAAACATTTCTGTCAGTAAAAGAGAAGTATTTACAGAAAAGTGTTCAGATTACTTTTTCTGCCACTGTTTGTTCTTGTCCATTGCACCTTCTGTTTGCTTGTAACCAGCACTGGTTTTTATTGTCTTTTTCCTTTCCCCAGCTGTATACTTGTACTATATGCTGTTTCCTTCTTCTCATAATCCCTAATGGTCTTGCAGAGTAATCCCATGCATATTTATTCAGAAATAGGTCCCACAGAGGTCCCACAGAGAATAGGTCCTTCCAAGTAAGTGTCCATATGGTGCTGCACTAAAAAAAGATCACTCCAGTTGCCTGCCATTCCTTTCCTTGAGAGCTCAGCACTGAGAGTTGTTACAGGTGTCCTTCAGAAATCATATGGCTATTTGGACAAAGCGCATTATAAATAATAGTATTGTTACTAGCAACGGCATGACTGCAGGGCATGAGTAAGCTATGTTGGCCAGGTGACTTGTCCATTACTCCCAACCCATGATTGCCCACTTGGCATTTCTTTCTTTCTCCCTTGGTCCCTCTTAGTCCTCCAGGCAATTGCTGGCATCTACCCCAGGGGCCTTTGCGGTAGAAGTCTTTGTTTCTCCATTCTCTACATCAGCACTCTTTGTGCAGTTGAGTGGGTTTGCTGGCTCTTGAAGGAAACCTCCCCTCACCTCAGCTCTAGTAGACTGTCAACGAGATTGACGTTTCTGAGCCCTTATGAACACAGGACTCGTAACCTCATATGTATTTTTCCACCTGATGGTTGTCCTCTTCCTGTCTCAGGTGGATGAAAATTGAACAGGAAAGATGCTTATAATTAGACAGCCATTTCCATACCTCTATGACCGCCTGTGAATGAGATCCATTAATATATTTCATTTGCCTTCCTCTTTTTATTGCTTTATTTCACAGTCAGGACAGCAGACCATAAGTCACAGAACCATAGACTAGGAGAGTTGAAAGGGAACCAGAAGGCCATCAGGTCCACCCTCCTACTAAGTGCAGGGCTCCCAGTTAAAGCATCCCTCTCTGATGGCTGTCCAGTTGCATCTTGAATGCCCCCAGCATGGGAAAGCCCACAGTTTCCCTAGGTAATTGGTTCCAATTGGTACTCCTTTAAGTCAGGAAATTTTTCAAGACATAATCTGTCTTCTTATAACTTAGAGCTTTTATTCCATGTTCTGCACTCTGGAGTGATCAAGAGGAGATCCTGGCCCTCCTCTGAGTGACAGCCTTTCAAGTATTTGATGCAATTAATGCAAGCATCATTGGATTGAATTAATAAAAGCTGTTAGTATGTCTGGTCTAAATGAGTTGGCATTTTAATACTCTCATACTATTGTATTAGTAGTACAACAAGCCTGATTCACACATCATAGCAAGAGTTCTCCCTTTCTGCATTATGGGTTATATATGGTTAATTATATGATTGTTTCTTTATTTTGTAAGCCACCCCGAGGCTTTTTGCAAATGGGGCGGCATAGAAATGTTCTAAATAAATAAATATGGGTTGAATATAGGCTGAGCGTGAGTTGCTGGAGGACCATGGGTTGTCATTACATGCAGACATTGCAGTATTGTTTAGCTGTGGATTTTTAATCATGAACAACCTAGGAAGGGAAGATATAGCATGTTATTGGGTTGTGAACTCTGGCTCATCTGCAAACTCTGCCATACCATGGGTTGTCATTGTATGTGAAACAGGTTTTTGTGTTTTTATCTGCACTTTAGAGATCTTTTAACTATAAGTAACCTCAACTGCTGTATGTATTTGTTTCATTTTTGTTTTGTTTTGTAGTCATTAAGATTCTGCAAAACAATACAGTACTTAGTAATGTGCTGAAGGATATCCAGATGCCCTCCAAAATACTAGAAAGCATTTCCCTGCACGGAGAAAGTAAGTTTACAAGCTGGTTGTATATTTTGAACAAAATGGAACAAACTTTTAACTCTTAAACACAATAAGGGAGCAGATGTGCATCCAGAATACCCTGGATGATTCCTAATTTTTGAATGTATTCAATCCTTCACCGTGACTGGGAACTACTCTCTCATTTAATTCTCAACATGAATGGACATTTCCTTATGTGGCCTGCAGCCAGTCGCGTGCTGTGATCCCTGGCAACTGAAGGCAGCCATTGCGTGCTCTGTGGTAATGGAGGGATGTCCAAGCAAGTCACCATGCATGGAGAGGTGAAAGTAACTGTACATATTTTTGTAGTCAGGGGGCCCTATAGGGCACTTCTGGTTGGAATCTGTGGATAGCAGGTGTGCTGATTCAGCATCTCACTCTTGCAACAAGTCACCTTGCTGGTGATTCCTGCTAGATCCCAGCCTGCTGTTTGGACTAGCAAGACCAGAGCAGCTGATGTAGTGCAAAGGAATGACCGCTAGACTAAAATTTCTGCCTCGAGTGGATATTTATTTTCTCTGTTACATCACCACACAAACCAGGTGCAGGTTTCTGGCTTACACTGGTATATGCCATCAGCTGTTGGAAAACCTAGATTTTTATGAAACTACACTATTCTTGAAAGGTTAAATTGTTTGGGGAGAATGTACAGTCTTCTTGTTGCAGAGATGCAACTTATCATGGGTTCAGTTAAAAGGATTGCTAGACCAGTAGTATTGACACTGACTGGCAGAGGTTGTCCATGGTTTCAGGCACTAGTTTTTCTAGCCCTACCTGCAGATGCTGGGGACTGAATCTGGGACCTTCTGCATGCGGCACTGGCGCTTGACTATTGAGCTGCATCCCCTGCCATGGTGTGCAGATAGGTTGCTCGGACTATATTCACTAGCATCAAATTCTCAAGTTCTGACCTATGAATATAGATAAGCTTGTGAAAAATGTTGTGCAAATGAGCATCCTCCTGTGGCGATGCTTGTCTCTTTTTGGAAGATACCTAAGTGACCCCTCCAATTTTAATGCTAACATAGTGGATAAACTAGGCATGAAGGTTAATGAAAGAAGATGAATGCAAGTAACTAGCAGCTGCTGTACTTGTTCATGTCCTCCCTTTTCTTTATTCAGCTGCTACACTACTTTGCAGTTGTTTCTGAACCTGGAAGCTCCAGCCAGTTCCCTCAGACTGTTCCTGTGTTTCTGTGATGAGTCTGAAATGCTGTATATGCTTATTATCTGGGTGTATCCCACTGAATTCAGAGGGACTCTTTTCCAAGGAAACATGTATAGAATCTAGCAGTCACACTCCTTGCCCAGCAAAATTCTCGTTTTATATATACTGATACTTGGCTTTTCTGCATTCCATGTTTCTATTCTATTCGTTGCCCTTCCTTGCACATACAGCCTTCTGTATATCCCTCCCTTTTTTGTTTTCATTTTTTTGCTTCTTTCTAAAGTAATTTTTACTGGATCAAAAGATATAATATCTGAACTGTAGATATTGCATCCTTCTTGTCACTTGTATGTTCATCTTTATCTAATCCTTCTTTCTCTCACTGCTTAGCTTCTCCAGGGTAGGAGCTAATGGGTAAGACAAATTCCTTTGTTTCACTAGACGGGGCTGTACATTGAAGTATCATATATTTTCTCAATACAACACCCTCCCAATACTAACACTGCAGTTACCAGCAAAGCAGGTTTCCTATTCATAGAGAGGACGCTGCTTTCCCCCCTATCTTGGACTGCATTTCACTAATTCTCACAAGCACCCATATTTCTGTTCTGCATTCCGAATGGCTATTTTTGTTTCGCTTGCTTTACAAGAAGAAAGTTGTTTTTCTTGCGTTGATTATAAGTCTATAAATATTGCAAGCTATATAAAAAGTAACCACCCTGCATTCTCTTAAAATGTAGGATTTTTCCATTTCATGCACCTTGCTGAGAGTAGTCCCACAACCCCTGCTGAAATCGGAATGACCTCCCCAAATGACTTTTTTTAACTAAGCATGTCCTGGGCTTATTCCCATATTGCATGTCCTGTCATGGTTTTCCTTGTTGCTTCTGACCCTGATGCCATAGCCCGATTCTGCTAGTCTGCACATGGCATCTTTCTGCAGCACCCACTCATGCCTTGCCTTTTAATTCCTTTTATTCGCCTTCTGCCATTTCCCTCCACCAAGTGTTAAAGTCTTGAATAAATGCAGTAATCAGTAGTGTGGCTACACTTGATGGCAAGCAAATAGAATTTAAGATTGCTTAGGCTGCTCGCGTTTCAGCTGAATGCCAAAACTCTTTCGGAGGGAGCGCACATGTATCTTGCTGAGTATTTCGGGGCTGGGATAAATCGAATGTCAGCCAGTGCTTCACTGGCCTTGTTGAGGGTGCAGATCGTACCCAGCAGTTGGTGAGACCTTTGTCAACAATGCTAGCTCCACAGCACAGTCCTATGCATGTTTACTCAGAAGTAAGTCCCACTGTGTTCAATGGGGAATGCTCCCAGGTAAGACTGCAAAGGATTGCTATGTGAGTGGGTGGGATGCTTCTGGGATGTTCAGGCCGCTGGAAGGATGAAGAAGACTGCACCAGTTGGGCTGAATGGGGCAAAACCAAGTGGGGCATCTGTATGGGGGGATCAGAGGAGGAGCACTGGAACCTGCTTTATTTATTTATTTGGAGCTTTTATATGCCGACCCAACTCTTAACACCTCAGGACAGCTTACACAAATAAACATAAATAGACAACATAGTGCCCAGTACAAATACAAAAAATATAAATTACACAAATTAAAACCCCCGATTCATTCTGGTTGGAATCAAAATCTATTTTATTTATTTATTTATTTATTTATTAAAACATTTTTATGCCGCCCCATTCGCCGAAGCCTCATGGCGGCTCACAACAATATAGATAATATTAAACATTGTCAAAATATTGTTTAAATAAAAAGGATCGGCATGACCTTTCCACTGAGTCAGGTCATGGATCTGTCTAGCCCAGTGTTGTTGGCACTGACTGGCAGCTCTTCCCTACAGACCCAGGCAGGGTTCTTTCCTAGTCCTACCTGGAGACGCCAGGCTTTGCCGCCCACACCTCAGATCCAGCAAGGCCTTTCTTGTGTTCTTAAGCAAGAATATGTGGCCAGGATCTCTTGGTACAATTTAATAATGCCATATCCATTTTTAAAAAATTGTCTTGTCTTGTCAATATAAATCTCACCGGGAGGCTCCACAAAAGAATCTAGTTTTTGTAAAAAAGTAAAAAGAAAGAAAGAAAAGAAAGGAAAAAAGGGGGTTGCTTAAAACTAAATTCAAACCAGCTCTATTTTTAGTTTGTTCATTGCAATGGATGTTGTAAATCCTGTGTAAACTGGGGCCTAGATGCAGACCATTCACTGTGGAAAGGATGGTTGGGACATTCATAAGCTCACAGTTACATCAGCATTGACGTGAAATTGTACTTTGACCAATGTGAATATTACAAGAGCTTTTGGAGGCATGAAAGCATAAGGCTGGGCATTTTCTGATATTTTGTGAGGATCTTGATGGCTGTATCAGTTCCTGACTGAGAAAAAATGTCCTGTCAACTCGCCCCCTGCCCTTTGAAGGGGAGCTAGAGCTATCCCTAGGGGGAAAAATTGGTAGGATGCACCTTTGCATTTCCCGGGGCAGCTAGAAACTTGAGGGGAGGGGGAGTGCACCACCCTGAGGTCTATCGGAGGGCAAAAAGTGAACATTTTGCTTCAAAGGGGCATGATGACCAGCCAAGGCATGAGAGATCCCTGTGTCCTGCTTGTGAACCATCTCCCCTTGCCTGAAATAAGAGGGAAAAGTTACCAAACTGTTCTGCAGATTAAACCATTCCAGCCAATACCAGTCAGAATATAATGTGGTTTGTTTCCACACCAAATTCCTAGTGCACTGTGGTGCCCAAAAAGATCATCATAAAATGGCCCTGTAAAAAATTGGAACCTAGAGCCAGGAAAGATGCTTGTGGGACGTGCCAGTGAGGCAGACATTGCAGCCACGGGGAGAAATCCTTGCACAGGTTGGTTCCCAGATTCATGCTCTGTTAGATCTGAGGGTTTTTACCATAGACAAGCGCTGTTCCCGTGAGCCTTGCACTCTTATTTGTATGCACATAATAGGGGTTTTGCTTCAAGCTGAAATGGTGGCTCCCCCCAGATGAGGCTCGCTGCTCAAAGGCACACATCTGTCGCTTGCTTGCATCAGTGATGTATTTTCATTTTTTGTTTTCAGGATTGTGGTATCAAATGATCTTGCCTCCTCACTTCGATAAATCGAAGAAGTACCCTCTGCTCATTGATGTGTAAGTCAGCGTCCTTGGTCATGTTATCCAAGATGTCAAGAACGAGGCTTGTGGCACCTCAACAACTACAAACGTTTTTGAGCAACCACAACCACAATAAGCGCATTATTGCAACCACAGTAAGCACATTAAAGTGTGCTACCTTTTCAAGAGCCACAAAACATTTTTTTGCTGCCACACACTAGCATGGCTGCCCTTTTGCAAATGGTTACAATTCAAGATTGTTTCTTTGAAAACTCCATGGGATACAGCAAAACTTATTTCTACTAAACAACATCAAACTCAGCAACAGAAACTGGAAAAAAATGCCAATAATGCCTTTCAATGCTCCCTTGCTGTTGAACCCAAAATAACAGATGAAACAATCAAGAAAATTTTCCTAATTGACTTAGGAGATTGCAGTGTGACAATTAAGAAAACCATTTGGTCTTTTTAGGTCTTTGGACATGTACAGTTCCAAGGTTTTCCCATCCCTAAACCAACTGGACATTTAGCTGCATCCCAAATGTGCAAGTATTATCTCTATACACAGACAAAACAACTTGAGCAAAAGCAGAGTGCAGAAGGTTCTTGCTGGCCCCTCACTTGGTTTGCCCAGCTGAAGCTATTCTCATGCCCTTGGACATGCCTGGGGACCCAGGTTTTCCTAATAATGGGCCTAAACTATAGTGATGAAGACTGAAGTGGGAAACCATTTCTATAGGCAAAGACATGAATCTAGAAAAATGCCCAGATAGACATAGGTAAGTGTTGTTCAGACAGACTAGGAAAGAGGATATGGTACATCCAAACATGAGATACATAATTTCTGTTACATATGTTCTGTATAGACACACTGATACACAAAAAGCTGCGTTCTAACTTATTCAGAACAGAAAGGCATAGTTCAAAGCAGCTGTTTCCCAACTCATGATCTCAGCTTTGTTATCTCAGCATACCCTGCTCCTTATTTGGTTACCACAGCCTTTTGGATCCTTCCGATTTGTAACTTATCCATTCTCAAGCAGTGGAAGTTTCTTGCTTCATTATTTGCTCGCTTTGAAGGTATCCGCTTCTGCAATCTCTTATCTATCTTGATCACCATCCTATCTTTGATTTCTTTCTTTCTGTCACAGTCTGTTTCTGATTCTTTCGAAACCATCTGTTTCATCAAGTGGCTGAGATTGTCTGTTCCTGTTTTAAAGACTGCTGCAAGCAAACATTAATATAACAGTCCAGCAGTTGAAACAATACACTAAAATAATCAGTCTTCCAGTCAAGATTTTAAGCAGTTTTTTAACCTAGCCGGTGACATCTACAAACTCACTGCTAGGGCAGATAATGGTTCTTCCCAGATCTTGCTGAAATTTCATCCCCAGTTTGCAGCCATGGAATCATCTCAGGTTGGTCATTTATTGCTAAAAGAAGCACTGTCTCATCCTGCAAGGACACGTTACATTAGGGAGAGGATAAATTTGAGTGGAAACCCTCTCTATTAAATCAGCTTTGATTTTTTTGACTAGTGGCTTTTCTCCAGGGGACATCATTTGTCTGTGCTCTGTTTGGAAGGTTGAAACGTAATAGTTCCTGGCACGGAGATTTGGGAAAGGTGCCTAGCTCCTGGTTTCCTACAGTGGCATTGGCATAGCTTGGGAACCTGACCTTACAGTGGACCACTGCATTATGATCTCAGCCTGCCACTGGAAATTCACTCTACTCGTCTTAATCTTGGAGGCTGGGATTTGATTTTGTGGTCATAGATGGCATAACAATAGCACGTATGTGGCTTGCTCTGGAATCCTGGACCCACTGGAACCACATGCTGGCTAAGGAGGGGTTGGTGCCCCAGATGTAGGTGCTGACAGATCCAGCAGTCAAAGAGATTCGGGCTGCTGGCTATGATCTGACGGATAATAAGGACGGGCTGATGAAACCTTTTATTTAACTTCTATACCGCCCGACAGCAGAAGCTCACAGGGTGGTTTACAACATTTAGGAGCGATATAACACTTGCAAAACGGGGACAGGGAGATATACTCATCTTGTCTAATTAAGGTGCACAGACCAAAGGAGCATAGGGAAAAGCACATGGCTTGCAAAAGATTGAAAAAGTTGCAGGTGCTGAACAAAGGGTCCAGGGGTCAGTTCTTCTAAACCGAATAGTCTGTGAGGCCAATCAGAAGGCTCTTTTAATTTTTAAAAAATGTTTGTGCAAGGAAGAATGATTACTTTTTAAATAATAAGTAAACACAATTTTGTTGTATGTGCTCAGCATCTTGTAAAACAAACATTATTTTTAAATGCAGTGATTTAATAGGGAGAGATGAATGCCAACTGTGCTAGAATTCTGAGCCATAGAGTATATAAATAAATAATAGCACAGAAATGTTGCACTATTCTGTCTCTACATAATTTCATGATTGATTTTTCACATGGTCCTAATTTTCTTTTGAATCAATGTTGAGAAATTTTGGGTAATATATTCCATCAGCCAGAGGCAAGGGATTATGGGAGTCACAACATCTTGAGGATGATTAATACCTCACCCCTGCTGTAAATGTTACTTAACCTTGGAATCTTCTGTGTAAATCTCTCCTCTCCTCTCCTCTCCTCTCCTCTCCTCTCCTCTCGTTACTATTTCTGTATTGTTGCCATTGGATCTCTAATCTGATCCATCTGCAATGAAATAAACACCCAATAACACCCCCCATAAATTCTTACTAAAGCTACAAGAATAATTAGAAAACTAAAATGTCTTTCAGATCAGAATAATTGCAACTGTTGAAAGTGAGTGCAAATAAGAATTGCAACACTCAGATGAGCAGTGAATATTTCTTGCACTCTTCAGCACCAGTTGTATTTGCCTGTTCGGAAATATAGTAATTGTGAAAGAAGTGGAAAATAGCAGGCACAAAATCAGCTTGGTTTCATCCCACAGGTACGCAGGGCCCTGCAGTCAGAAAGCAGATGCTGCTTTTCGGATCAATTGGGCCACGTATCTTGCAAGCACGGAGCAGATTATTGTGGCTAGCTTTGATGGCCGTGGAAGTGGCTATCAAGGAGACAAAATTTTACATGCAATATACCGAAGACTAGGAACCTACGAGGTTGAAGATCAGATCTTGGCAGCTAAGTAAGCACCTTTTTAAATATCTTCACATCCTTCATCCTTCCTAGATGCTAGTGTTTTAATGAGACAGATGAAAATATTTCCTTCCTTTGTAGCAAATGAGGTGTGATTTTTTTAAAATAACATTTTTGTGTGAATTTCAAGAAAACAAAAGAAAAAGGGAAAGGAAAAGGAAAAAGAAAAGAGAATGAATGAATGAGTTTTCTAACATGAAATTGAAATAGATACTACATAAATTACAAATAGATGGATATGAAATATATGCATCTCAATATTTATAAATATTAGGAAATAGATTAGAATTGATTAAAAAGTTATGCATTGCTTCCACAGAGGCAGACCAAGTGTACGAGTTATAAAAAAATAAATATGGGTAGAGAAGGACATGTTCTGTAGGGTTATGTGCCAAAGATTAAACTTTATTATACTTCTATCTTGTCTGCATTCCAAGAACATGGCTAGGAGGGGGTATTAAAAATGCTTGGAGGCCCTTGAAGGGCAGCATAAGCTATGCTTTCTCTTGAGTGTATGCAGTTTGTGTATTTTCTGTTTTTCCTCAGACAGTTTGCTGAAATGAGCTTTGTTGATAAGAACAGAATAGCTATTTGGGGTTGGGTAAGTATAAAAATTACATGTTTGAAGAGATCTTGCTGTCCTTAAGAAGAATATTGCATGCACCACCACCACCACATCTATCGGTGGTTTCTCGCCAGTGTGTCCATTTAGCAGCTGCTGTCACTTCTTCCCCCGCCTGCACTGGATTCCTACCTTCCCAACAACTCCCCTGACCTTTCCTTCCCAACCCTTCACCCAGCTCTGCTACAGTTGCTCTGGGAAGATGCTCTTGCCACCCTCTCAGAGACGCTTCATTCCCAGCCTTCTGAGTGTAGAAGCTAGAGCTGGTTCATGTTACAAATAGCAAAGACAACAAGAGTAACAATAGTACATTTCCTTTGCCTGGTGGTGTTGAGCAGCTCCTGACCCAAAAGGGGTTCTGCATCTTTAAAGCTTAAAGGTATAGGTGGCATTTCCTATCCTCTGCAGTTGCCACGCAGAGGCCGCCAGAGGTTCTCCAAAGCAAACGATCTGATTGGCTATCACTGCTCTGGAGCGTGCACTGAGCCCTAAGTTCAGCCTGAGCATTACAGTCCCCTAAATGCGCAAGCTTGCAGTCTGGGTATATTCATGGGCTCTGCCCTGAACCTTGGTACCCAGGGTTTGTTTTTTGGTGTTTTTTTTGGGGGGGGGAGGGTGCACAGCTGAGACAAATGTCCTAAATGCCCCCATACTTAGAGATGCTTGCTCATAAAAAGCTTGTTTGAATTCAGCAGGTGTCCTTTCTGATGACTGGAAGTAGGTCTATTTATTTGGGGGTTTGTTTTTCTTTTGGGCAGATTTCCATCTCCAAGATGGGCTGCAATTTGTGCATTTAAAAAATGGATTCCTCACACTGAGTAATGTGATCTCCATCCACTGATGAGCTCCTTGCATGGTGCTTTCATAATACCAGAGCCACCCTAGCCTGGAGTCACTAAGAAGGGAATGGCACATTCCTGAGAGCAGACTCTCTTTCCTCCCATTACTCTGTTTCCTTTCTCAGAAACCGAAGCAGCATGGCCGTAGAGGGAGGGGAGCCTCGGTGTGGCTCAGCCAACATGGCTGGAGGCGGCTGATATGTCACTTCTCTGATGAGTGGCCCCCACGCCACACCGGGCTTCTCCAAGTTCCAATGAAATGGAGGCCTGAGCAAAACCAAGAAATGTGAGGCACAGCACTTTAACCCATGCCTAGGCCTGCACACGCACGCTGAGTTGATCTGGCCGATCCGCTTGAAATAATACAGTTTCTTTCCTCCTAGTCATACGGTGGTTATGTGACCTCCATGGTGCTTGGATCAGGAAGTGGTGTCTTCAAGTGCGGAATAGCCGTGGCCCCCGTGTCGCGCTGGCAATATTATGGTAGGTGATTCCTTCTAAGGAAGTCAGAGAGTTCCAGTGTAAAGCTCGGCAATAGCAAACCCTCAAATGCTGCATATGCTTTGCAATATCAAGGTACATATTTAAGACATGGAGGAAGTTTACACTGTGCAGACTCCTCTCACAATAAGTGCCATTTGGTCTGCCTCTATGAACTCATGTGGGGTATTACACAGTGTCCCTGGATCATTTGTGCCACTGAAAATCGTAGACTTGTAAAGGAAAATAATCTGCTTAACCTTTAAAAGGCACAAAATTACTTAATATTTGAAATTTTTACTATAATGCAAATGTCTGCATTTGCATTCCTCAAAAGTGCCATGTGTTCCAAAGTGCTGAGGGATCATTTCTGAATGTCATAAAATTCATTAGCATTTCTACAAACTTGATTTATTAACCATGAGCTCTAAAAAGAGGGGTCAGATATTTAACCTTTTCCTGGATATTACTCTGTTATTTAAAGCATATTTCTGATTACTTGGGAATATTTGAATGTTGGAAATTCAACATTAGTTTGCTTGATTTCTAAAGAGCTCTTAGCAGGGAACTTTGAAAATTAACACCCTCCTACTTATGCCTTGTCTTTGACTCCAGTATTCAAATAATGAGGAAACTGGAGGAGCATTGGCTCTCTTCACTTGAGTGATGGCTCTCTTAAGGCACAATCCTATGCATGTTCAGATAGAGGAAAGGCCTACAACTCCCAGCATGTCCCAGCATGGGTTTTTGGGGTATGCTGGGAGTTGTAGGCCTTTTTTCCACATTCCCTTAAGCATTTATAAGATTGCAGCCTTAGGCATTATTTTTAGAAGGGTTTAGGAGCACTTCATTTGGATCAGTTGGGTGACAACAATGGATTTCTATAGGTTCTTCCCTACAATTTGCCCATTGTTCCATCCCAAATGTATAGCTTTTAGGTGAATCATAAACATACAGTTGGAAGAGGCCTGGAAGGCCTTCAGGTCCAGCCCCCTGTTCAGTGTGGGACTCAAGTCTTCCATCCAGATTCTGACTAGGCCTGACACGGCTAAACTTCCAGAATTTGGCAGGATCAAGCATTCCAGGCTATACAGAAGCATTCACATTTACCTCTGCAACCAACAAAATGTACAGTATGCTTTAAATTTACTTTATTGCACTTTATCTTTACTTTAAAGAGAAATGCACTTGAGCTACAGGTATAGGATTTGAGGGTAGACATAGCTAGAGTTAGAAATGGTGTGTTTATTTTTTAAATGAAGTTGAAAACGGTTGTCTTCCTATGGGATATACACAAATATGCTTCTGGATCCAAGCCACTAATATGTGTGTGTGTGTCTATGTATGCAGACACGCACATGTGCTTTGTGCATGTCTGCATGTACCCACTTGTACACGTGCATCTATCAGAAATGACAAGTGCTGATACAAGCTGCGGGCTTTGAATGCATACTGCCATCCCGTCTCCGGGGAGCGTCTCTGCTGGCAGAGTGTAGCATGCAAATGAGAGTCTTCATCCAGATGCAGTGGAGAAATTCCTTCTCTGAGAATTTACCTGAGAACACAGAAGGACTCTGGGAGCTGAAGTTGACACTACTTGGCAGAGGAACCTGTCTTACTTTAAGCTGTTTTCTTAAGGTTTTCTGGGAGGAGTACTTGTGATTTTCAAATACAGATTGGCCATACTTCAGAAATACAATGTTGGGATTCAGCATTTTAAACTTTTGCTAAATGGAGGGGGAATGGGGGCAGAATTCAGAAAATCTGTGATAATGAGTAGCAATTAATGTGTCCTAAAGAAAAATAACCCTGTTTTCATAGTACCCTTTGTTAATATAATTGTAATTCAGTCACAATCAGCTGTGCAATGAAATTACTATTTTCTTCACAGTTACTGAGAGAATAATAATAATATTATTCTAGCATCAGATAGGAATACTGAACAATGCTGTTGCCATGGGTGACTGCATGCTGAATATTAATAAACAAATGTGGTTACCTATGATGTTTATTATTAGGAAAATGGAAACATCTTTTTCCTACAGTGGTAAAACATTCATTACATTGCTAAGGAGAAGAATTTTTTAAACCATTTTTATTATAAAGCATCAATGAAAATGTGGTTGCATAGATGTTAATATATCGATTTAAATCCATGCTATATATACATGTATGAATGAGAAAACACAGGCTTCCAAGAACTATACCCTATACTGTACAACAAAAGCCGGTGCCTGCACACCTCTCCTTCGAGTACTGAAAGTATTCCAAGGTCATCAGTCCATTGCATAGAGGGAGATGAATGCTCATCCTTCCAGTATTATTATCAGTCTTTCAGCTGGTAGATGATTTAAAAGAGCACGTACATCAGTAGATACTGTTCCAGTACCAAAGTTTCTCCATATAATGACCTCTGAGAAAAAGAATATGTAGCTATTCTCAGACACGTCACAGCTACCCTTAAAACAAGGATGTTTTACAGAATTCTCTCTCTTGCCCTCTCCTCCCACCTCAGATTCGATATACACCGAGCGCTACATGGGCCTTCCTGAAAAAAATGATAATCTTCAGAACTATGAGGTAAGAAGTACAGTATATTCATGGGATGTAGGTTCCAGGCCCCCCCACTGCATGCCTAAAATTGTGGATAGCAGCAAGCTGCAGAAGGGGAAACTGTCTCTTTTCTCGTTACATTGATGTTATCTTTTCTTTCAGTGGAGGGATTAGTTTGATAACACCTTTTATTTTCTTTTGAAGGCCTCATACTATACAGGGTTTTCTTTTCTTTTAAGTAGGGAGTACACATTTAGCATAGTTTGATTATGGGTGTCGCTAATACATTCGAGTAGTTTCTAGATAACACAATTTCTGAATTACGATGTTCCTGCAGCTCCCTTGATTCTGGATTACATGTGTGAAAGGGCTTGACTGCTGTAGGGGCTCTTTTCATTGGAGATCCAAGTCCACAAACTGGCTTCATCAGGGAGTGGTGAACTGCCAGTTTCACGCCAAGGATTTCCCAAGTCGAACATGTTCTAAGCAGTGGAGTAGCAATTAAAGTAGGTTGTGCTTAGTGCATATTCACTCATATATGGCAAATTTATGAAAATAGCTTTGGATCGCTAGGATGCTTTTCTCCACCAAGTGATCATCTTGAGATGTACGAGCGTGCAGCCTCTGATGATAAAAGAACAACCATATAACACTAACTCCAGAGCATCGATGAATGGATGCACTCACTAGATCAAGCACCTCCTTATTTTGACTTTATAAAAGTATCCTCTTCTTTTTTGTGTCCCTTCTTAATGCAAATATAAATTCTGCCCAAACATAAATTTAGCAGCTGAGGTCATGATGGATCTTCTCAGTCTGTGCTGCAGATCACTGCAGTGGCGATGATGGCATAGTCTGCCATAAAAAAGGAGCGATGCCTCCTCCAGAGCTGTTTGTGTCTCATTGTTTTAGAACCATGGTGGCAATTTATATGCACTCCTTGCATCTTCCATGATAGCTGAATGGTTCTTTGTGCTCAGCCAGGTGTGCAGCCTAATGAGGTGAGCAAAGACTGTGGGGTGAATCTAACGTTATGCTAGGATATCTGCTAGTGGAGCAGGGCTTTCTCCTTCTCACTTCCTCACTGCAGTCCTCTACACTGCTGGAAAATCTGCTGTCGAGGGTGTCCCAGCCTCCTGGAATAGATTTTGATGGTGCTGCAGGCAGGAGAGGAAATTATCAGATCCACTGAGAGAGCAGTTCCTGTCAGCAGAAAGGCACCATTGGAAGAGAGAGTAACCCCTTGAAAGGGAATACAAAATAGGTGGATGTGGTAAAAGACATTTCAAAGTCAAGAGATGGCCTGTGAACTCGTCATAGGTATAAAGGGACTGAATAAATGTGAAACTGAATTGGAAAAAAAAAGAACGGAATGAATGGTTATGTGTAAACGCAAGTAACAAAACTCCAAGGGCCCCCCTTTTTGGAGGAAAAAACATTCTTATGGAAAAGTCAGTAAAAAAGTGAGTCTCATCCTCCCATGATACTTCTCCCATCCTCATTTTTTCACTCTGACACTCGCTCTGGCACACCAGCATGTGGTATGAATGTGCAAAGTGTTACTGCCTACTTCCCCCAGTGCTTCTCTGCTCCAGTTGCTTCATTATGAAGTCACCATTGGCAACACACTCGTCTGCTGGAATTTTGTTACGCATGTTTGCATTTGACGAGTGGTCCTACCCTAAATGTGAAAGAAGGGAGGTGGGACAAAGCCTGAGATAGAAGGCGCTGCTAACGATGTGCCTTTGCAAATGCTGCGGGCCACCACAGTTAAAAGAGCAGGTTTTTGACCTTTTTGCCATTCTTTCTCCCATCTGTCACCTGCCTCAGAGATTCATGAGTTCTCTTTAAACTTTCTGGCCCGATCCAGCCAGCTTCAGTGGCTCTCTCTTGCCACTCTCCATCATTGCCTTCTATTTGGGGTTCTTGTTTGCTGAACAACTTGAGGTTCTGTGAAGGCAGACAGAGTGGTAGCAGATCCACAAGGCACTTATGTAAATGGGAGTCTCTTAACTTGCTACAGATTGAAATGTTAGTGCTCTGGGTGCACAATGTCACTGCAGCTTCACAGCACAGATGGCACCAGAGGACTGTGTAATCTTTTTGTGCCAGGAGTCGAGTTTTCTTGGCGCAGCATCCATTGCTGGCAGTGTCCACGTTGAAACTGCCAGTACCAAAGAGCTAAAGGTTTCCAATGTGTTACTCAGAGGATTAAATTGGAGAGGCTGCAAGCAAGGAGGAGGAGGAGGGGGCGGAGATACTGATCAGACTGTGCACAGCATCTCTTAAGGTGGAAAACTGTTCAATTCATGTTACAAGATTCAAGGGCGGAAAGGACTTAAGATCTTAATGGCTTCACTATTCTGGAACAGTGCTTTCCCATGTTTCCACCTACCTCTCAAAGAAAGGCCCCTTCTTCTCCAGATTATATCCTGCTTTTACAAAAGTGATCCACATTTCTCAGAATTTAGAAGGAATTCCTGGCTTTAAACAACATCAGGTTAATAGAGAGCACAAGCAGGACAGGTAGCAATTTTCCCTGCTGAAGCTAAACAGGATCTTCTGCTAGGTGGGCAGGACACATTCCACGAGGCTGCTCTGCCTGGCCAGCATCTCCCTCCCTTGCCTTCCATTCAGTGCCAAGGTCCTGGTGAAGGAAACAGCAGCTAGCTTTAGTACAGCTGGGCGTTTGCTTGACCCAACATTGTGGCCTTTCACTTCCCAGTTTTATACAATCTGGTTGCAAAGTGCCACGACACAGGATTGGGCTGTAAGCCAGCTCGAAGAAGGCAAAAGTTTGATCTTCTCTAAAAGCTGAAAGCTTGTAATGATGGCAACACCTGCTCTCTTGGAACCTAAATGAGCTGAGGACGTGTGCTGCAGGGTGAGAGTCCAATCGAATGCATCTGCTAGTGCTTATTTTCATGTGTGCAAATTCAAATCGCAGCATAAAATTAAAACACGTTATGTACAAGTGTTCCGAATAAGACCAAATTCCAGGCATTCCAAAGACAAAAGTAAAACTATGGGAACATTCCAATTTTGTATTCAGGCACACTTCAATCTAGTAAAGGGGGCAATTGGATCTTGGTGATTAGCTCCTGTCTCTTCTGTTTTCCTCCTTGTTGGCCTTTTTTTCTATTAACAGACTGAACCAAACAAGATGGCAGGTCCCTATGAGCCAATGAGCTGCAGGTGCCTATGAGGCAGTGTGGCTACCAGCCAAGTAACGCACCCACGTGTGTGTGCGGTGTGTGTGCGTGTGCCCACTCTTATATTCCATATACTATATATTCCATACTTTAAGCCAGTCCTGGGAGTCAGTACAGGCAACACCCATTGTACCACTCCACTCAATATTATAGTGTGGTGTAGTGGTTAAGTATGTGGGGCAGGGACTCCGGATTTCTGGGCTGTAGTCCTTACTCAGCCATGCAGCTCACTTGGTGACTTTGGGCCAGCCGCAGACTCTCAACCTAACCTACCTTACAGGGTTGTTGTGAGGATAAGATTGAGAGGATGAGGAGACTTATGTGAGCTGCCATTAGTTCCTTGGAAGCCAACAAGGTGGGATATAAACTAATAAATAAATGTCATGATCCTACTAATGGACATAGACCGACAAAAGACCTTTTGATAAGGCTTCACTTGTCTTCTCAGAAGTTGGGAAAATCACTCCTTATATTCTTATTTATTTCCTACATTTCTGTCCTGGCCTTTCCTTCAAAAGAGCCCAAGATGGCACGGATGATCCTTTCCCTTTCCATTTTATCTTCACATCAACCCTGACAGGTAGGTTAGGCTCAGGGGCACTGCTGACTAGGTTCAAGCAGCACAGTAACCCAAACTCAAGAGCAAAGTGTGGATTGTCATTGAATTGTGTCCTGTAGTTGTGGTGTTTAAACCCTTGTTAGCTGTGCTAACAAGCCGTGGCTTTTTAACTAAGAACAACCCATGGAAAGGACACAAGGTTTGCTGTTGGGTGGTGAATCACAAGTTGTTCACCTTGGTTTGTTATAGCAGATGGGTTTAGACAACACAATAGCCCACATTTCAGCAACCCATGGGTCACTGACAGCCAACACACAACTCTTGAGTTTGGGTTATTGTACTGTCTGCTCCCAGTCAGATGGCACAGAGCCACCCGGTGAACCTGGCGGCTGGGTGCAGACCCGCCATGGCTTCCCCAGCCTCCCTCCACTGCTCTGACCACTGCAACCATCATCATCATCATCATCATTTATCGGCTGCAGTGTGCTGTGTGTCGCCACAGTTATGGTTTGCCTTGCTCTTTGGTTTTTGTTCTTTGTAAGCCCTCCAGAGACTTTTAGTAACGGGGCAGCATATGCAAAATTGAAATAAATAAATCCGCCATAGGACATTCTGATGTTTTTGTGAAGTGGGTTAGCCTCTGTGGACGTGCTGCTTATCCTTCGCCAGTTGAGACTCTGGACTGGGTGCAGCACTAGGCACTGCCTTGGTTTTGGAACGTGAGGTGCCAGGGTGTGGCTTCCTGCAAAGGACACTTCAGGCCAGCCCCTCTGCAGGAAAGGGGGTTCATAGCCACTGGCGCACCTGGATAGCGGGGGGAACTTTGCACGTGGGTGCTAGATCTTAAGAGGAGGTAGTGCAGACACACTGGGGGGTGTCAGGCTGCTCTTCTCTGGAGCACGTGCACCCCTGAGCGAGCAGCACACACTGGGTGGTGTCAGCTGTGGGTCCACACTTCTGTGGCCACTGTCTTCTGAGATGCGATGAGCATGAACTTAAGCAAACCCAGTGGCATTGTATCCAGGACAGCCCCTTTGCTTGGGCTAGCAGCATTCAGATGACGCACATGGGAACCCATTCCAGGTGACGGTCTTTTGTAGGCACGAGCCTGCTTACCCTTCGGCTTCATAAGATGCTTACTCCCTTTGAAGCTCAAAAAATGTGGACTCTTGTTAAGATAACCCTTGTAATTTGGGGCCTAATACCTTAGGTCTATGCATAGATTTGCACGTGCCCAACAAGACTATTCCTGAATTGTAGTTCCCTCCCACAGCAGTGCAAGCATCTGCATTAAAAGAGCATGACATGGGAGAAAACACCAAGTGCCGTATAGTGTAGAAACCAAGAAATAACTGCAAAAGTGTGGGTAAGTGTGTGCACACACAAAGTACAAACAGGTTCAGAGTCAGCGTGGTGGCATTCTAGTCAGTGTGCGGTCCTTTCAATTGCAAATGCAAAAATAAGAAAAGTTGAATAGGTGGAAGCCAGAGCTGTAGGCTGCTGTAGAAAATCTAGTTTAGGCCCTAAAAGAAACACAACTCGACATGAACCGGAGGAGAGAAAAAAGACTGAGCTGGTGGCTTTGCACAGGGGAAGGGATGCTGATGCAGATACTAGTTGTCACAGGCTGCCAGGAGAGCATGCACTGGGGAGGACAGCTAAACTTGTGAAAGAGGTTGTTTTGCAGCTCTCTCCAAATTTGATATGCTGTTGGCAAGTATTTGAAGCAGTCATAGATTTGGCAATCTTCTGCTAGCAGATTTGAAATGTTCAGTCCTCAAGAACTGCTGCATCATTAGGTTATGCAAAACAGGGTACAATTTTGTAAATATGCCATCTTGTACTGATATGACATTTGTTCTATTATCCAAGAAATATGCCAAAGGGAGAGAGACCTTCAGATTCCAGCCAAACATTAACTTGTTTGTTGAGTGCCGATAAAATGCTGACTGCTGTTTGATCTTTTCACAAAGACAGTTCTCCTGGCAGTGGCCTTAGAACTGGCAGAGGGCAGTAGGGTATTTCTGCCATTGGACTCATGGAACCTAGATAACCGTGCAGAGAAATTTACTGGCCTACACAAGTTTCCAGAGACTTATTTTGCCACATCATTTGTAACTTTGGGATGAAAACATGGAAGTCAGTTCTTCCCTTGTAAGGGTAGACTTAGCTAAGGGTAGACTTAGCTCATAAATATGCCAAACAGTGAATTTTGCTTGACGAATAACATCTGGAGACAGTGACTCCAATGAATTCTTGGTAGCTACTTATAAAAAGTTGGTTGACTGCAAAGAACTGAGAAGTAAATGAAGCCAGTTATGTCAAAAAGAATTATTTTTTCTGCATGATTGCAATTATTTTTACTGTAGCTTAGATGTTCTAAATTCCTACACTTTATACTGTGCTGCTTATCATCAGGTCTGTGAATGGGTTCAGCACAAGGATTCCCTATTCTCTGTAGGAATGGCTTGCTCATATACACATGGCATTTGTTACTGTTTTTAATTAAGGAACCGTTTGTGGCATTGAATAATATTAGTCACTCAAAGCAGACTACAACTGTAACTAAACTGTTTCTTTTGACACCTGTATCTTAGAATTCTACAGTTATGGCCAGAGCTAAGAACTTCAAAGAAGTGGACTATCTCCTGATCCACGGAACAGCAGATGGTGAGTTGCTCTTAATTAGCCTTCCTTTATAATCTAGTTCTGAAAAAAGCAGAACCATCAAGAGGCAAGACAGTAAGACATGTCTGAGGACAATAATAGTATTTTTTTCCTCCATGTTTGGTATCTAGTAAGGTGGGCTAGAGAGTCATGGTTGTGCTTTTGTGGTTGATTCTTCCCCACTCTGGGTGATATGCAATATTTATTAGCGGTATTTTCTTTTTTTATTCCAGATAATGTTCACTTTCAGCAAGCAGCTCAGATCTCAAAAGCTTTAGTTGATGCACACGTGGATTTCCAAGCAATGGTATGTGTTAATTTCTGTAAGACATTTGCTCGGGTCGCCACTTGCATTCTAAAGCAGGGTGCAGCACCTGAAGCCTGAGGGCCAGAGCTGGCCCTCAGGAGGATCTCCCTAGAAGGGCATTCCCACTTCCACTGGTCCCAGCCCCTTCCCCCAGCTGCCAATCATTTGGTGGGTCCTGCTCCTCACTGCAGGGTGTTGAAATGCCTTGTCTTGGACTTAGTTACTGGCAGGAAAAGCTTTATGCTGCTATTTCTTGTCTTTTGGGCTCACCCAGTTTGCTTCGGCCCGGCCCAGCAGTAGACTGTGCTCTCAGGACCTTCTCCAAAAAGAACATAGTGAGACGGAACGTGATTCTGTGCTCTCATTCTAAGCTAAGGAACTGACAAGAGAAAAGAAGGCTGTGTTTATCAGAGGAGCATCCAAGTTGAAAAGGAAGCAAGGGATGCGGAAACAGGCGCAATGCACACTTTCTCTCCAAACTGCAAAGGCGGATCAAGGAGCCCAGAAATCCAAATTAGGCTCTCTGAAATGGCAACAAAATTTTATTCTGTGGTACTTAGGAGGGCAGGGGAAGACAGAGTCCATCACTCCTTGTAGTTTTTGATAGACTAAAGCTAAAGCAAATAGATGCATAGCATTTGTGTGTAAGCTTTCTCCTGTTGGACTTGATTGCTTAAGTACTCTATTCCCCTCACTCAAAAAGCTCCTTTGTATTAAACATTTTGTGTATCCATCTGGATTAGCCTATGCAAATATTACCCTTTGAAAAGGACATGGTCACTGCAGCTCTAAGGAGATACTGCTGAGCTTAAAATGCTGCAGGAACTGGATCAAGAGGCAACTCCCCACTAAGGAAAGTGTGCAGTGTTTGGGCTCTTTAGCTAAGAAAAAAGGCAAGTAAGGGAGCCATCTTGGAGTGTATAAAATTATGCATAGCAAGTGTTTAAAGATGAGTGTTTCTTCCTCTGTCATAATCCTGGATCTTGGGTCATCCTACGAAGCCATTTGTGGGAAGGTTCTGGGCAGCTGAAAGGAAGCACCATTCTGGGACATTCTTTAACTTCCGAATTTGCTACTGCAAGATGTAGGGGTGGCATCAAAAGGGAATTCGTCAAATTCATGAAGAAGGCGGCTCGCCGTGGCTCCTCGCACTGCCTTTGCCAATGCAAGACTAGCAGGCTCACGTCCAGGCTCCACAAATGACAGCGCAGGGTTCCAACAGCTGTCCTTGCCTTACTTTACACAGTGGCACCTTGCAAAGCTTTTATCTCCACTGCCTTTTCTTTTTGTCCGCCACGTCTTTGTGCAGTGAAGAGGACAGGCACAACTGGAGCATCCTGGCCAGTGTTTTTACATAGAACTTATCTGGCCTGAGCATAAGGCAGAGGAAAATTTGGGGTGTGGGGGGAGGGAATTAAGTGTAATCCTATTGCAATGCTCGCAGCCCCCCCCCCCACCAACTTGTATATTGCCAGGAGTGGTGGAGGCGATCTTTGCTTCCCTGTCCTTCCTTCCCTGCATTTCTTATTAGGTGGGCCTTTTTCCTTGTCTAGCCTGGAACATTTCCAGGGGAATGGCCATTGTGGCCAGGTCGCTGCAGCCTTCTCCCCATCCTACCCACCAGGACACTCTCTACCTTTCTCCAGAGTTACATTCTTGAACTTGGAGAAAAGCCAGTGTAGTTCCTTCCATGCCAGCTGGGGGGGGGGGGGGAGGTCAGAGATCCAATTCCCTGCTCAGAGCATGGAGCCCTGTCTCTGACCTCCAAGTGATCCTCTGGCCCTTCAAGATGTTGTAGGAGGAACCAGCCTGCGGCCCCTAGACCACCTCCTGTTCTATCAGAGTCACTGTTTTCTAGAACAGTAGGAGTTGCACTGAAAACCTTGTCTTTTTCTCTTTGCAGTGGTACACAGATAAAGACCATGGAATCGGAGGCGAGGCCCACAGCCATATTTACACCCATATGACACATTTTATCAAACAGTGTTTTGCATTGTCATAACACCAGGGAGATCAATCGCATCTCATTATGCTTAGGAAGTTTTGAAAAAGAGCACTTTCCTAGTTAATTGCCTCATGTTTCATTCAACTGAGACAGCAAAATTTATTTCTATGGAGACTTGAATTAAGAAAAAAATGTCTGTTTGTGCAATTCTTTTATACGGTGACCTACTGAGTACAGACCAAATATTTGCAGTGCTCTACCACTCATCCAAGGGCTACTCTATTCTGTTCTCTTTAAATTATGCTGCACCTCAGTAAAAAAGCAACCTGTTTCCTTTGCAGAAGGTCTTGCATACAATGTTTTGTACATGACAGCAGAACACAGGTATGGGTACCGGAGTCATTGGATTGCAGCAGTCATGTCACACACACACACACACACACACACACACACAATTTGTTTTAAAACAAAACATAAATCAGGTTAACATGTTATTGCAAGAAGCAATTTTTGTATTTATGCTTGACTGCTAAGTGCAGTAATTTTGTCATAGAAATGATCACTTCAGCAGTTACCAGTCAGGTTTTAAATGGAACATGCTGGAAGTAAAAATGTTTCTCTAAACAGGGATGAGCTCTAATTCTTCATACATGTTTTGTGGATTGCAACTAAAATAGGCTATCATTTTCTGAGTATGGGCAGAATTAGATCTGATTGAAAGATCTGTGCCTATGATCTCTTACAATAATAATATTTAACAGCAAGGCTGGCAGGAGACAGCTGGATGCTGGGCAGGGGGTTTAACCCAGGCTTCACTGCTTTTTCAGTCCCCCTCCCCTGCCCCAAAGTTGCTGTTCATGTTGACTTTTTAGAAGTAAAGGCAATTGTCAAGTTACATCGCTTGCAAGCAGGTGAAGCAGCTGATACATTTGCTATTACCATCTGAAATAATAGCTTAAGTATTTGATGTGAAGAGTAGTAAAATTAATCTCTAGCACTAGAATAATTCTGAAACAGTTTTGTGAAGGCTGACCACATTATGTTTCCAGAACATGAATACTATTTGAAAAAGCCTTCATATACAGGAATTGATGCTAGTTATCTAAGCTGTGACATTCCTGTAGCCACATCAGTGGGGCAGCTCATCTCTTCCTTGCTATTTTAATTCTAGTGACTGTAGCAAGATCCTAGGCTTCATAATGGCAGAACTTCTTGAAAATCAGGAGCAAAAGCGTATTTTGAAACTAGACTGCAGCTCTTATTGAAACACTCATGGGCTTCCAGCTATGGCTTTGATGAGGGACCAAACCACACTAACAGAAATGTTAATGATTTATACCTATACATATTAGGAAAGTCTAAAATTTCTGGCTAGTAAATTTCTAAATAGTATCAAATAACCAGAGCTGGAAATTGTAGGAATGGTTTATCTGGCACGCAACCATTTATCCCTTCCTGAGAACACTTTTGCTAGGTCAGCCTATCTGCCCAGTATCTGTCCCCAGGAGGGGCCTGTAAGACATGCTGGTCCCACATGCACCCACTGCTGGGAAGTCTGCTTGCCCTCTGGTACTATGCTTGGGAATACCTTCAATGGAACTGACTACATGAGTCTGTCCCATCTTGCATCCTGGTGAGATGCAGGCTGAGTGGGAAGGCCCATGGGTAATCGTGTGAAATAGCCAAATGCATTTACACACAAGCAGTGTGGAATCATACCACAGGAACCTGGTTCTGAGGAACTAGGGCTAACACATGAGTAGGCATCACTTCCCCCACACAGTTCTGCTTTCTGAGGAACACAGCCCCAAAGTAAGACTTCCACAGGAAGCATAACAGTTCACTGCTTGCTTAATGCCAATCAAAAACCTGTGGACCCACCCACCCACCCCCTTTTCTTTTTTTGGTGCTGCTGCTGCTTTTTCACAAAAGATACAACAAGGGAACTCCAGTGGTTTTTCATAACCAGAAGATATCAAGGCAGCTGCAAAGCATGTGGTGCTTCAGCTGTTCTGACCAATAGAACTCATGTGAATGGGGTGCAGTTGATGACTTCACTTTTTTCCTATGAACAAAATTCATGTTTGTTTAATGGGGCCCAATCATGAAACCAATACCACTAGTAACCAATGTGCCTTATAACTTATTTACCATGTTCCTAAACTGTTAGTGTTTTTTCTCCCTGCCCTTCATTAAATTATAAGATGTAAATTGTGTTCTCAGAACAACCACAATGTTCAAAGGGGAGGCTGTACGAGGCTAGCAAAACATGTTGACCTACAACTGTTGATGTTCTTGATGTAATATAATAAAGCCATTTTGTGATACTGAATATGAAAACCTGTGTTTTTATTGGAAAACTGTTCTAATATTCATCAGTTATTTGTTTGCTGTCCTTGAAGCAACAGAAAGTTGTTATAACAATTTGATCTGCGTAAAGACAGGAGAAATTAATTTAGTGAAGAGTGGCAGGCCAGCTCTTCATAATTGTGAAAGTTCCTACTAGCATCATGTAGCAAAGTTGTCATCGTGTAGTGCATTACGTTCAGTAGATAAGCGTCTAACCTACTCCTACATAGCTGTTCCCCTGGCAGGAGTTGCTAGTTACATCAGGAGTGAATTCAGAACAGGCAAGGAACAGAGGAGAGAACTAGTAGAGATTCCTCCAGGAAGGAGAGAACTTTGGCAGAACACACCTTCGGTGGTACTGCTTTCATAGACACTTACATTGTGTAGGAAACTAATAAAGTTAAATATTGCCAAATTATACTGTGAATTAAAAACCCTTCTGTTTTTGCATGAGCATGTCTGTAGACTCATTCTACTGAATGTTTTCAAATACACATGTTAGCTATTGTTAATAAAGGAACTTGCAGTTTGATGTTGTATTTGAAAGAACAAACAGGTAAGTTTTCTAAGGACAGAAAAATACACAGCGCCCCATCATATGCATATTTAGGCATGGTAAATATAAGCATAAAGAATAGTTAGGATAAATATTTTATTTCCACATTAACACCTCTTAAGATGTGAAAAACACAGTATTCTATTCACATGTACACTTTACTTAAACTTTTGTAATAAATTACATCCAAGAAATTCAGCAATTGCAACCAAAGAATAAGAAATTGAAAGTAAGTTTAACACTACTATTTGCATTTTCTTTTTTGTGTGTGATTTCAGTGTTGGCATTAACACTGGAATAGCATTGAAATCCACACAAAAACAGAATAACAGTTAAAAAAAACTCAGAAATGCTGAACAGAAATAATGTAGAATATCCTTGATACACTGATTTCTTAGTATCCAGAAAGATAGGTGAGATTTCTGATTTCTTGATCATTTTGATACAGAACATCAGCAGCATATTAAAACCCCAGTAGTCTCTTTCCAGGGACAGATCTGTATGGCATGGCTAGACTAGGCTCACCTTCAAGCAACTGGAATGTTACAGTGGATCATCAAGTGCACATTAACAAAGCATTTTAATCTTAAATGCAGCTGAACTTTTTTCTAGATTTATATATACATTCTTATTAAATGCAAATCGTTTGAATAAATATGAAAATATTGGCAAAATATGAATTTAAAGTGTTTGGGTGATGATAAGAAGAATCTCTTAAGACAAGAACTTGTGTTTCAAACATAACCTTTGAAGAAATGTTTTGTTTTATGCCCATCTGATTTAGCCAACTTGGGGCACAATAACAACTGGTGTGATTTAATGTTTGTAGTACAAGGCATATGGAACTGGGCAGCCTGAACTCAGTTTGTGAGTCATTGAACATTGTGGGCCATTTCTCAGAGCCACCATTCCTGAGAAGGGCCCCTCTCCACTTTCTGCAGCTGAACTGGTATGCAAACTGCCAAACTACAGGCCTTTCGGGAGATGCAACCTGCTGTTCATGCACAGCAGTCCATCTTGGCTGGCGGCAGTCCAGATTTACCCGTACGAAGTGGGAATGCAACTGACTACTGCTCAAGGGAGAGATGGTTTGAAGGAAAGTGCTTCTGGTTGGGTTGTGTGCTCAACAAGAAGCATTGTGCAAGAGTGTCCACATGAAAGTCCAGGACAGTTTTCTTCCGAACACACAGGTACCTAGAATGAGAATCTGATGAACCAGTCGGGACCATCATGGGCCAAAGCATCCTATATAGTAAAATGTGCAGATTGGATGTACGAAAACAGTTTCACCAAAGTGCTTCAGGTGGCCTACACTGAAAAACCCATGCCCTTTTCTGCCCTTGAGAATCCCGGTTCGTACATATACGTACATTATGGGAGACAATGAAATTCATCAGCCTTATGAGGGCGATGCCTCTGCTGAAAGCCCATGTTTCTGAGCATAAAGGCTCAAATGCATGTGGCTTGCCCCATCATGCCAGCGGAGGGGTCAGTTTCACGTGTGCAGGAACCTCCAGTGCACTTACTCATAAACAAGATCTTGCACAGAATTCCCCTACAGCTGTGCTGGCATGCAAGGCCGTCCCACTCAGCTAAGAATTCTTAGGCTACACTGGGCAAAATTGCAAATAATATTAATGTCTGAGATTAGCCATCATGCCTGAACATTGAAAGCATGCAGCTATTTGGTCCTGGTACTCTAAGGTACTGGTGCATTTCTACAGTCTGGTTTTGTGTAGAATAATCAATATGACTTTTTAAAAAGAGATGAAAAGATCGTAACATCCACAGAAATCTGTAAAATGCTTGATATATTTTCACTGTCAGTTACAATCCAGTCTCTGTAACTCATGTGCGTGTGAACACCAAAGAACCCGAACACTAACTTGAAGCGGCTGGCCTTACGAAGAGGGTCCGGCTATTCTTTCCCATCCATGCGCATTCCACTCGCTTCCAAAGCACAAGCAGCCTGGGCGCCTCAGGAGGAGCAGTTTGGCTACATCTGCACGGAAACTGTGTGCTCAGCCATCCTGTGGATGGTTGGGTGGTTTGCTGTAGAGCTGGCTCTGTGAGCCCCAAGCTGGAAATGGCCGAAGGAAAGTGGTCTGGGGATACTTACTAGTAGGCACTGGAGAGGAATCTTGTTCTGGGCCTGCTCTTGCTGCTTGCTACAATAGCATCTCTATGTTATATATGAAAAGGGGCTGAACTGCAAACATGGACTTGTCCTTCATTCAGGACTCAGGCTACTATGAAAGGCCAAGCACAGGTTTGTTTTGCAAACAGGTTTTATGGCAGTAACCTGGCCCCCTGAAATCAGTGTCGAAGCTCCTATGTACTTTGGTGAGATCATAACATCAAACTTAAATAAAGGCACAATATAGTCAAAGTTAAACATATTTCAGTCCACTAATATGAGTAGAAGAGATAAGCACAGGCTTATGTTTCTCTCTCCAAGATCAATGTGACTTTAAAGTATTTAATTTTGTCTAGATTGTGCTCAGAAGTTATTGACGGATCGCAAATGCATTTTTAAAACAACACACATTGGATGAAATAATGAAAAGAGTCTTCTAGCAAAAATATATGTAGGATTCATACTTGGGTGGAAAAAAATAGTACTTGCCTATGTCCAGACAAGTGCAAAGCATCATGAAGCAATTGAAGAAGTTTCAAGCAGCAGCCTGACTGCTCACTCTTGGTCAGGGACTGGAAATCTTACTGCACATTTCAGAAAAGGATTATAATCCAGAAAGCTAGAAAAATGTGGATTATTTACCACCACAATGCAGCTGTTGAATTCACCACTGCAACATTTAGTACAGTACAGTATAAGATATTGTAATGACAGCTCGCATCACGACAAATACTGCATGGATATTGCAGATCAATGGATGTGGCTTTTTTCTCCAAACAAGATGACAGAATGTTAACTATATCCTATATATCTTTATATATTACTTTATTTTTCCAGTTACATATAAATTTAAATATTAAATATCCAGTATTAAATCAAGGAAAATTGCACAAATATAGGGTCTGATCCTGTAAGTCACTCATGCATATGCACACACACACGCGCGCGTGCAGCACACGCAAGCCATGATTTTAAACTGGGGGGAAATCCTCATTCTTATGGGTAAGGGAGTGCAGGATCGAGCCACTCCTCATTTAAAAATAGCTCTAAAACTAACATCTTTTTGTTGCCGCGGGTCTTTTGAAATAGCTGGCTGAAAGCTAAGCTACAAAAAGAATTGGGGCCATTTCAAGTTTGCTTCTCTTCTGAAATGGAGAAGCAATGAAAATAAGTGCACAGGCAAAGTAGGAAAATACAGTCCGAACCTACTGAGAGAAATGTTTGAAAGGAAATCCTGTTCACTTCTGGAGTAGATGGCAGGGGTTCGCACACAGGGACCCCGGCAAGAAGAGCGGAGGATTCCCTCGCCGGCCAGTCGATACCTGCAGGGACCTCGGCCAGAGCAGATGAACAGACAAGGACCAAAGCACGGATTGCACTACTTACATTACCAGTACTACTCTGGAATGAAGGGCAGGTTGTACAATGAATTGAACAAGGTGGGCATGGTCAGGATGGCGCCACTCCAGACATTTGTGTATCAAAACAAACAGAAGAGAAAGTCATAGACAAGTCTCGCGGTCCACACCTTTCCCTGAGTCAGCTTTCTTCTCTCTTCGGCTTTCAGTGCTAAGTTGGGGAAGAAGAAGGAGAAGAAAATGCCTTGCGGTTGCACAGACAAACCACCCATTTTCCTTTAAAGCGGGGGATCCCTCTGTCAAGCAAAATCATTTGCCTTAGCTTTCATGCTGCAATGTCTGGGAAGCAAAAGCGGAAATGCACGACTGGGCAGGTATGCTTGTATGGTTACGAGAACACTGGGCAACATCATAGATAGAGAGGAAGACAAAGAAGGTAACTGAAAAATAGAGCAAGATGCAAAATTCACTGACATACGCATCTACAAGCATGCAGGCCAAAAAAATAAAAGCTAAATCACTGCATTGGTTAAAATGGCAACAGTTTTCTTCGCAAATAAAATCGGTCACATATTTTTAAGGCTGGATTTTTAAGGTGCACAAACAAGAAGTTAAAAACTTGCTTGGTTATAATCTGTATAGTCTTTGCTTTCTACCAAAATCATCAGCAAATTCACCTAAGATGTGGATGAGCTGGACGACACACATTATCTATCTCAAAATGCTTGTGCTGCATCTGCACACGGGCACCTCTTTTCTTTTCCTCCCTCTTTGTTCCTGTTCCTCATGGCAGATTTACAGACTCTGCCACACGGCGCGGCACAAAAATTACTTGCCAGGTCTCCTGAGTCAAATGGATCTGCTGATCAGAAGGGCTCCAGCCTGCTGTTTCTGTCAAACAGCTTGTCTGCTCAGGCTTTCTTCCCACACAACATGGCAGCCACTTCTGAATGGTGCAAACCCATGCTGGGGTGGAGGGGGGGAGCATGTGTGAATGCCACTGCAGGAATGGCGGCATCACCTGGGGCCAGTCACCTGGCCAGCACCATCTCCTGTGAGGGAGAGGACCAATCAGGTGAGGCCAGTCTATCTTGGGAACCCCTCCTACCTGCTTGTCTTAGTCACACGCAAGAGATAGACGAATGGAGACAGTGCCTCCTGCGTGTGATGGGGGAAAGCAGTTTCACTCCTAAGGGGGCAGGAGATGAAGAATTAGTAGACTTTTGTTGCTTTGGAGTGCGATGGACTACACCTCTGTTCCTTAGCTTGCTGGGTGAAACAGTAGGCTTGGTTTGCTGGGTGAGGGGTCAGGGACTAATGGACCGAGCAGTCATTCCTACTGGCAGCACATTTTCTGGAGTGGACTGGTAGGGTGGTCCTCGAGATGCTGATCCAGGTGGGGCAAGGGGACTATTTTATGAGTCATGTGTACATTTTATGAGCAAACTGATCAATATTTCAGAGGTGATCAATGTATTGTTCTGCTTCTTCTTAGGTGCAAAACTAAGTCAAGATTTGCTCTTGGTTTGGTTTAAGTTCTCTGCAGAAATAAACTGGTTCTGAATGTGCACACAATGGGTTGGATCCAGACTTAGCTGTACTTACAGGAAATCCACTGAAATTGGTGAGACTAAAATCTGGATCCAAAAATGTTCTACTGTATGTAGAAACCTATCAATTGCGGGGTGGACTGGAGCTCCCTGCCCACTCTCCAAACTTCTCTGAGGGGTTGGAGGACCTCCCAGAGGCAATCTGGAGGGTGCATGGGAGCCGCAAGTGGGAAGTGAGGATGCAAGATATCCTGTTCAGCAAGTGATAACCCTCTGCGTGCAGAAGAATATTTCAGGCTCCTCCCCATGATGGATCCAAAGCTTTGGATCACTGGCAGGTCATAGCTAAAAGCCCACTGATACACAATACAGAGCAGGTCTGCATTGGGCTGGGGGCCTAGACCCAGAGACCTGCTTGGCCCCTTCCACCTCTGCTACCCTATGATTCTACTGTGTGCATTGTCTTCTCTTAAGAGAATATTGATCCGGTGCTCCTCTGCAACGACAGTGGGTAGGAGTGACGACCAGATCTCAATTGCTCAGTTTACTGCTAGAGGCAGCAAAGAAATGTGGGCTCCAAGATTCACCTTTCTGTGCAATGGACAGAACTGCCATAGCTCCCTTTGTCTGATGTATGACTCAATATGGAAAGCCAAAAATGGAGGCTGTGTGAAGAAAGGCATCTGACCCCTTTTCTACCACGGCAATCCAAGGATCTCTTTATGGCCGGGGTAAGAACAGTTTCCACTGCACTCTTGGAAGGTGGATATGAACCTAACATGTACGAGCTGCAATTTCCTTTTTATGTTTCCAGCTTGGAAGATTTTGCCCAGCCAACCTCTTTTTCCTAACCTAACGAGAGAAGAGGGCCGATGTCCAGCTCTCAGCGGTGGCATTTGCACCTCTGGCAAGTCTGATTTGGCTCCAACCAGCCTTGCTTCACCAGTGCAGACCGCTCTGCTGTTGTTACTGTTTTTGAGCACTTGCTTAAAACGTGAGAAAAAGGGGCAAAGTCAAGCACAGAGACATTTTGTGGCTTAGGTCTGGTAGCAAGTCTGCATTTCATAAGGAACCTCTCAGGAAGTTACCCGGGGATTTTTGCAACATCACTTTGGGTCAGACTTCTGGAAGCAGCTCCGAAAGAGTGGGATGGAACACCAGTGCCAGACCCGCCTCTCAACCACACAGGAAGGGTGGCCCTCCTTGTGCCAGCCGAAACCTTGGGCTTCCAAGCAGCTCGTGGACAACCACTTCCTCCCACCCTTCCTGGCCAGAATGGCCAATGACCGGAGTCCCAGATGCTCCAGTATGATCTTGGGAGCCAAGCTTGGGAAAGTCTGGTCCTGAGTCTCCCCCTCTCGTGAGAGCCGAGGCCTCTGTCCTGCAGGGTACAGACAGGAAAGGGGCTGGCATGGCTCTGGCATCATGCCGGGGCAGCTTCACCCCGGCTGAAGGCATGAACTGGGGTGCCCTCTCTTTGACCACAGATTCCTCCTCTTGTTTATGCTGCTCAGGGAGAGGAAGAACACTGCAGAAGCAACATGCCATTTTGGGGTGACAAAATGCCAGGGGCCAAGCGGAGTTCCTTCACTAGTATATTTTCCCAGTGCACTTGAAACGGCAAGGTTATGCTACCTTCTAAATTTTGGCTGAAGGGGAGTGCACTCAGTTGATACAGAAGTTCTTGGAAGATGCAATGTGCAGATGTTTTTTAAAGCCTTCCAAATATGCTTTTCGTGTATTTCTACTAAATTTTGTCTCCCCAAAATTCACACACGAGATCAGCTGAGTTTCCAAAACACACCATGGAATAGCAATCAAGGCAGCCGTTTGGGGACAGGGTCTTACCTTTGGGGAATCAGCTTCTAAAGAGATTAGGAAGGGGAGCTTATGGTAGAAATGTAATAATGGAACAATTTAGTAGAAAATAATGTTAATTCAAAATGAATGGCAACTGGGGAATATAGCAGTTAAACAAGATCGCATATGTCTGTAATTTAGGGGAACACGTAGAGAGACTGCATGGAAATGGGCTTCACTTTTGCTGTTTCACAATTCCTGACATGGCCTTGGCCGCCTGCTCATGGGGGGACGGGGAAGACGGGTGCTTGCATCCTGCTTTCCTTTCTGCCCAACACATGCTGCAGCATTCCGTGTCCACGCGCATGTCCCAGACCCTGCCCCGGCCTCCCTTTCGCCCAGGCTTCATCTACGTGGCGCTACGCTCCCCTCACGGAGAGGGGAAAGCAGGCATCGTCTCGTGAGCCCTTATGACAATATTGCTGTGTGGGGGAATGAACGAACACTGGAATGAATCCTGCCCTGAACGTTGGCTTGGTTCTTCCAAATAGGAATCGGGTGTGTGGTCACATTGTCGAGACTCTGTTTGGAAAGGGGTGGCAAAAAATGTAAAAACCACCATCCATTTTATTATACTTCAGCTGCACAGTTTAGTGACAGATAAACTTCAGGAAGTGCTATTAACAATTGCTTTTTCCCTCCTCAAACAGATGCCCTTTCCTTTGGTGTTCTCATTTCAAGATTACAAGCCATTGACAGTGACCACCTTTTCTGTGTGTGTTTCATTGATCTGTAAACTGCTTTTAGAACTTTCTTGGCTAAATAGCCAAAAATAAGGAAAGGATAATAACATGAGCTGAAAACATGAACCCTGATTTTTCCCATCTAATTAAGATGGAACAGATAACAGAAAGTTTACAGGTAAGAAGAGGATGTAACACAGGTTTTATATTCTCGATGAATCCTCCCCTTGTACTGCCCCTATTTCCAGTAGCTGAGCTGAGCCTGGTCCAATTCCAGTAGGGATCTGGCAGGTCCATTATACATAATCACGCAAGGGGTGGTGCTCTCTGAGAAAAACATACACAGTGCCCCAGTTTGGATGTATCGGTAGCAACTAATGGGCCAACTAACCCGCAATTTGCTGCAGTGTGTGCCAGGTGCATTCCATGGCCGCTTTGAATACGGACCCACCCACCCCCATGGGGCTGAACAAGGGTTGCTATATAACATGGGAACCCTGACACTGCAGGCTAATCGCACGTTAAACAAATAGTAGGCAGGTTCTTTAACCCACAATTAATCTACAGCATCTGGATTTCACAGGGCAACCCTCAACTGGCTACATCAGGGAATGAATATCCAAAAAGACTGTGATATGAGCCCATCATGCACACAGCAAATTGTGGGTTAATAAGACACAGCTGGCATCTGTTACATGCAAACAGCCTCACAGCTCAAGTCATATTGTGTTATTAGCACAAAACTGCGTAAATGTCCTTCAGACACGGGCTGAATAGGAATGGTACAGAAACGTTTTGAATAAATAAGTAAGTTAATATGTTTTAGAGAACAAGTCCTTCCTGCAGAATTATGTTCCAAAGCATGGGTCCTCAAACTACGGCCCACAGGATGGATCTGGCCCACGCTGTCACTTCCCGCCTGTGTGCACTCGCTGCGCAGGCGGGAGGCGGCGGCTTGCTCACTTGGAGATGGTTTTGGACTCCTTGGTCTTGATGGGAGATCTCTCAGCAAGTGCAAAACCATCTCCGAGCAAGCAAGCCACCGCTGCCGCCTGCCTCCCTGCGCTCGTGCACTTGCCACTGCCCTGCAGCGTGGGCTGGAAGTGGTGGCTCACTCGCTCGGAGATGGTTTTGCACTCGCTGGGAAATCTCCAAGCATGCGAGTCGCTGCCGTGCGCGCCCAACGCCACCTCGCACGCACCTGATGACGCCTAACCGGCCTGCTCACCCAGCCCCCAGCCCCTCACCGGCTCGCAGTGCAGCCACCGCCTTTCAACTGGCCCCCTACTGAAAAAGTTTGAGGGCCCCTGTTCTAAAGGAAGAGCAAAACCCTAGGAAAAGGGCAGAATGGAGAATGGATGTGAAAAGCATGCAAGATTTTTCTCTGCCTGATGTTTTCTTTTTAAAAGTGGTGTGGGAGGGGGGAATTATTTACATCCCACCACGAGCAAAGTTGCCTCCATATGGATGCTTCTGTGAGTGACAGGCATGGAAGTCCACCCACGGATTGTACTGACTCCAGTAACAATTCCCGCTAGTCCAAACAGACGAGCAGGATCTGGGTGGGTGGTGCAAACCAGAGATGCTGGCACCACACACCTGTGCCGGCGGCACCCCTTCCATCTTGGGGGAGGGGGCCATGTGTGCTTCAGCAGGAGCATCTCTCTCCCTCTCTCTGACAGCCAAGTCCAGGACTGCCAAGAAAGGGTCACCGAGATTCAAGAGGGGGGAACCAGCCTGCTCAGGGGAACTCTCAGGCTGGATCAGTACCCAAGGGAGGACGCTGGCATGTTGCTTCCCACTGATGTGACTTCATCGTGACACTGTTGCCACCCCCACAGTTACCTGCCCCACAACGGACTGGAAGCTCTGATCATTCCCTTGGAAATGATGCATGCCCTAGTAGGCCAGCATTTTTATTTTCCGATTAACAAACTAAATGCTTTGTGGGCAACTAGTTATTACTAAAATACATAGTATATATAGAAAATTAAAGGAAAAAACCTTTTAGAAGGAAAGCTGGACTCCTTCTCCTTGGTGTTTTCGGACGATATCAAAAGCGTCTTCCACACAGCTGTTTTGGCCATTTCATCAGAAATATTTATCACAGACGGGTCGTCTCTAGAAGAAATAAGCACATCATGACACATTGCCTTTGCTGTCCTGTGCCATTGATGAATGCAACTTAAGAAACACATCCAACTAGTTTAACGCGTTTGCATGAAGTGCAGCCAAGCTCTCGGGAATCAGAGCACCCGGCAGCTCAGCTGGGGGCACACCAGGCTCCTCAGGGAGCTCAGGGCAGCAGGCTCTGGGTGCAGCCCCCAGTTTTGCCAGGGAGGGGCCAGGAAGGAGGCCTGACAGAAGACCCAGAGAGCTGCCACTCAGGGTAGGTAAGAGGAAGCTGCGTGGGCCAGCGGGCGAACTGGCTAGAAGGCCCCCATCGCTATGACGGCTTTTTGACCTGCAAATAGCACTGCTTGGACCCAGCCGGTTTAGTGCTGCAGGAACATCCCTCCATGGGCATCTGCTCACAACACTCCCACCAACAGAAAGAGGCAGAATCTTTACTGTTCCTCTCCATTCCTTCACTGCCACTGAGCAGATACTTTTTGGGGTGGGGGGGGGCGCGGAAGGGACAGCTCAGGGGACTGCAGGGATGAGAACTGTCAGTGATTGCTACTCCCTCCATTCCACCAGCGAGA
Organism: Varanus komodoensis; assembly: GCF_004798865.1. Lineage (NCBI taxonomy): Eukaryota > Metazoa > Chordata > Lepidosauria > Squamata > Varanidae > Varanus > Varanus komodoensis. The sequence goes on from NW_025336598.1 coordinate 32,827,582, forward strand.
GACCTCCACCAGATCACAAATCTCCCACAGGCAAGAACCTTTGACATGGTTGTCAGAGGCTTAAAAACTGACGGGTTGTTATGCAAAGCAGGAGTGTGAGCTTGGGGCTTACTGTGAGCCTCCCTTTTTGCTTTGACTCAGCAACCCAGGACAGGTTCCTGATGAGCATGAAGACCAAACCCAGCCCACTTTGTTGCTCGGGGGCAAAACACCGCGAGACCATCCCACAGTTCGCTGTTGGGCTAGCTGCCGGATCATTTAGCCCCTAAACTTGCTCCCTTCCGCTTGTCCCTGCCAACCCATCATTTTCCCAACCAATGGGTCACAGGTACAGGTACATGTAAACGGCCCCTTTATCTCCATGCAAGGAAGACTCTGGCTCCAGCCCATTCATTTCAATAATAGCTGCAGACTGCCTACGCCTCTCTTCCCCAGTCCTGTGCGCATCCAGAGCGCCTGCACATGAGAGATTCCTTTTCTCATTGCAGGGGGCAGGACATGCACGCATATGTGTACCTTCTCATGTGCAGAATGTCCTGCCATTTAAATGAGTGGGGGCAGCTCTTGGAGGTGGCACAGCATTGTGCTGACCGTGGGTGAACAGGGTCTAAATGGAGCAGGGGCTGGATCCGAAGCCCTTCCTGGCCCCTTCCGACCCTATTCTATGGTTCTACGCGTGTTTCCTCACTTTCCAAAGCGCCATGGGCCTGATCTAGGGACATGCAGCTGCATTGCTGGTACAATCTGTATGCACAAACAAGTGAAAAGCTAGCCTTGTGAACCCCACACACAGTATTATCCTTGGGGTGCAGATGGTGAACTTAATGCTAGATAGTGCAGGCATGCTAATCCCCTAAAAGAAGGGGGTGGGGGACCCCCCCTTCTGGCTGACGCAGTTACATGCAGCACTTCCCAGTCATGCAACTGAATCCAGAACTATCCCTTGCACCCTGCACTTAGGATTGCAGCTGAAATCTGCCCTAGACTCGGAGGTGAGATAGGTACACGTTCTTGCCAACTGGCAGAAAGATTTTCTTCTAAAAAATTGACACAAGACAAGAACCAAAACAGATTTTATGTGGGAGATCCGTGATCCATCTCCTCTTTATTTTTGTAACTTAAAAGCAGCTGCAGGGACACAATTAGATCTCAGAAGTTTACCTATAGTGCCCTTCCAGTGGTAACTGGACAGTACCTTCCTCTTCCATTGCTAACATACTTTGTTCTTCCTAGGACAAAAGAATTCAGAGGTGAGCAAATGCTTTCCTGCTGCAATTGTTTCCATACAATTGCAGATTCAGTTATCAAAAAGAAAACAAGGGCCATTTCTTCACCTTTTTCCCCCACAAATTGTTTAGGGTTTTTTTAAAAAAAATGACATGCCATCCCTGTGATCCTTTCCACTAACAAGCTCCTTTTTAAGTAACTAGCAGGTGCAAAAATTAAGGAACTGTACTTAAAAGCCAATTCTTCAAAGAAATGAACAGCTCTAAAAAAGGAAGCGAGAGGGAAAAAGAAAGTCGTGTATGTTTCCATGCATTTTGGATATGTTATGAAGTTGTCCTTTTTGGAAACACTGGGAAGTTGCACTGCTCCTGGTCCTATTTCAAAGGGGGCTGCACGGACATTTCTGTGTTTTTACTTTTGCGCCCCATTTCCTCCAAGGGGGTCAGAAAAGGACACGTGCTTCTTCCCCTCCCCCATGCTATCTTCACAGCATCTCTGTGAGACTGACAGTACGGGACTGGTCCAAGGTGAGCTTCATGGCCAAATGCGGATTTGAACCTGAGCCACGTCTGACCTGAGCGTTGGTTCTCAACACTTTCAGCTCATAACTGGCATCTCCTTTTGGGGTAGGTGGTAACTTGCTAGTTTTTGAAGGATGCAGAAATACAAGAAGGTTTAAGAATGTAGAAAAGGTTAGATAGGCTGCGTTAGTGCAGCAATCTCTGCACACAACTGGGTGGCTGAAAGGAAGGCCAAGCACAGGACTTTAAGACCAGTCAGAGTGGAATCCTCTTTGGTGATGTGGTCTCCCCTTCCTAGCTGGAATGGCTAAGCAAAACTAAGTACCCTGCAGACCGCCTTGTCTGTATGGGGCCCCTTTCTGCATTAGGTCCAGCATCTGAGGCCTATTTGCATTTGAAACGGAAAATGGGCAGGTGGCTAGTGGTGGGGCTTCCTCCATTTGAAGCACCCGCCTGCAGGAGTGTGCACAGCTCCTGAACCCTGCCCTACCTGAGACCTTCAGACATCAGGTTAAAGCCTGGGTTTTTTCAGAAAGGCTGTTGTGCTTGGCTATTTGTTCCTGGTGTGGTTTGCTCAGTTCAGTTCTTTTCTGTTATGAGCTCCTGCTGCAAGTGAATAGATTTGTTTTGCTGTCAACTTCTTCTATATTTTTGTTTTGCATTATAACCTATCACTTTAATATTTTACAATTTAAATAAAACACATTTAACACATTTTAAATAAACGGCAGGCTATTTTATTTTTAAGAAAGTACATACCACTTCTCAGTCTTGCCTCTCTCCTCATGTATCAAATAGACTATCTGCCCTTTCTAATTTGTAAAAGAAGTTATTTTAAAAAACCAGGTGGGGTATTTATTATTGATTTATAATACTTCTATACAGCTTGACATATTAAAATCCCTAAGGGTTTACATTAAAATGCAACATAATATAAAAGTGAGATAAAAAATAAAACCAGTCAAGAACAATTATAGCCTAATAATAAAAAGAGTGGTGACAGAAAGCCTCACAGATCAGGGAAAGCCTGTGTGAATTGGGTGTTTTCAAGAGGCATGTAAAACTTGCCACCATTTCTGCTTCTTGAATCACATGCGGGAAAGTTATACAAATGGTGGGTGCCAACTCCGCTTACGCACCATTGCCCGGGGGCATCCCATTGGCCACAGAATGATCAGGAAGGCCTCGGCAGAAGGTCTGCTTTCCAAGTTGTTCTGGGCCATGTTCGTCAGCGACAAAACCTTAAGCATGGCTTGGGAGCCAATATGCAGCTAGTGTGGCATCCACAAACATACCACAATAATATGGAAATCACAAGGAATCAGCTAAGGGCCTTTCGCAAGCCTGCCCTCTCTCGAGTGTGGGATTAAAACTCTCAGCATTCTTGCCATTGGCCACGGTGGCTGGGGCTGATGGGAATGGAACTCCAAGACATCTGGATGGCGCCTGTTGGGGAAAGCTGTCCTAGAAGCAATTATCATGGAGGACTGTCTGCGCTCCACAACCCAAGTGGGAATAGGCAGCTCATTGCTATTTCCAACATGAGGATTTTGGTCTGTGTGAAAAAAGAGAGACTCAAGGGATTGGGTGGGTGATCCAAACTAACTTAACTGAGCATATTAATTAGGGAAAACCTAATTAGATTGAACATAAATCCCAGTGATTTCAATGAGAAACTAATTAACCAGTGCAACTCACTTTGCCTGGACACAACGCTTTATGAGGAGAGGAGGCTCCCAAAGGAAACCCAGGAATACCATTTTGGGGGCTTGGGGGGTGCAGCAGATCTAATCTGCGTTATCGTTCCAATATGGACTCTTGGCAGAACCAACACAAAATCCCGGTTCTTGCCCTGACATTTCAAATCCTTCACAGCTGAGGATTTCTTTGTACTGAAGAGCCAGTCATAAAATAAAAATCTTGATCCTATCAAGACCAGCATTTTAAAAATTCTTGTCACCTTCATTTCTCTTTGCATGTAGAGCCCATTTCTATTTTTAAAGCCAGCATAATGGTGCTTTTCAAATTAAATTCCAGAGGCCCCATGTCAGAATTTTTATTCCTAGTTAATTTTGTCATTTTCAGGCTTCACAGCTTTCCAGGATTTTGACAGCTGAGCAGGTTTAATAATAGCCTCAAATATTTAGCAATGCCATAATATGTAAAAATAATCTCTTAAAAAGATGGCAACTGAAAATAAAAGTAGACGCAAAAAAATAAAAAAGGACATGTATATTCCTAGTTTTCTTTTCCGTCATCATTCAGGTCTAGAAATTAAAAGAGCAAGTGATGCAAGAAAAGCAGACTTAAAGCAAAGGATTCCTGTGACAATCATGAGAAACCCTCTTTTATTTTTCTCACTTTACACTGTAAGACGCAGAGCGCGTCACTTCAGGGCTGAGTGTGCCTGTGTGCCAATGAGAGGCACAAGTTTCACCATCCCCCTGGCAACAGACAAGTCATTGCACGCTGACACATTGCACGCCAAATGCACACATTCCCACACTCAAACCCATCTTTGTCTATGCACAGGAGATTACTAGAGTCATGTATCTCTTTATGGCTCCTAGGAGGTTATTACTATTACTATTACTGCATTACATTTATACCCTACCTTTCTTCCTCTTGCAAGGAATGCAAGGTTCTCCTCTCCATTTTATCCTCACAAAAACAATCCTTTGAGGGAGGTTAGACAGAGAGCCTGTCACTGGCCCAAAGTCACCAGCTGACCTCCACGACTGACTGAGGACTAGAACCTTGATCTCCCAGATTCCAATCCAGCACTCTGGGCACTGTGTCACCAACTATGGCTAGAGTGTGCCCCTTTTGAGTTAAGCAGCTTTTAGATCATAGTACTGGCACACCTCTAGGCACTCCAAACAGAGATACCTACATATCTCATTCATGTGCAGAGTTCATCAAAATATGCACTTGGATAGATCTGCACAACTTACAAAACATTCCTTTGCTGGATTGAGCACGTATGCTTACAGCGTGAACTTGCAAGCATATCTGCTCCTGGATAAAGCAAAATTTAGAACATTAATTCACACAAAAAGGGTTAGGAAGTGAATTTTGCTAAGAAACAAAGGCAAGCCCAGGTCTACCTCTTTTTCAGCATCTTCGAGTTTCTTCTTCTTGCTTTCCGGCATCAAATCATCCAGCCAGCTCAGCTCACGTTTGGTGAAAAATAGGTCCATGAGTTTTCTGACAAACACCAAGGCCAAGACCTAGTTGGAATATTTATAACATGGTTAAAATATGGCTGACAAGTATGGATAATACATTTGTTCTTCCATGTGCTAACTCAGAGACCATGGGCCTAATCCAGAAATAGTTTTGTGAAATCACACAGTAACACTCAAGAGAACGGATGTGTATGCACATGCACACATCTGAAAGAGAACCCCTGACTCTTATACCAAATGTGGAGTTTTCCCATTACAAACTACACATTAATTAGTTTTTGCAGCACTGCATTTAGTAAAAATTAATTACAGTCTTCTAGGCTAGAGGAAGCAGATCCATACCATCATAGGAAACACGATAGCAGCTCTTGAAACTTTGATAACCCACAGCAGCACTAGACAGCTCAGCTGGATAACTGTGAAGAGATGGACCTTTCGAAGAGGAACATGCCTCAGGTAGATGAAGTCTGGCTGGTGTTTGGCAGGCATGCAGAATAATTTGATTCTGTCAAAAAGCTGACAAAAGAGAAGCATTTCTTTGAGCACAGAAACTGAGACAATTGTTCCAGAGCTCTCTGTGCAAAACACTTAAAGATGCAAGGGCAACTTTCCTAACAAAGAGTATTGAAAAGGCAAGGATAAAATTCAGCCACAAGTGGTACCAAATCTCACTGCTCCCCTCTGTGCAGTGGTGGAATACGCACCATTTCACATTCCCTGTGTGAAACCTGCATATTCTATATCATTAACTGGAAGAGGTGCTGAATTTGTGAATGCTATGATCAGATCTGCCAAGAGAAAACAAGGGGAACACGCATTGATTGGATATGCACAGCTGGCATGTGTGTGATGCCAACCCATTGGCTTAAAAACTGATGGGTTATCCTGCATGGGTGGGCACACTGCCAACAGCACGCCTACTTTTCCTTTTACTTCACACTCCCTGGAGGGGTGAAACTACCCAGCTGTTAATCCATGGTTTGCTGTGACTGTTTATGCATGACAACCCATCAGTTTGGCAGATTCGTGCTATGCATGAACAGGACTTTCTGAATCACTTCACCAGCCTTTTCATGGTTTGGCCTGTAGACTCTCAAACCCATAAGTAAGTGGTACATAGTGCTGGTGGGGAAGGCAGGATGATGGCTTTGGATCACAAGCAGACTCTTGCTGCCAGCTGCACTTGTGGAACTCATGCTGAAGGTTGGCTATTTCTAAACTATAAATAAAATGGCTAGCTTATATTAGCCTGGTTATGCCCTTTTAATTTCTGTGTAAAACTTGACAAAATAGAATACAAGTAATAATAAAGCGAAAGGGCCGAAATTTCCACAGGATAAGAGATGCTTTGCATACTCCACTTTACCTGAATTCCTTTGAGAGAAGAGGCACCCATGTAAAGAAACACACCATAAAGTACTGGCATGGGAATGAACTACAAAGAGAAGGAAAAAGCAGGGAAGTCTCAGTTCACGGATGGCAATGTGGCTTGTGAATCAAACACACCCCCCACCCCAAAGCCCTTTCAGGAGCCCCTCTGGTGCTGATTGGAGGGTGTGTGCAGGGGGCTTCAGGAGAGATAGAAAGGAAGTCCCCTTTGCCTGAAGGGCGCTCCACTGAGGTCATGCTGCATTTATCCCTTCATGTGTGTCTGTTCTTCTGTACGGCAGCTTCACCCATGCTATGTCACTTAACAACCTTTAAAGTAGGTTCGGCCAGCAGAGAATGGCTTGCCTAAGGCTACCAGTGGAACTCTGGAAAAACAAGCATCCCAAGGGTCCCATAAGGACTACGCGGGAAATTATGTACATACAACAGGAGTTGCGGACTCAAGCAGAAAGAAGCTTACCAACTAAATGGCTAGGCTGCTATTATGGGTGTGGAAAATCTTAGAGATTAGCATCTGGATTGTGACCACTTTTTCTTCATTGTTTTGCTTAAGCATTTTTTTTAAAAAATAGATTAAATATACGAACTATAAATGACCACTTATTATTGACAATTAGACAGCTGGCAGGTCAGCTGAGTTCTCTTTTACAAAAAAATGTGGAGATGCCACACATTGAATTTGGAACCTTCTGTACACAAGCATGAGCTTTGTCACTCATCTGGATGGGAATTTCCATGAAGGAAAGGACACCAGCTCATTAAAAACCTAGAAAACATGAATGGGTGAAAATTAAAATTGTATGTGCCTGATGGTCCTATGACCAAATGGCATGAACAAATTCCCTATGAGGAAAGGTTGCAATCTTGAAGATCCTTTGCTTTAGCAACGCTTCAAGTAAGGGTGTGTATATGCATGACAGAGGATTGTATCACTTTGTGCAGGATGGAGAAAGTGGGTAAGAAGACTCTTGTAGTCGCCCTTTAGAACCTTGGTCATCCTGTGAAGCTAAATAGTGGAAGATTTAAGACAGATAAAAGGTTTCTTCATGAAGTCTAAAGACGAATGATGGAATTTGCTATTGCAAGATGTGGTGACGACCACCAATTTAGATGGTTATACAATAGGATTAGGCAAATACATGGAGAATAAGGCTACCAATGGCCATCTGCAGTCTCCAGTCATGGAGGTAGTATGTCTCTCAACCTCAGTTGCTGGGGAACAGATGCAAGAGGGTGCTGCGGAGGTCAAGCCTGCCTCCCTTGGCACATGTGATCGGCTACTGTGGGAACGGATGTCGGACTGGATAGACCTTGTGTCTAAATCAGCACTGCCTGGTGTCCTCCCTCACATTCCCCTTGGTTTTGCAAAGCATGAACCTACCTTAAGAATTCTGGTTAAAAAAACGGACGAGCCCATAAGGATAAATATCATGAGCCCTGTGACCCGTTGCTCACGGATGCCAAGGAATTTGGGCTGTTCTCCAGGGGCAGAGCACTCTGACTCCAGTTTCAAGCTGTTCACGTGAGAAATGGAGAGGACAGTGGCCGCAACGAACCATGGCAAGCCCATGATAGAGCAGACGCCAAGCATGAGAGCCACCATCAGCAGATCCAGGTGATAGCCACAGCCCTTCTGTTAAAAGAGAGAGGACAATAAACAAAGTTACAGGGACAGAAGGGGACACCTGCCTTTGATGTGCAGAAACATTTCGACAGCAGACAGTCAGAAGGAGCAGCTAGTTTAACAAAGTGAGTGATCAGGGGAAAGGGTGCTAAATGTTTGCGCTATGCTTGTGCTGCAGATTTTCCTGGCTCTGGTGGCATAATCTATATGGCCGGATTGGATTCTTGAAGCTTCCTTGCATGAGAAAAGGCCTTTTTTCAATCCATACGTTCCTTGCAGGTATCAGACGGCCAATGCTCATCCTGCTTTAAGCTGTCCCAGTCATTACAATGGAATTGTTTTAATTGCTGCTGGATGTCTATAAAATCCTCCAAAGAGCTCACTGGACCACTGACCTTATCAGGATCACGAATTCACTGTGAGGATCTATGTCCCACTCTCAGATTTGCAAAATAAAACTGAAACCACAAAAGGCTACTTCTAGGAGGAAGTTCCAGTAGAAAAGACAGGGGTGGGGAACCCATCACCCTTCCGTTTGTGGGACTACAACTGCCACCATCCCTGACCTTGGCCATGCTGGTGGAGCAGATGGAATTGCAATCCGGCAACATCTGGAGGGCCACTTGTCTTCTGCTCCCACGACAGAGTGGGCTGAAGCCAGTGGCATCTTCTCCATTGCAAAATCAATACTGGCAGAAAATGATTCTGCCTCCCAGCAATACTGGAGTGAGCTCTGAGGGACTAAGGAATCTTTGGGGCAGATTTGGGGAGATGCCGAGGAAGAGGAAGAGGATGTCAGATAGAGGAAGTCAGGGAGTGCAAGTACAAGTCTATTTGCATGCTGATGGAGATACCACGGGAATATTACATGGAGTTTTGAAATGCCAATTTGTGTACGCATTGATTTATTTTGCAGAACCTCAATCAGCAGCACTCCAGTAGCAGAGCGGCGATGAAGAGGCATCAGATCTCAGAGTCAGACTTTGAGGGTGGGCTCATCCCCCCCCCCCGCACCGGAATTCATCCTTAACGTGCAGTTGTGCTCTTGTGAACATCAGCCGTGTAGCCCCCCGAATTCTCCAGCGTCAAAAGGGACACGCTGCTTTAAGGGCAAGTCTGCTGCTTTTAGCAGGGTGTGGATTCAAGCTTTCTTCACATTCACGCACAAGCCTGAGGAAAGTGCCATATGGGAGGCAAGGGAAGCATGGCAACAGGTGATGCGCTGCACCAGACCCCCAGGAAAGAAATGAATATGCAGGAAGGCGAGAGGGCAGCCAGAAAGACCATCTGACTGCCACATGCCAGTGCTGAAAGAAAGAGGGGAAAAACCCACACACACATATACCACACATTCCAAAGCTTGGCCGCAGCTCCCTGCATCTGTCACGTTAACCACACGGAACGCTATGGATTGACACAAGAAGGCTGACTGACAAAGAGGGCAAAAAAACAAAAACACCGGGGAAAAACATTTGGAGCAACTCCGTCATTGCACAGCAAAGAGGAGGCTGAAATTGCATTTGTAATGTGATTTAAGAGACTGCATTGCTGTTTACTGAGGAGTCGAAGACGCCGAACAATCTGTGCACAAGCCTTTTGTCAGAAAAATGATGCTTCTTGCTTAAGTGGAAAAATTCACTGGAAGTGTGGGGCTTTCAGATCAAGCCACCGTAAGGTTGGTACAGTTTTGCATGCTCCACTAGAGGAGCAGAGGGTGGGACAGGAGAGGAAACAAAGGAAGATGCAACGTCTGGAAGACGCAGCAGCAAGGCAGCGGCAGGTGGGAAGAGCAGCGCATCATGACTAACACTTTAGTTGTGGCAGCAGCTTTCAGAGACCAGAGACTCCTTCACTGGGTGCATTCAATTTAACACAAACCTGCTCCTTGTAGATCCTACAACTGTAAATTAGCTTTTGGATTAGCCACTTACCTTGCGGCCTGTGATATAGAAAGCAACCAGGTAGAAACACTTTTTAAAATTGGGGAACGGGTAACCCTTTGGGTTAACTTTCTAACATGCTGCAAATGATGAGGGTGGGAGGCCAGCAATACTGCTTTCTATGCTCTTTTTAAGGTGATCTGAAGGCTCTTTAAGAGAGAGATTGTTGCTTGCCTCCTGCATGCTCATCCCACATTTGCCCTGCATAAACAGGTTCTGCAGGTTTTATTTAAAAAAAAAACTATCTGCATACAGCAGGAAGCAATGCCATCGTCTAACTACCTTCATCTCTCCCTGTATCCAGCCTAACCTTCATTTAAATCCAGCCAAACATTGGGATGTGTAGGCTATTAACTATTAAAGATAAATCAGTTTCCCCAAACTGTGCACATAGGACAACACTGTGTCATAAACTTTGGCATACAAATTAATGCACAACAGGTGAATTAATGTGTTCATGAGTCTCCTGCACAGTTATGTTCCTCCAGTCAATTTAATGAATTGCCACCCATTTTCTTTGTTCGTTCATTTTAAAAAAAATTATCCTGTCTGTTTGCTTGACTGTTTGCAGTGAGCCAACAAACAGTTATACTTAAAGCACAATCCAGATTAATAAATAACAATAAGAACAGTTTGTAAAACCAGCAGTATAATTTGCAAGGGCTAAAAACAAAGGAATAAACAAGCTGCACAAGAGCCCCCAAAACCATGAACCTTTTTAAAGAACCAAATGTGTACATACTGCCTAAAACAGTCCCGGACAAATTTCTGTCAACGGAGTATTCCGCAAGGAGGGCATCATTATTCACAGAAATGTAAAGGCCTCGTGACTGCCTGCCTGCCTGCCTGCCTGCCTGCCTGCTTGCAGGAAGCTGGGACATTTGAAGTTGTGCCTCGGATAATCACCAAAGAATGCAGGAAAGAACACGAGGAAGGAGGCGGACCTTAAGATACCCAGGTCCCTGTCTATCTCCGTACGTACCAGACTGCTTCTGCCCAGAGCCCACCCGCATCTGCACCTGAAATGAATTTGAGGAAAATGTGTACATATCTGTATTCCAGATGCCTTTGGAAGAGGAAGTCAGGATTTAAAAAAAACATACTAAACAAAACTATGGAATAATAACCAGAAAGATCCGAGTAACTTTTGCAGCATGGCCCCCTTACCTTTAATTTATGCTCTTTTCGATTTATAATAACGGCTGTAATCTGCTGATCCATAAATATCAGAATAGTACAAAGAAGAGCTGGAATTACAGCAGCTAGCACTGTCCACCAAGGATTGGGTCCCAAAGGTGTGATAAACCAGCCACGGTCATCTCTGGTGGGCTAAGACATTTCAAAATGTTAGAATTTCTTAGATCAAAATGTTACAGAGCATTTGCCAAGGTCTTCAGAATAATAGCAAAGCATCCGTCTCCCCTACCATTGGTTCAAAGCAAAATGTAGAAGGTAAAGGCAAATGCAATGCCAGGCATGCTGTTTCAGGGCTTTGCAAGCATCAAATATGCCAGATGGTAGCTGAAGCTGCAATCCCAAATATACTTACAAGGGAATAAGTCCCATTGGACATACATAGAATTCTGCTATTAGTACTGCAAGGATCTCGAAGGTCCTAATATGGGAACAACTGCAGTTATTAAACTAAGCTATTCCTATTAGGTATGTCCATTTCCTGGTCCACCCCATTTCAACCACACACTGTTCTACGACAGTTTGTATTTTCGGTATCACCCAATCATTAAAAAATATTACAGGTAGATCCATATTAATGAGATTTCACACACACACACACACACACACACACACCCCTACAGATCATTTACTGTTGCGAATTTCATTTTCCGTGAAGCCTGGTATGACTGGGCAAGCAATTACCTTGAAAGCATTTGGAACCTGAAGCTTTGGGGATGGAATCCCAAGGGCGTAGTCCACTAGCACCATGGCCAGGATGGTGAGAAAGACAGCAAAGTCACTCACTACAGAACGAACCTGGAAACAATGAGAGATCAAAACGAATCCTTTCATTGAGAGGAGAGCTGCATGCCAATGCCATCTCTTCCATGAACACAGGAGGCCGCCGCCATCAGACCGCATCTCTGCAGCCAGCCAGTCTCTGCCAGCTCCAATGCACAAATACAGCGAGCCAGAAGCCCCATGGAGCCATTCGACAGGAGGGAAAGGGTCTCTCAGGCTCCTATGGCTGCTACTGAACCACACGTAGGCAATGAGTTTAATCATTATGGCTGGAGTGCCATTCGTTGAACATTTGCCCATGCAAGTAAGCGAGGGCTGCAAGCAAGCATTGCAATGAATCGAAGTGAGTTTTAAATTATTTGTATTGCATTTCTCAGGTTCCAAGTCATTTCAATTGGGGAAGTGTGTAGATTGCAAAGTGATACCTGATGGCTGTGTTAAAATGAGGTGAAGAACCAAATAGTTTGGGGCTCTGGAATGCCACAGGGCATAATTTGCAGAGGTGGCCTGACTACAAAGAGAGCACGCCGCAAGCCACCAAACCTGAGCACTGGCCCACAGCACAGAGAAGCAGGGGGGCGTCTGACTTCAGGTGCAGAACCTCAGTGCTGGAAGCCAAATCCACCCCTCTTAGATTCCCAATATGGTGGACATGGGGTTCCCTGCCCCAATCCCTGGACCCCTTCCTTTTCCTCAGCCACTCAGGTGATTTGCTGGATGTTTTGCAACTCTGTCCTTATTTTTAAATGGTTGAATTGCTTCTCCTGAGGTTTACTTACTGGCAACAATGCCTTTAAGCTAAATTATGCGGTATTTGGGCCTACCACCTGTGCCTCCAGCTTCTCCAAACTGGACTTGGGCCCTCAGGCACCTGATATATGTCCACTTTTGCTAATTTGGATAGCATGGAAGGTTTTTTTCTCCCTTGGGAGCTGATCATTACAGTTTGTTATACCCACATATTACATTTCTGACTGAACACAGCCAATGGCTTGATGTACGTTGCCATAGATAACTTCCTGCTCAAATCTAAAAAAGGGGCAGGACAAAACACGATTTACTCCATCCTCACATATTCCTTTCTCACATTGAGCTGTCATTAAATGTATTTAAAAAGCTACAAAATATTACAGGTGCAAACCTGGCTCTACCAATACCAATGCAAGGGGAGTTATTCATATCCATAGAGACAGATTTGCATCCTGTGCTTGTACGCAAGTGGATTTGGCTTTAAAATATATTCAAGTTACCTTGGTTGGGAAATAGCGACTGGTCTTGAACTGCTTCAGTGTGGAGGACAGTGTCACTGTAGAAAAGAATAAGATGACTGACCAGAAGAGCACATCTGGGGTGTAAGGACCATGATGTCCACAGGCACGTCCTACAAATCTCCCTTGCCACGTTTTACATTCCTAACATGGAAATTAAAGGCACATTTTATGCTCGAGCAACTGATCATATTTAAAGAGAAACAGAAGACTGAGAGACATTCCATGATCAACTAAAGAGCCAAGTGGCTTTTATTTTAAAATCCTGGCACTGAAGCCCCTTCACAAAGGCATCCACATAAGATGTTTAAGGTACACACCTTGACACACAGTATTGGTTTGAAAACAGGTGTGCTGTATACTTGCCTGAGACCTAGGACTGGTTACAGCTCTCTGTTGAGTGCAAAGTCTGTGGCATTTGAAAGTTTGTGTCTAATATAAAGTGCAAAACGGCCCTAAAACATTATTGTGTTTATCCATTTATCATGCCTGGAAGGGTTGAAAGGGAATAAAACAAACATCTGTTTCAGAATGAACAGTCCATCCTGCACACAGAAGCAGTTGGTAAGCCAAAGTCAACAATAATAAAGTTCATCCTCCATACCACACACCAGTATTTATTTAGTATAGTCCTTTTAGGACAGGATCCTAATGTTGTCTGAGGGGGCACAGGCTCATTTGGCACCCAGCCAGGGTGCTGAAGGGCCCCACTTGCGCCCAGTGTGTTAAGGGCCATGCCAGCAGCCTCTCCAAGGAGGCAACTGGGCTTCAGCGTAGAGGAAAGGGGGTGTGCCGGGGTGGGGAGCAGAGCAGGCCGGAGCACACAGCTCGTGCCGGTTGCCGTCAGTGCCGAGCCTCCTTCTCTCCCCCGCTCCGGAGCTGCAGCAAGGCAGCAGAAACAGCCCCCTGGATGAAATGCACAGCACAAGTGCTGCCGTGGTGGAGATCCCCACCCCCACCCCTGCTTCGTACATCAGATGAGATCAGAGGCTTGTGCGCGTCCGCAGCAGAAGATACTGGATTGCACCCTCAGCGAGATTAATATATCCCAAAGCAGTGATAGATAAAACAAAACACGCTTTGTCAAAAGAGATGGCTACACGCAAGGTGTATTTTGCACATCTGGCTTTCGCACTTAAGCTTGAACCCCTGCACTCATTGGACAGTCTGGATGCTGAATTCCTAGCTGGAGAGGAGAGAGGAGAGAGGAGAACACGCGTCCCGTCTTCGATCAGCTTCAAACACGGCTTAAAATTCCATGGCTGGAATCCATATTCAGGGTTGTGACACTGGAAGCAGGCTTCACCCTGTCCTCCTCTCCATGGCCCCCCAAAAGCGCCACACAGCTGAATGGGGTGAGCTGTGGAGTGTGTGAGAGAGAGGGAGAGGGAGAGGGAAAAAGGAAGAAAGGGAGGGAGGGAAATCTTTAAAAACTGAGTGAAGGCATCTTCCATGAACAGTGCTCTTTCACCCACAAAAGAGAGATCCTGGATCCAGACACTGGTTAGTCAACCTCGGTTAAGCCACAGTTCCCCGTTGGGACTGTCATGGCTAGCTGTTGTTTAATTAAAGAGATATGTAATTGCCAAAGATGGAAGGAATGCACAATCTCACCATCATGTTCTCAGTTAATAAATTATGATAGTGCAATCCATGGACTGTACATCCAAACTGGGCCATCGTGACTTATTCATGCTCATCAGTGAAGGTGGTTATGCCAGAACATGATAGAATGGCCCCAAATGCAGATGTGTTGAATCTATGAGAACTACAGTAAGCGTGTAGTTAAGGAAACTTCCAAATGGGCACTTGATATTTCTGGAAGGTACTTAGGTTAATAATCACAACTCCCAGTGAATCCTATAGGGTCGGATCTCCGTTCCAGTGCAAGCACTAGTGACAGTGAGCTCTCATATTCCATTGCTTGTTTTGTGTATGCAGCACTTGCGAGGGCAATGAAGAAAAGTATAGATTTGCATGGGTTTATCTAGCACAAAATCATTAGCATTAGTGCTGGGCCATAGTTGGATCCTAGCCATATTTTTTTTTCCTTTTAAATTGTTATATTATTATTATTTATGTACGTTTTTATGCATTCTTTGTGAGCCGCCCTGAGGCTTTGTTGCGATGGGGGTGGCATAGAAATGTTTTAAATAAATAAATAAGGTCAAACTAGCTCAGCAAAAACAAAAATTAACAGGAATACCAACCACTACAAAAAACTTGCTGTTGTTATTTTTCCAAATATTGTTTACACTTTATTCTTATTTACTCCTGTACTTCCTTTGATTTTGCTAGCAAAAGGTATTACATATTTATGTATAGTGATTTTGGCTGTTTGATTGACTTAACATGCAATTGATTGAGAATTTTGGAGTTCAAATCTTATACAAATTAATATGTTTCTCTTTACTTACATAAAAACTAGGCTTTGTGCAGAAATAGTTGGGCAGCAATCACAATTTAGATCCTAAAAACAGTTTCTCTGGATTAGTGCCAAGAAGCTAGTTCCAAGATCATACCCCAGTTCCTATGTTATATAAAACGACAGATTAGAGGATCTAATCACCCCTGCTGGTTCTTCAGTGCAGAAAAACAGCTTGCTTTGCCACAAGGTGGCAACAGACTCCACATCATTGTTTGCATTGCAGTGAAAACAGTATAAATTGTAATTAGAGTCTTTATTATAAATGTTGGCAACACAAAGTAAACATTTGGGCTTGGATCCAAAGGGGCAACTGCTGCATTCCACATGCACAGTGGGGTTTTTTGTATCCCTCTTCCTATTGCAGCCCTAAAAAGTTGTTCTAAAGGCCAGAAGATCCTACAGAACAGCAAGATGAAAATAGCTCCCTCCTCCAAGAGGTACAGGATCCATGGTGGACTGTCATGTCCTGTGAATTTGGGCTGTTTTCTACAGGGTGGCTTGTTTGAGGGCAAAACACCACTCGGACAGCCCATAGCTTGCTCGAGAGGTTGGTGAACCCCACCTGGATGTCTTCTGGCCCAGACATGGACAATCAACCCCATTGTGGGCACCAGGGACTGTTTGGGTAAGAGTGGCAGAACTCCCCTGCTGCTCTTGCAGGACTTACACAGGCCACCTACTGCCAGCCACCTCACAAGTACGAGCAGCGTCTCTGTGGCCTCTGCTGCGGTTGCCACCCCTTTGGGGCTCACTATGGCTCAGTCATTTCATGTGTGCGCACGCACGTGATTTCAGAAAGTAAGCTGATTTGACAGCTAGTGCCAGCCCTTCCAAAGAACCCAAGTAACATATTGCAAGGGCTGTGACTGGTTTATCACCCCTTTAAAAATTATACCCCAAAAGTGCACATTTTTTACTTTAATTGAACTTCTGCTTGGGTACATTTGCCACTTTTGTGGATTTGAAATGGCTTGCCTCACCTGAGCAGTGTCTGGGGACACCGGGGTGCTGTTAAAGTGCAGCAGGTGCGCCTCATGGGCACTGACCCAAAGAAGCTACCAAGGCCTTTCTTTTTGGCTTTGGTTTGTCTTGACAGCCGTCAGGAGAATCCAAAGCTGTGAGAGATCTCTGTTCACTTAAAAGGGAGTGGCCAATTAGACACTCTACTTACAGGGAGATTCTAAGGCGCTTCTTTGGGCCAGCCTCCTTTGAGGCTCTCCCACCGTTTGACCCTTTCTTAGGATTCTGGGTGCTCTGGAAGACAGAACAGAGAGAGCTGCATCCTTTTTACAGCTACCTGTCAAAGCCACGGCTCCTTTAAAAGGGTTTTTTGACAGAGTCCCACATGGTTTTTCAAAAAGAACATATGTAAGTCCTTTTTGAGTCATGTATTTCCATATTAAGGTCTAAACTTTAATGCAACTGTTAAAAATATAAGGTGACACACAGACAAATGAACCATACATAGGATATGTCAGAAAATGGCACCCCGGCCCATACAGGTATGGGTTCCTTTGGGCCTGGAATGCTCCTTTCCTTCTTTCTGCTGAACAGATGACTGCCTGAACAACACTAAAATAGAAAGGTGGTGGGGGGTGCATCGTTCCAAACTGATGTCCCTTCAGCAGGTGCAGCTTTGGATAGTTCTGACTCCCTGAAACAAACTGCAAGCATCTTGAGGAATCATTCATGAATTTCCCCACACCTGTTGTTGTTGTTAGTCGCAAAGTCATGCCCGATCCATTGCGCTCCCATGGACAACATTTCTGCAGGCCCTCCTGCCCTCCACCATCTCCCGGAGTTCGCTTAAGCTCACATCAACTGCCTCAGTGACTCCATCTAGCCACCTCATCCTCTGCCATCCCCCTCTTCTTTCGCCATCTACTGTTCCCAGCATGAGGCTCTTCTCCAAGGAGTCCTTCCTTCTCATTAGGTGGCCAAAGTATTTGAGTTTCATTTTCAGGATCTGGCCTTCTAAAGAGCAGTCAGGGTTGATCTCCTCTAGGACTGACTGGTTTGATCGCCTTGCGGTCCAAGGGACTCGCAGGAGCCTCGCCCAGCACCACAATTCAAAGGCCTCAATTATTTGGCGCTCAGCCTTCTTTATGGTCCAGCTTTCACAGCCATACATTGCAACTGGGAAAACCATGGCCTTGACTATACACACTTTTGTTGGCAGGGTGATGTCTCTGCTTTTTAGTATGCTGTCTAAATTTGCCATAGCTTTCCTCCCCAGGAGCAAGCATCTTTTAATTTCTTGGCTGCAGTCCCCGTCTGCAGTGATCTTGGAGCCCAGGAAAATAAAATCTGTCACTACCTCCATTTCTTCCCCATCTATTTGCCAGGAAGTGAGAGGACTGGATGCCATGATCTTAGTTTTCTTAATGGAGAGTTAATAAATGCTAACCTTAACATCCAACAACTGACAGAGTGAGACAAACCTGTGGCCTCCAGGGTTTTTGGTCTACTCCCATAATCCTTGACAGTAAGTAAATGATAACAAAAAGATCCACTGGATACATGCATTGCTGTGGCATCCAGTTAACTGACCAGCAGTAGACAACCTGGGATACTTCAAATATTCTGGATTTTATAATCCCTGAGTACTGTCCATGCTAGGACTGATGGGAGCTGCACTCCAAAACATCTGGAGGACACCAGATGGCTTAGCTGAGACCATAAACGCTCCAGATGTTTTGTTGAAAAGTTGCAAGCCTAGTAACCAGGCTGGTTCACACATAATGCCAAGCCAGGATCTAGTGCTGCTTTCACAAGCCTCTGTGAGCCCAAATAAGGCCTCGGGCTTCCACACTCCTGACACTCCTCTCCTGCCAGGAGGAAATTTAACCAGGATTTAGTTTCTGCTTCCCCAATACTGAGCTTGTTGTTATATTTGAACAAGCTCAGTACTGGACCATAAGCTCTACTTTTTAAAACAAGCCATTCTTTGATGGTGAAAGAAGGCAGGTGGTGGTGCTGGTAGAAGAAAGAAAGGGGAAGGGGACAGGTAGTCTTGCACCAACCCTGGGTGGGCAGCATTTTGAGCATGCAGTTGAAGGTATTATCTCCAGGGGTCCAACAAAGATCCAAACATAGTTTGTGCTCAGAAACGTACGTAAATCGGAGTGTGTTACCAGGAACACAGGCCTTGCGGAAAGGGCAGCCATCTCTCCCTCTCCAGCTCAAGTGGAACTAAACTACAAGCACCCTGCCACACAGCCATGAGCCTTGGAGGAAAAGGAGGTACCATTCCTACCAGCAGGAGCCTTTCTTTGCTGGGGAGGAAATGATCAGTTCCCTGCATGCTGCATTTCTAGTGGAAAACACCCTGTCCTGCTGGTAATTAAAGTAAATATGAAGATGTAGCTACACATGACACATTTAGCCTAATGTGAAATTTGACCCTGAATATACCCTAATTGTATATATTGTTAAGGTATCCTAAGTACGCACACTTGCTTTGTAAATATAAAATACACCGCATGGAGAATCTACTTTTCTTCTTAAATGAACCAAGCAAAATGAGGCTTTTCAAGTTTGACATTAAGTCCACAGCTGTTCTAGATATGCTTTCCATTAGCCTAGTTGCAATCTACACTAATGACAATAAAGTATATAGAAGGATGCTTGCACCTTTCCATGCTAACTCCTCACTCTGTTTCGAACATCTGGAAGAGTATTTTAGGGGAAATGTGGAACTTGTGTGTTCTTTTTACACATGCCAGCTCCAGATCTACCATCTGGTAAAATTTAGGTCAAGTCAGCTGCTATCTAATGAATGTGAGCTGAACCCCAAGAATATTCCCTGTTTGTACACAACAAAGTTTTCAGGCTGGCATATGCAGGCATAGCTTAAAATAAAAACAAAACAAAACAAATATATGCTCCTATGACAAGAAGGAATAATCACGGAGTGGTTTTACTAAATAGAAGTAAAACGTATTACTACTGCATGTGAGATGCTCCATGTGAGACACTGTATGAGAAAGCACAGCAAGCACATGTGAGGCAGGACCCTGGGTGTGCTCCCTGCTCCAGCCCCAGAGTCACAGCAGGGACTGCGCACAATTAGCCGCCCTGTGCCGAGCCGGTCCATCCACTGTCGACACTGCCTGGCAGCAGATCTCTAAGGCTGTTTGGCAGCACAGCAGGGACCGAACCTGGGAATTCCTGTACGCAGAACAGATGCTCTTCTACTAGGCCATGGCCCTTTCCCCAGTGTGCGTAACGGCTGCTCTCCATGGGATCAGGGACTGTGCTTTTTCAGGGCTCCCTGTCATACCACTGCAACCATATAGTTTAGATGCACCCCACCTCCCTTCAGAAGTACAGAAGGGATGCACACAGGCTGGGGGGCGGGGCCTGCCATCGCAACCCCTCCCACCGCCATCGGTAATTCAGTGTGCCCACTTTGGACCCCCTCGTGCTACGGCTCAGTGGAACACTTACTGTCACCGTTAGGTTTCCCCAGGGGATATCGGATGAGGACACATTCCGGGCCTGCCAGTATTGCAAAGTGTTATTGCTGGGGTTGTCTGGCTCCACACAGCTGCACCTGGAAGGCAAAACAAAATGCTTGGAGCTTTTTGGTGAAGACACGAGACAGAGTTGGCGAAACATCGGCCTTGAGAGTGTTCATGAACTTTTAACGCTTGAACAGGGGAACACCAGTTGCAGCTTTTCCTGTTACAAAACGGTGTAGAAAACCTACATCATGCAGAAGCTTCTGTTCTATTGGATTCTTGACCCTAGACTTAGATGTGGCCCTTGTTTTTAGGGGCATCTTCCCCACCTTGGTGTCCTCTAAATGTTCTAGACTACAATTTCCATCACCCCAACCAACATGGCCAATACTCAGGGGTGATGCAGGGCAAAATGCTTAGGGTTTTTAAGGTTATCTCTGGATCTTTCTGCTTGATTTTAAAATGGAGTACCTGAATGGCACTGAAGAGTTCTCCGCATCCTGATTATGCCAGAGTGGCTCCTAACCCCGTATTTCTGAAATCCTTTTCTGTACCATAACAATCCTCTGCTTCTGATGCCATGCTGTGTTTTAAATAGCTTTATCTTCATATTTATGCACCAACTTGTGATTCCTGCTTTAAACCATGATATTTTAATGGAGTGCTGTTTCTCACCAACTGTTTTATAATACTGCTATTGATATTGATTTGACTTTATGGATTTTATTTTATGTGTTCTGGATTTTATGTATTGTGCATTTCCCTGAGAGCAGCTATAGGGAGATTAACACATCATAGAACTGTATGAACAACAATTCTCACAAACTTGCAGTGCAATCATATGGAGGTTCCATCAGATGCAAGTCCCAGTATATTCAGCAGGGTTTATAGACAGCTCCTGCTGTTCACAGATGCAGCAGCAGCAGCAGCAGCGGGAGACTAATGCCAGTTTACATAAGAAGTGGTCACACAGTTACATACCCATTGATATAGAAGTAGATCCAAAGTCTGTCTAACTAATCCCATTTATTTCAACAGCTCTGGTCTAAGTGGGACTAAAATTGAATCCAACCATAGCTATAACAGCAGAAAAATCAACTCTTCACAGCAATGTGCTACCAGAAATCCATGCCCTGCAGGCTTACCGCAAATAGTCTGCATCCTCATGCATGACGATTGCTCTCCAAAAGCAGAGTAGCTGAGCTGATGATTACTGTGGTCATGAAAGCTCGAAGACCTTTGGGGTAGTTCATTTCTCAGGAGGTCTTCAGGGGACAAAGAGACTATGTGGACTCCATCTCAGACATCCCACAGCTCTTAACTTAATCAAGACTTGTTTCATCTTTTCAAGAAGAGCTGGGTAAGGCATCAGGAGCTTAAGCAAACAAGAGTCCACGAACCAACACAGCCTCTAAAGCAAGTGCAAGATCATTATGTACCCATTCTTGTGAGTTTTCCAGGTCAGTGTTCCCTCTACCTACAAACTCTGCTTTTAAGCTTGTGGGTTTGAAACATGGCTTCAGGGAATCAGGCTGGTTCAGTGGAACTGGGGAATCAAAAGGACAGCAAAATTCCAGAGTATCGTAAAGGTGCAATGCCCTCAGATTTCTAGATAACACTCATTATTTATATCACTAAATGTACTCAGCATTCCATCCTTATGCCACCCCTTCACCAAGCACATCACACAGAACTGTTTGAGCATCCTCCTTTTTGCCTGCTTATTCGACATTCATAAGATACACCTTCAATAAAAAGAATGCCTGGACCGACATCACAGATACTCAGCAGCTGATGTGCAGTTGATATAACACAAACCACAGCTTTGTGCAACATGAACAAGCCTCAGGGTTGTGCTCATGACCCTGCTCCTCTTGTACAGCTATGAACAGACTGCAAGTATTTGCTTCCATGTTCAACAAACAACATTGGATGATATGTCTATATTGGACAAACATGGTGTGCAAACAGCCAGCTTCAAACCATGCATACTAGTCTCTGATCCTTTTCATACCAGAGAGAATCCATTTCTTGCTCCATTTGTTAATTTCCATGAAGTTTAATTAGCTTAAAAGATGTATATATCTGTGAATATCTAATATTTGGACATTGCCAAAACATATTTTTCAAAGAAGTATTTGCTGTATGGAGGCACCAGCAATTGGCTAACTCAGATAATCCCTGATAAAAAAGATACTGCAATAGAAACAAAAGGTTTTGATGAGCAAGATGCAACCTAAGATTCAAAGACAGGACAGGTTGATGCCAAAGCAACAAACAAATGATTGGGCATTTTGTGGGGATGTCCACATAGTTTCTCAAATTTTCACATGTGCCCACATCTCCAAAAAATTTGGGGACCCCTGTTCGATATACTCCTATCACAGAGATGCGGGATCCCTTCTTAAATATTAGTCCACATGATTATCAGCAGAGGAATCTGTGGCACTAGTAAAATGAAAGCATGAAGTGAAGGACAAGAACACCACAGAGCAAGGGTTTAGGCAGAATATAAAAACTGCACAAGCAGGATGTAAAAATTGTACAAGCCCAAGATGATGTTGCTCCAAAGGAAGAAACTTCAATAAAAATGACTGACAATTAACCACCATTCAGTGTATCCAAAATCCTCCACCTGAGATAGCCACCCCATTGAACATACACGTGTAGCAAAATTTCAAAACCTAGTGCAGAACTGAAGAACTTTTTCAGCATCTAAGCAGGAACAGGCTCCTCAGATTCTAATTTGCAGGACGGGGAGGCTGAAAATTCTTACACTTTCAGCAGGGCTGGGGTGGGTCACGTACCATTCCAAACAAGGCAATCTAAGCAGTTGCACATTTCGAAAGCAGAAAAGGATGCTACCGGGCTGCTGAGGTAACTCTGCTCGTCTCATAAAGCCTTCTTTGCATATTTCAAGAAGGAATAAAAGCAGAAGAAAGCTCCAACCACTTCATTTGGAATAGTAAGCCACCTACACTCCTCATATAGTAAGAATTTCTCCTCAGCCACTGAAAGTCGCTGAATGTCTTTCCAGTTTTGCTGGTGAAAATTACCCTGCTAAGATTGGTAGAGACACTCAGCAGTTTATTTCAAAGTAGTTTTTGCGCTTCTGAAAATTTGGGCATAGCTGGGTGGGTTCTCCCATGCTTACTGATAAGTGTTTTCTCTTGTGTGCAGATATATACATATATATGGTGTAGCAATGTGTCCAAGCCATACTCTCTTTTCTTATACTTATCCTTTTCTTCTGTCCTTCCTTCCTTTTTTGGCAAGGAAGATGGTTCAGATGACATTCCAAACCGGCTCACAACCTGGCTTATACTAGGGTTGCGGGGCAGTTTGGAAGCAACTTTCATCACACACCCTCTTTTTGGGGCTGGATGAGGCAGCAACCCACATTCAGCACAGGCAACTGTGGAAATGAAGCAGTGCGTGAGCAGCATGCAAGGACAGAAAAATAAGACACCACGGCTTCTTTCCCTTCTCTGATCACTTCAACGCGGCCAATGTAATGTAGTGTAGTCTTTGACTTCCACACAGTGCTGTATGTGGGTTGTGGTATTCTGTAACTGATTCAAAGAAGCATAATTTTGGTCTGCTATTTATTTTGATTGCATTTCATTGTTTTGTTAAAAAAACAGCAACAGCAAAACCCCACAAGATAAAATCACCGAACATCTACGACTCACGCAGGCAGGTCTCCGATATTCAGACAAGGGCTGGACCTCAGAAGACAGACTCCGTAGCCACAACCTTGGTGTGGGCACAGTGAACGTGGGAGGGGTGCACATTCCCATAATGGCAGGAACATGGCCCGTCTGCAGCTCTCCCACAGGGGTGCCCTTGCTGGCATGCTCACCAAGGGCTGTGTGGGTGGCCTTTACCAGGACGCGGGCCAATGCCAGGACAGCCGCAAGTGGATCGAGCATCAAGAACACCAGGGCTCCGTTCTCACCAGTGCTGAGCTGCGCATCAGCCAGGAGAAGCCACCCATCCATGGAGAGCGGCAGTGACCACAGGTGTGTGGCACGCGTATTCCCAGAGGCTTTGAAACTTAGTGGGCACACTCCACCAAGCACGGCTTCGGCACACTTTCCATTCATTCCAGTGGGCCGAGAGTGGACCTTCCGCAAAAGCCCAATGAAAATACATGTGGGTATTAGCAGCGGTGGCGGCGGCACTTGGCTGACTGAATCTATTGATGGGTTCTGCCTGCATGACATGTCAGAATGACATGTCAGAATGACATGAACTTGGCTCTTTAAATGCTTCTCAGAGTGGGATATTATGCTTCTAATTCTTAAATACATGTCATGGACAGATTGTAATATGCATATTACTATGCCAAAAGTGCTTAAAATTATTCAGTATAATCTGCTAATAATCAAGTGACTTCTGGTAAAGAAGTCTCTTTTTTGTTTTGTTTTGTTAGAAAACAAAAATTCATCATGCAGAAGCCAAAGAGAGAGAGAGAGAGAGAGAGAGAGAGGCAGGTATTGAATTAATCTTCTGACTTTTAATAGCAACCTGAGAGTGCTTGTTTTGACCACAAGAACCTGGCAGCATCTTAAATAATCTGAAAATCCTGTTTTTCAAAAGGTAGAAAGCAGCATGTCCTGTAGTACATGCATATTCCTTTTGTCCTGCTGGTTCCATTGGCATTTGCACTGTAAACAGTGAAAGACAGGAATGTACTTTCAGCAAAGGAGGGCATCCTATGGTTCAATATATATAATGCACATGCTCACTGGAGAATATTCGAATACTGATTTTCATAAATCACTTGGAAAAAAATACAAAAGAACAAAGAAAAGGCTGAACAGAGATGGCAAAAGGAAGTTGCCATGACAACCTGCTTAACAGACAAGGACAAGACAGGAAGGAGAAGGTCACCATGATGAGATCGCAGGCCAAACAGTGTTTATTTAGCCTCGTGGCCCAGACTGCCAACCTTGTGTTTGCCCTGTTTTCCTGAAGAAAACTGTGTACAATTACAGCGCACCAGTGTAATGGAAAGTATTTGCAAGACTGAGAATGCTGTATCTGATATTACTTTGTGGAAGACAAAAACGCCTTTCTGCATTTACAAAAGCAAGCAGTGCCATAGCCCAAATGTGTAATATTTGGAAGCTAAAATGCCCTCTGCTCCACTAAAACCGCCTATTGCCATCTAGAAGAAAGCAGCAGGTAAATTCCATGTCATCCTTTCAACTGGCATCCCCAATGAGTTGGATGCAAAGGTGTTCTTCTGTACCTTCCCTTAAGTACAGAGGAAGATGCAGAAAAAAACCCTTTGAAATAAATCAGAGACTTTCTTCTGCCAGTAGAACAGCTCACAACCTGGAGAATTACAGTAAGTCCTTCCAGCTTTCATACCCCATTGTTTAATTTTGCACAAACTTTGTGTATTCGCAGAATACTGCCAGCAGCTGTTTTCCATTTGTTCATGTTTCTTTGACTCTTACCCGGTATATAGTACATTATGATTATTCACATATATGTAACAATACAGGGACTGGAGTTTATGTTTGGAAACACTCTGCAATCAAACACTTGCAGTGCACTCTTACACAGGTCTATTTAGATGAAAGCCCCACTGCGTTCAAGGGCACTTACCTCTGGTAAGTGTACACTGGATTACGTGTTTTGCTGCACAGCTTGGAAAAAATACTTGGTCTTTTGTAATGTTCTAGCAATGCATAATGTTCAAAAATACAATAACCAAATGCTATCTGAATGCCTCAATTTTAAAAGGGTAGATCTTAAATCTAAGGGCCTGTTATTTTATTTTTGTTTCAGCCTGAATATGAAACTCAAAAATATAGTAAGTCACAACACAAAAAATGTTTTGGAACAAGACCAAATGAACATGTGCCTACATTTATTTCATGGCTGAGACTGGCTGCCAAACAACATGCCACAGAGACTTATATGGATTCCCTCCAGCCAGTGAGATCCTGACCTATGTCTGATAAACCCTTAGAAACTCAAGGGATGCATGTGATTTTTCAGCATCAATTTGCTTCCCTAGAATGCTAAGCCCAACAGTCGCATAAATACATAACCAGGGGCACAAGCCTTCTACAAAAAAAGCTGTGTTGATTCCTTTAGAAATATAAGTATCAGTGTGATGTAGTGGTTAAGAGTGTGGGACTAGGACTCGGGTGATCTAGGTTCTAATCCCCACACAGCCATGGAATGCTCTGAGTGACTCTGGGCCAGTCACAGATTCTCAGCCCAGCCTACCTCACAGGGTTGTTGTTGTGATAATGAGACTGGGAGCAGGAGGAGAATTATGTAAGCTGTCCTGAGTTCCTTGGAAGGAAAAGAGTCAGGAAATAAATATAATAAAAATACATGAATAATTAATCCTTCCATAACTTTGGCCTGAAGGCAGTAAGAACTGCAGTGCTATATGTCTAGAGGGCCTGAGAAAGACTGTAAAAAATGTTTGAAGACCGATATAAAGCTCGAAGACAGACATAATAAATCAAAAGAGGGCTCACAGTGCTTTTACAGCACAGTGCACCAATTTAAAATGGAACTGTCAGACAGCACATTCAGCACTGGTTTTAGCCTATCTGCTCTTGCCAACTGCTTCACTTGCCCATAGCTACATCCTCTTTCTCTTTTTTCTACAGAAATTTGACAAAGAAGCTGGCAGCCAATAACCTAAGGCAGAAGGATGCGGCACTACTTTCTTCTCTGGTAGAGCACAGGACACCTTGCTAACTTTTCCCAGCTGGAAGCAAAAGGAAAGGAAGGAGGGAGGGGAAAAGCTGACAGCATATTTTATTTGCTGCATGAGCATCTAAAAATACTGTTTGCAAGGTGGGTTCACAGCTTGGCTACATACTGTGCTTCCTCTCATTACCACATTTGTCTCCAGCCTTAGTTATCATTTACTGTTAACCTTCTTTATTCCTGTGGCAACCAGGTTCGCTAATCAAGACAATTCCCACTCATCCCTGGAGGATATGAGGCAGGGTAGTGGGGGCAAAGAAGAAACCTTACGAATATATCTATTTCGTAGTCCAGGTGCAGTGTACTGCTTCAGTGATCTTAGAGAGAAGAACAGAAAAATATCTTGGAACCTATTCTAAGTAGAAGTCAATAACTTTATTGACAAAATCTCCAAAGAACAAAAAGTGCACATTCTTTGCACAATATTTCTTGAGGTAACATAACAATCGATGCTTTTAGGTGGCCCTTTGTTTCATGATGAAGATCCTGTGCGTGTCCTTGAAGTGCCATACAGAATGGGATCATAGCTTTGGCTTTAAGATATCCCTTATAACAACTTTCCCCAACTTGGTTTCTTCCAGATGTTTTATACTATGATGCTCACAACCTCCATCCAGAATGGCTGGGTGGCAGGGTGGTTAAGAATGATGGAAGTTGTTGTCCAAAAAATGTAGAAGGTACCAAGTCAAGGGGGGCATGTAAGCCACTTGAGATCCTTGCAAGAGGAATAAAGGCAGTATATAAATGTCGTCGTCGTCATCATTATCACAACCTAGTAAATTTAACCGATGGTTAAATGATAGTTTATTGTTCTACCCATAGTTCATCTGGAACACAATCAAACAGACTACAGTACTTTCTTTTCTCAGTCTCTGGTTTGGCTGCATGCATCCTCCTTTTCTCTCTCCACATACTCCAAATGTTTCTTTACCAATCTTGTCTACCTCTTTTGAGGACTGGCAAAACAATCCACGAACATCCCATGGTTCTGTGTAAAGATGTGACAACAATCTATGGTTTAAATACGCCCAAGTTCACAACCTGGCGACAACTCATGGGCTTTCTTTTTGTGATACAAATAAGGGTTTGTTAGTGTGACAAACACACCATGACAATTCAGAATGCAACAACCTATGAGGGGTAAATAACTCATAGGTTAGCACTGAGCATTACTGTACCCATTATGTGCAAACCTGCATTGTGCACTACTGCAGTCCCACTGAGGTGATACTAGATTGTGCTACGATGTTGACGGCATTCATAGAGCATATGGATTCTGTTGTCCTAGCAAATGGTCAGAAACGGTGCTAGTGAAGGCAGTCAGTACTGCTCTTCTCTGTTCCACGCATAAGCATCAGATCGGAGGAAGCAAGGAATTACATAATTTGAGCCAATTATAAGATAGAATTGTCAAGTGATGTTGCAGTTTCTGGGGAAAGCATCTGAAAGCCATGTGCCTTTGATGACAGTCTGAGTTTAACTGGCTAATATGCCAGTCCTATTTTAGGAGAGTTCTGACCTACAGAACTATCTGAGAGACAGCACCGACTGCCTGTTTTATCAGAGGCATGAGGGTAAGGTTCATCAGTGCTACATTAAAGGTTATGCCCACAAACAAATTCTGACCAGATCATATATAAAAGGACACAGAAGTCTAATTTAGAATGAACTGCTTGTTAAAGAGTCTTCATGGCCAAATATACTAAAAACTGCATAAACAATGGGACAACTCAATATTTAAAAGCAAAATAATAATAATAATAATAACCCCCCTGTTATTTTAATGTTTAATTGATTTTAACTGGGGTTTTAGTATGTCAGTTGTCAGATGCTGTGGTGTGTTAGGTTAGGGCCCCTAACCCCTTTTGGTGGAGACAACTATGCAGGGAGCAAAAGTGTTCATCCAACACATTCTGCAAAATAATTTGTGTAATTACATGCATCCTGCTTTCCAGATATCCACGTGCGCTAGTCGTATGATCATGAAGGGATGATAAAAAGAGGGGTTTGAGGTCAGTCAGCCACACAGAACACACAATGAATAGCAATACTACTTAGAGCAATAATTTAGACATAGGTTTGTCTGATTTTCTCATCAACACATGGGTTGTATGCCTCCTATGAGGATTCCTTCAGCTAAAGGGGGAAACCAGGATTTCCTCTGCATCCACCCAGTACCACCTCACACATGATTCTGGGGGGGTCTCTCAATTCTCAACAGCTGGTTTTGGAAAGGCAGGGTGCTTCAGGAGGGCAGGTGAAGCAATGAAAATGGCTTCTTCTGATTACAGGAAATCTAATACCTGGACTTCTACTCCTCGTAATTCTGGATCCAACCCAATAGACTTGTTTAAGTATCCTCAGTTGAAGTGCTCTCACTCTCTAAGGAAAAAAGGCTTTGACATTTTGGAACAAAGAGGAAATGAGGATATTTCAAAGAATTTTAATTATGCTATCTTGGAAACTACAATGAGTGATTCTAACAATGCAACCCCATGATTAGACACAGTGGGACTTTTACTTAGACAGAAGTCCCACTGGGTCTAACGAAGCTCACTGCCTTAGTAAGCATATGTAGGATTGCAGACTGGTGAATGGAAGTCTCAGTAAAAGTCTCTGTGTGTGCAGATTTATATTTGTGGCCTATATTTTCTTAATTTTAACCTTGGGAGCTTTAACAGAAGAGAATGCACACAACTCTTTCAAAATGACAGAGAATACAGTTTTCGATAAGATACAGTGGTACCTCGGCTCACAAACTTAATCCGTTCCAGGACTCTGGTCGTGACCCAAATTGGTTGTGAGTCAAGTTAAATTTCCCCATAAGGTTCAATGTAAATAAGGTTAATCTGTTCTGTAACCATTTTTTAATCAGAAAAATGTGAAGCGAAGTGACAAAGGACAACAAAGATTGCGGCCATCTCCCCCTCCCCACCCCGAGCACAAGTGCAGCCTCTTCCCAGCACGACTGAGATCGCACCCATCATCCCTGCACGTGCCCCTTATCCTGACATGCTGGGGGGGAGGGATGGGCACGAGTGCAGGCGCACTGGGGGAGAGAGAGAAAGGCGCAAAAGGGGCACGCTGGCGGATGGAGAGATGGGCGCGATCTCGGCCATCTTTCCCCAACCCCCGCAGCATGATCGCGGCCATCTACCCACTCACGAAAAGGAAAGATGCCAACTTCTATCCTTTAGTGCTCATTCAATGAACTGACCACTATAGAACCAGGGCACTGTGAGAGAGGGAAGAGGGCCCTGCTTGCTCAGTCTCTGGCATCTTCATAAAGCACAAATTCTCCAGCTTAAGCCCCTGAAGAGCTGCCACCACTGGGAACAGACCATCCTGGGTTAGCCAAGCAGTACGACCCAGTGTAACACAAGTCCTTGCATTCCTTAAAACTGGGTGAAGGCAAGCACCCCTTTACATTCTTGGAAACCTCGTAAGGTAAGGCCAAATGCAAAGTGTCTGCAATCACACACAGTGTAGCTACGCATGATGTTTCACTTACCCTCATGTCAAATTCATGTGACTCTGATTCAGATCAAGATAGAAGCACTTCAGAGGGGGTTAAATTTCCCACATGGATTTCACTCCAAAATTCCCCCTCATCCCCATATGAGAGGGTTACAGGCAGGCAGGCAGGCAGACACAGAAGCCCCACAGGCTCTAATGGTGATATGTTTCCAATCTATATCAGGGCCACTCATGCTTGCAGAGGAGTAAGAAAGGCTATCATGCATAGCAACATAAATGATTGGAAGAACATTTAGTTTGACCCATAGATTGGGGGAAGTGCAATGGTAACCAAGAACCTAATTCTGTAAACAGGACAGACCATGTGTGTGGGATTTCTCATTTCACCCAAGACTGAGGGAGCAAGAACTTGCTTGTGTATTCTCGGCAACACACATACGGTCTCCACAATGCATTATCTATAGCCATTGGCTAAAGGAGTATGTCTTTCTGTTGCTATATCAGGACATCAACTCCCTGAGTTCATTTCAGGACATCAGCTCCCTGAGTTCATGCAAGTTGAATACCATTAAAAACTGTATCTTGAGGGGCTTTTTAGACAGATGACTTCTCTGACCTGTCTCTATTGCTGAGGAGACACTGACTGTCATGTGCTTCAGGTTGCAACCAAATCTTGCCTTTGCCCATGAGAATATTTTTGTTTATGCATAACAAAACCTATAAAAATGTGATTTTGATAGCTCAGTTTGCTTCATCCAGCTGTGACTTCTTGAATTTAACAATAAAACACCATCCCTCTACGCAGTTACATTTCCCAGTGATTTCACCTCTTAGAGCGCAAATTATTTTATGTGCTAGCATGCCATAGTTTTTCCATATGATAATGGAAATTATCCATTGATTATGTCAGCATGTGAAACCATTCATGTGGATCTCTGATTCTTACTATTGATCAACAAAGGGAGATAAGAAGGGATCCAGAACAAGAAAGCAATCTAGGCCGGCATTTTTACACACTGAACCAAAATTGCATCATGGGGTCAATTCCTGTTCAGGCCACTACAAGCTGTTCAGATCTTTAGCACTAATTAATCCTAATTATCCTAGCTGAACTTAGATTCCACTAAATTCCATGGGACTCATTAGTAAATCATAATTCATGTTAAATTCTGTTGATTACAATGGAAGCTAAGTACAGCTCAGTCTGGCCTGGGTAGAACTTTAATCTGACCCAGTCTCTGCTATTTTAACCCCAGGAAAAGTGAGCTGTGTGCCTCTGGGACTCACACTGTTCTCTAGCATCAATAGCCAAGTATATATTACCTGTAGACTAGTGCTTAAAACAGGAAGAGGCATTTTTTAGCCTGCAAATCTTCTTTAAAAAATCAAATATTATACCTGTTTTTTGCAGGAAGCTCAAAAATATTGCAATTATTTATGCAAGCCCAGCCATTGCCACTAACACAGCATTGATGACATGAAGTTTGGGTTTGGTGAACTTCAAGTTATTCCTGTGTTAACTTGACAATACACCAAACCAGTTAAATGAACATGCTCCAAAATATGTAACAATGAAATACTGGGTCCCCGGTGCCTCATATGCCTTCTAATGAAAACACTGTCCTTGACCAAAACAAACAAACAAACAAACCCTTCCATGATGCAGTGCTGAAGTCATACTTACGAGTATTGTGTCAATAGCTCCAAATCATTATGCATATCGATTGGATATGTCTCGCTGAGATGATAGAGCTTCTCTAAGGCCTCGTAGATGAAAATGATGCAGATAAGGGATGCAAAAGCTTCTTCAGTAAACCGAGTAATGTAGCACACCAGGGAGCTTGCATCGGTTGCAACAAGAATGATGCACAGAATTGCAGTCCACAAGCCAATGCTCGCTCTCAAGGAAAGGTAAGACAGCTCGTACTCCCTGTAAGAACATGAAGAATTTATTGAGCCCCACTAAAAGAAGGCTGAGTAATAAGTGCTGTGGATAGCTGCTGTGCTTAGCAAATGTCTCATTCAAATGATGCCAACTCTGTTCTTACCACTTCTCTTTTAAGTGACGGCATTGCCTTCCTAATGCCTGGAATGGCTTGTGGATCGTGAAATTCCAATGTATGAATGGCCCCTTCTGCCTGCAAGAATTCTCCATGCCATGGTAGTGGCAGCTCTCTGCAGGAGAGCACCATTTGCATGTTGGAGTTCCACCATTTGCAAGTGCAAGAAGTGCCTGCAATGGTCCCCGTTGTCAAGGTTTATGGCTCTCCATTTCTACAGTCTTATGTTTGCTTTACAGCTGCATTCGGGAGCTCTGGGTTAGGGACTCAGGCCTGCAATTCTCTTGGGAGAAAAACCCTGCCAACAGTTCTGATGAAGGGGGGTTTATAAAGGTTGCAGATCACATCGTTCAGAACATGGACATTCAAATTCGCAAGAGTGCACCAAAAATGTAGATGATGCTATACCAAGCAGGTGGGCGCCTGTTACCCAGACAGTCCCAGGGGTGTGCTCCACTGCAGATGCGACTGACCACTACCCTACTGCCTCCTTGTCTCTGCCCAGCATCCATTAGCTTTACCTTCACGGCACCGGTACACAGGCAGTTGCCTTGCACTGAATCAAACCACTGGTTCCAGCATTGTCCACATGGACTTTCTCCAGGGTTTCAGGCAGATCTTAGCTAGCCCTACCTGGAACTGCTGGGGACTGAACCTGGAGCCGTCTGCATACAAAGCATGTGCTGTGCCTCTTGCGCTAAGGGCCATGCCCCACTTTAGTAATAAGGGCATGCTCAAGGGTAGCGTAGAGCCCAGGGCCTTCCACATGTTCTTGGGCTACAGCTCCTACCATGCCTGGCTACTGACTATGCTGGAAGGAGCTGATGGGAGTTGCCTGTTCCTGCCCCAGTAGAGCAGGTAAGACCAGCCAAGGCATGTCTTTAAAAACCCACAGAAAATTAAGCAAAACATTTTGCTTCCTCTTACTGCTAGGTTTAGCATTATGCTTTAGCTCCAATAATCCTCTAAAAGCCTCATGCAACAGAAGATGAAAATAATGAAGACGGCAAAGTGTGTGAGAGAACTCTGGTCACTTACTTGCAAAATTTGAATAATATCTTTTCAAACACCAAAACTGGTCCTGTGCTACCTAGTATGGTAAGAGGCTGTCCACCAAAGAGTGAATAGGCTATTCCAGTCATAGATGCACCAAACAAGGATTCTATTGCACTCTGTATGTGAAAAAAATCCAGAAAATCAGAGTTATTATTTCAGTACCAAGACAACTGAGGAAATGGCTTTTTTTGCTTCTCAGAAAATTTATCATTCCAAATGCTTTGTTTTAAATGAATTGCTCATGCAATGCTTATAAAATGCCAAACATAAATAAAAGAAAAACAGTAAAAAATCAGATTAATTTACATACTATACGACCGTCTGTTGCTTCTCCCAGCAGACCACCAAATGTAATAACGGGAGACATACATGCACAGTAGAGAAACAGGAATGAGGCTAGACACTGCAAGCTGAATGCATCGGTAAAGTCACTCAAAAAGAAAGGTGCTTTCCTCTTGATATCTAAAATCAAGCCCCCAAAAAACCTACAAAAACAAAAAGCAGAGACAGGCTTATAAGTTTAAACCACAGTGTGTGCATTCATTTTTAAACATAAAATGGGCATTGCACTTACCTAATTACATTTCTAAATAACTGGTCAAATGCGTTCTTTGCACTCACTTTTAAAATAAAAAACGAAATTGATGAGACCTCTCCAAAGTAACTCAGTACCTTTAGAGTTGTTTCTTCCCAGGGATATATACAGTAAGTGCTTAGGAACATAGAAAGCTGGTCGGTTTCATCAACACTGCCTGGAAGTGGCTCTCTAGGCTTGCAGGCAGAAGCCTTTCCTAGCTCTGCTTGGAAATGCAGGGATCGGATTTAGGACCTTCTGCATGCAAAAGAGGTGCTCTTCTTCCACTGTGCAACAACCTAAAGATTTCCCTTGAAAATATACTGCTGATTTCCCCCCACCCCAATCTAACAGCTTAATTTTTAAACAGGCCATACCTAATGGTCACCCCACTCATTAAGGCGCAAGAGTGAAGAAGGAAGTGCGCGCGAGAGAGAGAGAGAGAGAGAGAGAGAGAGAGAGAGAGAGAGAGAGAGA